>NC_041388.1:233813884-233837882 GCF_002162155.2 Triticum dicoccoides | reverse complement strand
AAGGGCTTTAAAAGAAATGCCACAGTCGGACGTCTGAGCGACATCGCAGAAAGGGCTTTAAATGAAATGCCACAGTCGGACGTCTGAGCGACATCGCAGAAAGGGCTTTAAAAGAAATGCCACAGTCGGACGTCTGAGCGACATCGCAAAAAGGGCTTTAAAAGAAATGCCACAGTCGGACGTCTGAGCGACATCGCAGAAAGGGATTTAAATTCACCAGTAAACAATACTCATAATAAACATTCAATCCATGAGAATAAACGGGTTAGTCCATCCACAGGGATAATCATTCAATCGGACTTAGCACTCATGCGATTCACCGGAGTCTCTGTCATCAAAGCTGACAATTGATTAGGATAAGATGGAACAAAACTTGACATGGAAGAGATGATTTGGAGGAATATATGACTCTGCAGAGTTTGTACAAAATTTTTCCCACAGTCAACGGATTTCCGTAGTCACGAAGGACTAGTTCCGTTTATGGTATTTCGGAAGAAAGTACAGCTAACCGGTACACACCCATCCTACCTCTCGATGCTAGGAATCACCCTAGTCATCGTCCAAGAAAAACTTTTGAGACGGGGAGATCACAATCTCGAATAGCATGGGATCAAATTTATATACGCGTGCTCTAAGGGGTGCCCCCCTCTCGGTCCCAACCGAAAACACCCATGCCCCCTGACCGGATGACTGGCTTTAATCCAGGGCCATGGAACCATCATCACGGCCTCTCCTCTTTGGTGTGTACCATGAAAGTGGTTTGCAACTTACTAAACCATATTCCTTGCGGAAAACATGTGGTAGTACAAGGAAGGAAATGATAGGTACTGGACCGATATGGTTTGACACTGAAGTCACATAGTCTGGCGTAAGACTGGCATGCTACAACACTGCCATCGTACCCATCCTCATGCCAACACATGGCCATTCATATTCACATTCATCCAAGTATGGATCATTGAACTCACTCACCTTATTATCACATAAAATAACGTTCATCGGTATGCTCACCAACATGCCATGAAACTAACTAAATGCAAAACATGCCGAGACACTCATCATATCAAAAGTTCAAACATGCTTGCCTGGTTCAGAGTAGTCGGAGCCTAGCTCGGTGAAGTTCGCGGCTCCGTCACCTCCTTCGGTATCTACGGTTTAAAGAAAATATATGCGCTAACGTAAATACCAAGGAGAGCACAGAAGGTAAACCAAATATTTTTCAAATAAATCTGATAAAAAACTAGACAAAATTTTAAAGAGAACAGAAAAAGAATCAATCAAAAATACTTTTCTGATTAAAAGTTATAAGGGTTTTTGTCCAGGGACTTATCTGTAATGAAACAGAAGATTTCCAGGGGCTAGTTTATAAAAACAGAAAACGCTTCGGTAGCGACTACGCCAGCCCGAAGAGAAAACGCATTTGGCAGTAGGCGTTTTCAGATAACGCTTCGTTTAGAAAGGACAGAGAGACTGACAGCGGGTCCCACTTGTCATGTTTAAATTTTCAAATGGGAGGGACGAGGCTCGTCGGCGCCCGAGAGCTGCTGTGGTCGCCGGCGGCGATCCACGGCGAGGCATGGGGATCAGAGGTTACCAATGTGCTCACCGTGTCCTTCCGCAACGGTGGGTGGTGGTGTTGGTCGCCGGTGAGCACCACGTCGACGGCGGTCTCAACTCCGGCGGACGGTGGTTCGGGCGTGGATGGAGCTCGTCGGAGAGGGCTGCAAAGATTAAATTGAGGTGGGGGATTAGACTACTGGGTGCAAGAGAGAGCTACGGACGAGGTTTGGGCGCCGGAGGTGGCCTCACCGAATTGAATCGAGCTGGAGGCCGAGGCGGATCGGGGCGGCCGGAGCTGGGGAAGGAGACCTCCTCGAGGTCCCCCTAGTGGCCTGGCGGGGCTTTGGTGAGGAGTGGTGATGCTGCGTGCACGAGGGTGAGCTCGGGGCCCTTTTTATAGGCGGCCCGAGGCGGTTGCCGTGAACGGAGATTTCCGGCGAGCGATTACGGTGGCGCAGTGCTCGGTCGGGGTGGTTAGGGAGTCGAGCGTCATCACGGAGGTTCAATGGGTCCGTTTTAGTGCTAAACTGGCCGGGGTTTGGGTGTTTGGGTCGAGCTCGACGGAACGGGGTGGCGCGGGCCCGTCGGCGGCAGAGAGCGCGCTCCGTGCGTGCTGCGCCACGGCGACGGTGCCGCATGCGTGCGCTGGCACGGAGACGGCCACGCGGAGCCACCAGAGGATTTGGGCGGTGCCGAACGGCGTTGCGCCGCCGTTCTCCTCCCTGTCGGCCGTTACGGGGAGCCGGCCGCCGCAAGACACGCTGGCGCAGGCGGGCCAGGGCGCCACCGACGCCAGGGTCGCGCCAAGTGCGCGTGTGAAGCTTCGGACAAGCAAGCGAGGCCGCGAGCAACGTGCCAAGTGCACTGTGGCCGCGTGACTGAAACTGTCAAAACTGAAAACTGAATTTAACTGAATTTCTGAAAGTGTAAGGAAAACAGTGCATGCAAGGTGTTCGACAGAATGATCCAAGCATGTAGGGATTTTTCCTTGAGCTGATTTTTGGTGGAGTGGCTTCTCATTGCTCAAATAGGCTGCCTGAATTTTGGTGGAATTTTTGGAGGAGTGTAGATATGAATTTCACCAAATTTGGCAAATCTGGTCCAAACTTGCAGAGACTGAATTTTGAAAATTTTGAAAAGAGTAGGAGTGGATCAAGATGGTTCTGGGTTATGGATGCTAAGGACAATCCAGGAGAATTGGTTTGAGGTCAAAACTCAAATGCAATAGGGCACTTGCTTTGAAAATCTCTCAGGCTCCAAATAATTTTCAGAATTGAATTGAGGGGGGAAAAATTAGAGTAAAATCCAAAACTTGTTTGGATTAGTTGGGACAGAGAACTTAGGTTGATCACAAGTTGTAGGGGAGGTTTTGGAGGGGTTTTACCACATGGGCAAAAATGCCAAGTCATGGTGGTTCCAAGATATGTAAATCCCAAATTTTCATAGAGCTTCACTTTAAAAAAAATCTCTCCTCAAAACCACAAAGTTTTTGATAAAAACCAAATAAAAATTTTGGAGTGTCACAACACCTACCCCCTTAGGAAAAATCTCGTCCCCGAGATTTCAGCTGATCCTTAAATAAGTGTGGATGCTCTGTCCGAAGAAAATCCTCGCTTTCCCAAGTTGCTTCACTGTCGGTGTGATTGCTCCACTGGACTTTGAAAAACTTGATGGTTTTCTGTCGGGTCCTCCTTTCAGACTCCTCTAATATTCTTATGGGACGTTCTCGATAAGTGAGGTCTGGCTGTATGTCAATGTTCTCATGAGATACTTGTTTCTCTGGGTTGCTTACGCACTTCCTTAATTGAGAGACGTGGAACACGTCGTGAATGTCGGACAAGTCTTCGGGTAAGTCTAGCTGGTAGGCTACAGTGCCTCTTCGTGCCACTATGCAAAATGGTCCAATGAATCTTGGTGCTAATTTTCCTTTAATCTTAAACCGTTGCAATCCTCTCATCGGGGATACTCTCAAGTATACGAACTCACCGGGCTCGAAGCTGACCCTACGATGTTTCTGATCATAATAACTTTTCTGTCGACTTTGAGCGGTCTTAAGTCGGTCCCTGATTAGCTTGACTTTTTCCTCGGCTTCTCTGAGCATATCTGGTCCGAAGATGCGGCTGTCTCCGGTCTCTGACCAATTTAACGAGGTACGACATCTCCTTCCGTATAGGGCTTCGAAAGGAGCCATTTGCAGGCTGGCCTGGTAACTGTTGTTGTATGCGAACTCGGCATATGGCAGGCTGTCCTCCCAACTGGTTCCATAGGTGAGGACACATGCTCTCAGCATGTCTTCTAAAACCTGGTTTACGCGTTCTGTTTGTCCATCAGTCTGTGGATGGTATGCGGTACTGAAGGCTAGTTGGGTTCCCAGAGCCTGTTGTAATTGCTCCCAAAATCTTGAGACGAACTGAGTGCCTCTGTCGGAAATTATAGTCTTCGGGACACCGTGCAGACAGACTATGCGGGAAAGATAAATCCTGGCAAGCCTCTGAGTGGTGTAGGTTGTCTTTACTGGAATAAAGTGTGCTACTTTGGTCAACCTGTCAGTGATGACCCATATGGCATCATTCCCGTGTCGTGACCGAGGTAATCCGACAATAAAATCCATCCCTATTTCATCCCATTTCCACTCAGGTATTTTGTTAGGTTGCAGTAGTCCGGCTGGTCTCTGATGTTCAGCTTTTATGCGTTGACACGAGTTGCAGCATGCAATGAAAGCGGCTATGTCCCTCTTCATACCGTGCCACCAAAATCTTTCCTGAATATCCTTATACATTTTGGTTCCTCCAGGGTGGATCGAATATGGAGTGGTGTGTGCTTCAGTTAAAACTTGCTGTTTAAGGTCTTCTATGTTTGGCACGCATAGCCTTTCTCCGTACCATAATATTCCTTCATTGTCTATGACGAATTCCGAGGCCTTGCCCATACTCAACTTCCTTTTAATTCCTTCAATGCTGGGGTGACCGGACTGAGCCTCTTTAATTTTCTCCACAAGGTGTGGTTGTATTTCCAAGTTTGATATGGTGCCTTCTGCTACCATTATCAAGTTGAGCTTGACAAATTCTTGATGGAATTCGGGCCTCAAGCTGTGCAGATAGTTCCCGTCGGCGCTGGGGTTCCGACTCAGTGCATCGGCCACTACGTTTGCTTTCCCTGGATGGTAATGGATACCAACATCATAATCCTTTACCAATTCCAACCAGCGGCGTTGCCGTAAATTTAGTTCTGGCTGCGTAAAAATGTATTTGAGGCTTTTGTGATCCGTATATATCTCACATCGATTCCCAAGTAGGAAATGCCTCCATTCCTTGAGTGCATGAATAACTGCTGCCATTTCTAAATCATGAGTGGGATAATTTTCCTCGTGTTTGCGAAGTTGCCTTGAAGCGTAGGCGACAACCTTGCCTTCTTGCATCAACATGCATCCGAGACCCTTTCTGGATGCGTCACAAAATACTTCAAAATTCTTGTGTATATCGGGTACAATTAATACTGGTGCTGTTGTTAATTTCCGCTTTAGCTCTTGGAAACTTTTCTCGCAGGCTTCTGTCCATTAAAACTTCTTATCTTTCTTGAGTAACTGTGTCATAGGCTTGGATATGGTGGAGAATCCTTCAATAAATCTGCGGTAATACCCTGCCATTCCCAAGAAACTTCGTATGTCTGTTACGCTGGCTGGTGACTTCCAGTCAAGTACGGCCTTGACTTTCTCTGGGTCCACTGCTATACCGTCTTGAGTCAGCACGTGGCCTAGAAAACCTACTTGTCTTAGCCAAAATTTGCACTTGCTGAACTTGGCATACAATTGGTGTTTCCTTAGCTCTCCTAGTACAATCCTGAGATGTTCTGCGTGCTCTTCTGGTGTTTTGGAGTATACCAGAATATCGTCGATGAATACTACGACGAATTTGTCCATAAACTTCATAAATACTTTGTTCATGAGGTGAACAAAATATGCCGGGGCGTTAGTTAATCCAAATGGCATCACTGTGAACTCGTACAGTCCATATCTGGAGGTGAAGGCTGTTTTGGGGATATCTTCCGTTCGTACCTTCAATTGATGGTATCCTGACCTTAAGTCAATTTTTGAGAATACCTTGGCCTGAGCAAGTTGATCAAACAAATCGTTTATCCTTGGCATCGGGTATTTGTTTTTGACTGTGACCATGTTAAGTGCTCGATAGTCGATACACAATCTCAGCGTTCCATCCTTATTCTTGGCAAATAAAATTGGTGATCCCCAAGGTGAGGAGCTGGCCCGAATGTATCCTTTATCCAGTAATTCCTTTATTTGCTTCTTCAATTCGATCAACTCGGATGGTGCCATTCTGTATGGTTTCTTGTATATGGGGGTGGTTCCTGGTGCTAGCTCAATGCGGAATTCTATTTCTCGATCTGGTGGCATGCCTGGCAGCTCTTCAGGGAATACATCTGGAAATTCACACACTACTGGAACCTTGTTTAGCTCAGAAACGTCCACCTTATTTAATCTCGGTTGCCGGGGTCTTTTTCCTTCCTTGGCTGATACTCTTATTGTCTTCCCTTGGTGGTGTGTGAGAATCACGGTCCTGTTGAAACAGTCGATAAAACCTTTATTGGTGGTTAGCCAATCCATCCCTAGGATGACATCCAGTCCTTTATTTTCCAATACAATAAGATTTGCGTAAAACTCCAATCCTTCAAACTCAATGACCACATTCTGACAGTAATTCTGAGAAACTTGCTGAATCCCGGGGGACTTGATCATTATGGATTTCTCCAAAGGAAGCATCGAAAAATTATTTTGCAAAGCAAAACTTTTCGAGATGAAAGAGTGAGAAGCTCCAGAATCAAACAAAACCATTGCAGGTATTGTGTTGACAGGAAACGTACCGAGTACGATATCCGGAGCATTTTGTGCCTCCTCTTTGGTTACGTGGTTCAGATGACCCTTCCTGTGGTTATTGTTGGGATTGAAATTGTTTCGTTTGGGCGCTGAATTATTGCCGCCGTTGTTCGGCTTTGGGGTTGAGTTCCTTGGCTTGGGGCACTGTTTGGCATAATGCCCTTCTTCTCCACAAGCGTAACAAGTAACGCCGGGGCGATAGGTGAATTCCTTGTCCCTTGCATGAAAATTCTTGATTGGGCGTGAGACATTGGATGAGAATTTGGGTGTCCCACCCTTTTTAAAATCTATCTTGCTTCGGTGATTGCGAGTGTGATTAGTCTGGTCCCTTTTTCGCTTGCGGATATCTTCTAGACTGCGTCTCTCATTTTCCAGAGTAATGGCCTTGTCCACCAGCGTTTTAAAATCAGGAAAAGTGTGCACAACCAGTTGGCATTTAAGTGCGGGCGCCAGACCGTCAAGGAATTTCTCCATCTTCTTGATTTCAGTCATACGCTCCTCATTGGCGTAGCGGGATAATAGGGTAAATTGACTGTTGTAATCTGACACTGTCATGTTCCTTTGTTTGAGGTCATCAAATTCTCTCTTCCTGATTTTCATAATACTCTTAGGAATATGTGCACCACGGAAACCTTCCTTGAAATCATCCCAGGTTATGTCATTTTCGTTGGGATGCATGTGCAGAAAATTCTCCCACCACGATGCGGCTGCTCCTGTGAGATAGTGTGGAGCATATAGTACTTTCTCGAGATCTGAACACTTTGCAATAATTAATTTCCTCTCCATATCTCGAAGCCAGTCCTCGGCTTCAAGAGGCTTGTCAGTGTGAGAAAATGTTTGAGGACGTGTCTTCTGTAGCTCAGATAACTTGGAATGTTGCTGATACTGTCCATGATGATTCCCCATGTTGATGACTTGGTTCATCATCTCGCGATGTTGTTGCTGACTCTGTTCATAAAGGCGGCACATTTGTGAAAGTGCCGATTCACTGCCTTGTTGGCTTGACTGTCCCTGAGTGAACTCATTGTTGGGTTGAGTATCATGAATTTCCTCTGGTGGAGTTGGCATGGAACGCGTCCAAGGACGAGACATTTTTCACTCTGGGAAAAGTATTTTTGTAAAACTCTTAAGAAAAGCGGAAAGAGTCGCAAAAATAAAACCATAAATGCATAAAGCTGGCAGATATTATTAAATACCCAAGATTACTTAAGAAAAACAAATCGACTTGCGCACAGAGAAGGACTGCTCATTACATATCTTACACGCGGGCGGTAATTATACAGTACATCACTCAGGATATGCGTACATAATCCTGACATGTTATTAAGGCTAGTGCACTTCTCCAGATCCTACATGATGCGCAAACAGGCTACTTCTCACAGCCTATGCACATATCTTACAAAGTGGTACAATACACGGCAGCTAAGCGTACTTAGGCAGAGATGTTGACGATCTCCCTTGCCCTGCCGAGGGCGAGGCGTAGCGAGGTTGGGGACTCGACTTCCTCCTCGCTAATGGGCTCCATACGTGTAGTGTTGCGCAGAGCGGGCGGAGCGGTTGCCAGGGGCGGAGCAACACGTACAGGAGTGGGCGCGAAGGTTGGTGTAGTGCGCGCTGGAGTGGGTGCAATGACTTGGTTAAATTCTTCGGTAGAAGGCAGGCGACGAGTAGGCGTAAAAGATGCTGATGACGAGACAAAAGTCGGTGGCGGAGCGATGGGTAGGAGCTCCCTCCTATTGGCAGCACAGCCATGGACTGAGTCCATGCGGGTAGCTACGAAGTCGTCCACCAGGTTGTCGAAGGCTGCCTCCAGGGCCCGGAGATACTCAATGAGCATCTCAAAAGCCTCGTCTCGTTCTCCTCTGGGGCAGGAGTATGCGTAGTGACAGGTGTAAGGCACATGGCACGGAAGATAACGGTAACGACGAGTCTTCATCACGGGAAGGACATCCCTGAGACGAGCTATCGCCTCGCGGGCTGCCATCTGCATAGCATACCTCTCCGTAGGCATGGCTCTTCCCACGAACCGGAAGCGGCGTAACTCACCACGCCCTCCCCTGAACTGCACCGCGGCCTGGTGCATGGTCAGACTGTCGTTGACTCGGTGCTGGTAGAGTGTGAAGACTGGGCGCACGGATGGCCCCATCGCGACCTGAACGATGGAAGAAAGAAGCTTGACGAACCCATCGGGCACGTTGGCGAAGGTCTGAGACTCGCAGCTGACGTCGGCCATCTACAAAAGTAGGCAAAATTCTGCAGGGTCAGATCATAAATTTATGCTGACTGACAGAAAATGACTACAATTGCAAAAGCATAAAATAGCCCTGTCATGCTAATAACTAATTAGCGATCGCACCTAGTGGCTTCCTACAGTCAGCCTGGCTCTGGTACCAAGCTTGTCACGGCCGGTTTTCCAATAAAAATATTTATTGATAAACCAGTCTTTTGAGTCCAGTATGAGAGAAATCCTCCTCACTGGTAGACAATTTCTTGATACAATAAGCCAGTAGCATAAACTATATTACAGGGTTGAACTGCGGTCGCTCAACCAAATTATTACAAGCACGCCAATAATCATACATAATGGCGGACAGGACACAGTGGTGTGGAGACATACTACTGACTCATGGATAGGTTGGTGGTGGAAAAACACAGCGGGAAGGGAAATACAAGACTCTAAGAATATCATTTCATCGAACGTCGAGGTGAGGCTCGATAAATTTATTTGGTAGCGGAAGCGGATATAAAGCAGTGACCAAATCCAGGGTCGCACGAGACTGACTGGGACTCCTCTAAGTGTCGGACTCGCTATCGAACTCTTCATCCATGAGATCGCCTTCGTCAGCATCTGGCCAAATCAACAAGCCAGTGAGTACTTTGAAAGTACTCGCAAGACAGTTCAGACGTAAGATATAACGAATGCGTGCATGGTTGCAACATGATTAATTCCTTAATGCACAATAAATAAAATTGGCATAACGGGTAAGTAAAAAGGGAAACGGCGGTAGTCTGCCTGAAATTCCACAGAGCATAAATAAGGACCGATCGGGTGTTTGAAGCGACGCCTCGAAAGGTGAACAAATAAAAATAAGGAAATGATGCCACAGTCGGGCATCTTAGCGACACCACATAAAGGGCTTTAAAAGAAATGCCACGGTCGGACGTCTGAGCGACATCGCAGAAAGGGCTTTAAATGAAATGCCACAGTCGGACGTCTGAGCGACATCGCAGAAAGGGCTTTAAAAGAAATGCCACAGTCGGACATCTGAGCGACATTGCAGAAAGGGCTTTAAATGAAATGCCACAGTCGGACGTCTGAGCGACATCGCAGAAAGGGCTTTAAAAGAAATGCCACAGTCGGACATCTGAGCGACATCGCGGAAAGGGCTTTAAATTCACCAGTAAACAATACTCATAATAAACATTCAGTCCATGAGAATAAACGGGTTAGTCCATCCACAGGGATAATCATTCAATCGGACTTAGCACTCATGCGATTCACCGGAGTCTCTGTCATCAAAGCTGACAATTGATTAGGATAAGATGGAACGAAACTTGACATGGAAGAGATGATTTGGAGGAATATATGACTCTGCAGAGTTTGTACAAAATTTTTCCCACAGCCAACGGATTTCCGTAGTCACGAAGGACTAGTTCCGTTTATGGTATTTCGGAAGAAAACACAGCTAACCGGTACACACCCATCCTACCTCTCGATGCTAGGAATCACCCTAGTCATCGTCCAAGAAAAACTTTTGAGACGGGGAGATCACAATCTCGAATAGCATGGGATCAAATTTATATACGCGCGCTCTAAGGGGTGCCCCCCTCTCGGTCCCAACCGAAAACACCCATGCCCCCTGACCGGATGACTGGCTTTAATCCAGGGCCATGGAACCATCATCACGGCCTCTCCTCTTTGGTGTGTACCATGAAAGTGGTTTGCAACTTACTAAACCATATTCCTTGCGGAAAACATGTGGTAGTACAAGGAAGGAAATGATAGGTACTGGACCGATATGGTTTGACACTGAAGTCACATAGTCTGGCGTAAGACTGGCATGCTACAACACTGCCATCGTACCCATCCTCATGCCAACACATGGCCATTCATATTCACATTCATCCACGTATGGATCATTGAACTCACTCACCTTATTATCACATAAAATAACGTTCATCGGTATGCTTACCAACATGCCATGAAACCAACTAAATGCAAAACATGCCGAGACACTCATCATATCAAAAGTTCAAACATGCTTGCCTGGTTCAGAGTAGTCGGAGCCTAGCTCGGTGAAGTTCGCGGCTCCGTCACCTCCTTCGGTATCTACGGTTTAAAGAAAATATATGCGCTAACGTAAATACCAAGGAGAGCACAGAAGGTAAACCAAATATTTTTCAAATAAATCTGATAAAAAACTAGACAAAATTTTAAAGAGAACAGAAAAAGAATCAATCAAAAATACTTTTCTGATTAAAAGTTATAAGGGTTTTTGTCCAGGGACTTATCTGTAATGAAACAGAAGATTTCCAGGGGCTAGTTTATAAAAACAGAAAACGCTTCGGTAGCGACTACGCCAGCCCGAAGAGAAAACGCATTTGGCAGTAGGCGTTTTCAGATAACGCTTCATTTAGAAAGGATAGAGAGACTGACAGCGGGTCCCACTTGTCATGTTTAAATTTTCAAATGGGAGGGACGAGGCTCGTCGGTGCCCGAGAGCTGCTGTGGTCGCCGGCGGCGATCCACGGCGAGGCATGGGGATCAGAGGTTACCAATGTGCTCACCGTGTCCTTCCGCAACGGTGGGTGGTGGTGTTGGTCGCCGGTGAGCACCACGTCGACGGCGGTCTCAACTCCGGCGGACGGTGGTTCGGGCGTGGATGGAGCTCGTCGGAGAGGGCTGCAAAGATTAAATTGAGGTGGGGGATTAGACTACTGGGTGCAAGAGAGAGCTACGGACGAGGTTTGGGCGCCGGAGGTGGCCTCACCGAATTGAATCGAGCTGGAGGCCGAGGCGGATCGGGGCGGCCGGAGCTGGGGAAGGAGACCTCCTCGAGGTCCCCCTAGTGGCCTGGCGGGGCTTTGGTGAGGAGTGGTGATGCTGCGTGCACGAGGGTGAGCTCGGGGCCCTTTTTATAGGCGGCCCGAGGCGGTTGCCGTGAACGGAGATTTCCGGCGAGCGATTACGGTGGCGCAGTGCTCGGTCGGGGTGGTTAGGGAGTCGAGCGTCATCACGGAGGTTCAATGGGTCCGTTTTAGTGCTAAACTGGCCGGGGTTTGGGTGTTTGGGTCGAGCTCGACGGAACGGGGTGGCGCGGGCCCGTCGGCGGCAGAGAGCGCGCTCCGTGCGTGCTGCGCCACAGCGACGGTGCCGCATGCGTGCGCTGGCACGGAGAAGGCCACGCGGAGCCACCAGAGGATTTGGGCGGTGCCGAACGGCGTTGCGCCGCCGTTCTCCTCCCTGTCGGCCGTTACGGGGAGCCGGCCGCCGCAAGACACGCCGGCGCAGGCGGGCCAGGGCGCCACCGATGCCAGGGTCGCGCCAAGTGCGCGTGTGAAGCTTCGGACAAGCAAGCGAGGCCGCGAGCAACGTGCCAAGTGCACTGTGGCCGCGTGACTGAAACTGTCGAAACTGAAAACTGAATTTAACTGAATTTCTGAAAGTGTAAGGAAAACAGTGCATGCAAGGTGTTCGACAGAATGATCCAGGCATGTAGGGATTTTTCCTTGAGCTGATTTTTGGTGGAGTGGCTTCTTATTGCTCAAATAGGCTGCCTGAATTTTGGTGGAATTTTTGGAGGAGTGTAGATATGAATTTCACCAAATTTGGCAAATCTGGTCCAAACTTGCAGAGACTGAATTTTGAAAATTTTGAAAAGAGGAGGAGTGGATCAGGATGGTTCTGGGTTATGGATGCTAAGGACAATCCAGGAGAATTGGTTTGAGGTCAAAACTCAAATGCAATAGGGCACTTGCTTTGAAAATCTCTCAGGCTCCAAATAATTTTCAGAATTGAATTGAGGGGAAAAATAATTAGAATAAAAATCCAAAACCAGTTTGGATTAGTTGGGACAGAGAATTTAGGTTGATCACAAGTTGTAGGGGAGGTTTTGGAGGGGTTTTACCACATGGGCAAAAATGCCAAGTCATGGTGTTTCCAAGATATGAAAATCCCAAATTTTCATAGAGCTTCACTTAAAAAAAAATCTCTCCTCAAAACCACAAAGTTTTTGATAAAAACCAAATAAAAATTTTGGAGTGTCACAAAAAAACTATTTCCACAATCCATATTACACTTATATCACCATCTCTTCGCCGAACTAGTGCACCTATAAAATTGATAATTGTATTGTGTGTGTTGGGGACATAAGATATTTCTTGTATTTGATTGCAGGGTTGTTTGAGAGAGATCATCTTCATCCTACACCTCCCACGGATTGATAAACCTTAGGTCATCCAGTTTAGAGAAATTTGTTGATGTCCTGCAAAACTCTGTGCTTGGAGGCCCAATAGAGTCTACAAGTATAAATTTGTGTAGTAGACATCACTAGATAAACTAAAACAACATGACTCTATATGAATGCCTCTGGCAGTGTACTAGGATGTGCAATGATCTAGCATAACATGTATTACAATGATGAACAGTGGCTTTGACACAAATATCATGTTAGCTCTATATGATCATGCAAAACAATATGATGATGAACACACATGTCATAAAATAGAACGATGGAAGTTGCATGGTAATATATCTCAGAATGGTTATGGAAATGCCATGATAGGTAGATATGGTGGCTGTTTTGAGTAAGATATAAGGAGGCTTATGTGTGATAGAGCATAATCATATCACGGGTTTTGGATGCACCGGCAAAGTTTGCACCAGGTCTCGAGGTGAGAAAGGGCAATGCATGGTACCAAAGAGGCTAGCAATATGTGGATAGATGGGAGTGTTGTAGAGTCCACGAACTTACCTTAGTCATAAAGAACTCATATACTTATTGTGCAAGTTTTATTAGCCCTTGAAGCAAAGTACTGCTTGCATGCCCCTAGGGAGGAGGTTGATGGATTAATCATCGTGCGCCCCCGATCCAAATAGCACAAAGGATTTCAGTCACACATAAAAATGCTCAAACCTCCCCACCATGCCACGACAGAAACTTAAATGAGTAGTTAATAACTAGCTTTAATATCAATATTTATAATAACCAATGATCATGAACCAATACCCTTTCTTATTATGACATCAATATAAGTAAATCATGAGTTTATATTTAGTGATCTACATGGAAAGTTTTTATTATATCTGTCGGTGTACCAAGATCTGGGTCCTTAGTACCCTAGACTTATGCATAGGTGGTAGCAACCTTCTCGACGGCAAGGCTTGCCGGAGAACAACTAAAGAAAAATATAAGATCAAATTGCAAGAACATGAAGAAGACCTCCAGTCAGGACATCAAAAAGTACTACAGAAGGGTACGAAAGATCAAGGTTTAAGTTGTCGGCAAGCAAGTGAAGACCCAGCAAGCTTCGAGTCTGGCAAGAATCTCTCTACCTCGACCGCTCCACCTCATCGATTAGGTTGTCACTTGTCGTGTAGGTGTCGACCGGGTAGGTAGTTAGGTGAGTCTTGTCTGGGCACGTGGTAGCTTGCTGCTAAAGATATATCTTTAATGGCACCCGTCTAGGTGATGTATCAAGGAAATATAAGGTAGATGGGCGAACTGCATAGAAGGAGAGACAATTATTGTCAGGGAGCTCCATCCACAAGAGACCTCACAACACAATTTATGTGTTTGTCCTAACCTGTCAAAGTTAGGTGTATAACACTGTAGCCACTATTTATAGTGTACATCTACCATTCTACCATGGTGGTGACCCCTTGATCTATAAAAGGAGGCACACGGCTACCTAAAGAAAGGTCAAAATGTTGTCCAATTGCACGCGTAGCTGCACACTCTAAGCATCTTGACGGGACATGTGCACCTTGTAACTGGACATATACTCATTCAATATACAAAGTAGGAGTACGGTTTTATGCTTTACAGCAGCCCGAACTTGCGTAAACACTTTGCGTTTTGCTAGCTCTGCTCTTTTTGCTTGTCGATCTCCCTAGTTGAACCGCAAAGGGATCACAATGATCCGATAGATGGTCGTACGCACGACACCTTGGGAACGCCAGGCAGGAGGCGGTTGTGCGAACCAGAGTTAGCAGTTAGCGCATCAGATTCTTCATCATATTCCTCACCATGGCTCCCAGGAAGAAGGGTGCCACAGTGGTTCGTCCGTCTATGTCAAAGCCACCCGTTCCCTCGCAGGTAGGCGACACCACAGGTAGGGCGCAAGTGATGGAGGAAGAGGAGGCGGAGGCCAAAAGAAACCTCTGCGGCGTTCTGGCAATCACAGCAAGGAAGCGGTATCGACCGCAATGAAAACAACAACCCGCATGCCACCAGGTCCAAGGACGGGGACGTGTTCCCTACACGCGGCAGGCACACTCCAAGATTCCTACACCAGCGCCTACAATGTGGCCATCTCAGGTCACGTGCAATGACCAGTGCTATGGAGTTGGTAGCTCCGAGCGTCCTCTCGGCAAGGGTCATGTGGATCATCCCCAAGATACGCAAGGCCAACATGCATGTCAGCGCACTGCCGACAATAGGCCGGCATCACAGGTTCGGGACGGGGCTGCTTCTGTCGGCGTCCTGGGATCGAGTGTACCTAGACTTGCCTGCCTGCGGCCCAGGGTGTGGCTCATCCAGCGGCCTAGTATGGCCCATCTTTATTAGCAACCATTCAAGACCCTCGTGAGGGGCCAAGCCTCGCGAGGCGGACGACGCCAAGACCTCCTCAGGGGCAGCCTCCCTAGGCTGGCTCCCGAGGGGCGGAGATGTCTATGCAAGGGGCACCTCGCGAGGAGCGTGTGTCGTAAGCCATGACGACAAAGGCCAGGCCAGCGCCGGCGGGCGTAGAGTACTCGTTGCCTCTTTGCTGCTAAAGGGGCCAGCGTAGGCGAGGAGTCCCGAGGCATCAGGCAAAGGTTTCCATATTGGTGCAACGAGACCAAGACCAGCAGGACGACAGGATGGAGTTCACCGTGGATCCCACGACGGCGTCACCGCCAGAGCCTCTGGCAGGCGAACACCACCTTTTGTGAGGATAACTTGTACTAGTTTTCCCCCTTCAAACTAGCCGTTGTGGGATCCCTTCCCGCCTAATTTTTGGGAAGAGGACCAGGGCCTCTATAAATAGGACTAGCCAGCACCATAGAAAGGGGGGATGATCCGGACCATCCACACTCACACAAGCTCATTGAGCTCAAGAACACCCCCCTCAGGAGGTTGTTCATCCCTTGTACGTGTTCACCCCAGCCTACAAGGCAATCCACCACACCACACTAGAGTAGGGTATTACACCACAACGGTGGCCCGAACCAGTATAAACCATTGTGTCCCTTGTCCTTCGGGTTCGGTGAGCTAGGCTTAGAGATTGTTGCGAGAGTGGGCTCATGGGGGAGAGATATCTTCGTGCGCACCCCAGTGTTCGAACCTCAAGGGTTTGTCGGAACCCGTAATCCGACATTTCACGCACGAGGTAGGGGTGGGCTGAAGCCGTTTCTTCCGTCGATCCGTGTTCCACTACTCCATCGCATCCATGTCTGACGCTCGCCGAGCCCGTGCTGAGCGCCGCGCTGCCCTCGCCGCTCGCGTCGCTCAGACGGCGCCCGTTGGGGGACCTCCCTGCCATTCTCCATCACCCCTCCGTGCAAACGAGTAGCAGGCCTCATTGCTGCACCCCTCCGTGCGGTAGGACGAACGCACCGCCACCCCGTCGCTGACTCCGGCCGACTCGTCGTCCCACGCTCGTCGCGCGCCCACGAATGCGCAGGCCGCGCTGCTCATAGCACGTGAGATCCTGGGCTACCGCCCGGTCGACGACCTCTATGACGACTGGCTCGACCGCATCGCCTAACTCGTAAGCGTCGCTGGGGGGTCTCCTGCACCATCCCTTTCGCTACCTCGACCACCTCCAGCGGCGGGAGACGTTGCCCATGGAGTGCCTCCACCACCTACACACCAAGACCGCGCCCTCGCACCAAGACTTGCGGCCCCGCGGGATGACCCGCCACGCCGGGCACCTGCGCATGAAGAAGGAAGCTGCCAAGAAGTCCCCCTATCGCAAGAGAACACTCCCGCGCTCCCGGCACCGCTGCGTCAAGACCACGCGCCGCCTGCGCCGGCGGTGCGTGGATATCAAGGCCAAGCCCCGCCTCCACGACACTACTAGGAAAAGGCCTACTAATGGCGCACCTACTTTGGCCATTAATGGCGCATTAGTGGTGCGCCATTAGTAGCACGCCATTAGTATATTTTACTAATGGCGCACCACGGGTGCGCCATTAGTATCTGGTATACTAATGGCGCACCTCAGATGCGCCATTAGTATATATAACAGTGCGCCATTAGTATGCCTCCCAGGGGGCCATGTATACCCAGGTGCTTTGGCATACTAATGGCGCACGACAACGAGATGCGCCATTAGTAAGTTCGGCATACTAATGGCACATTGTTTAATGATGCGCCATTAGTATCCTTTGGCATACTAATGGCGCACTATGATGTGATGCGCCATTAGTATGAATATTAGGTTTTTTTATTTTTTTATTTTCTGTTTTTTGCACAGGTTACAAAATGTATAATTGGACAAAATATAAACAGCACACATCAACAACAGATTCATCGAATACAATAGAAGATTAGTCTCTGAATACAATTCATCATTTTAGTCTCCGAATACAATTCATCATATTAGTCTCCGAATTGAAAAGACCAAACAAAGATAGAACATTATATTACAAGTCTCGAGACCGCGAGTTTGTCTTCACATTACAAGTCGATATCGATCATCTAAACTACCATCACATAGAAGAGAGCTGCGGTCATCACGATGAGCATCATCACGATGAAACTCGTCTTCATCCGGTTCCTCCAACGCTCCCTCCCCTCTCCCGCTAGATAGCAGGTGTATCTAGATTCGGCCTCGGCCCTAGTGGCGTACCCTTTGTAACTATTGCCGCTGAATCGGTGAACCTGTCTCCGACACTCCTCCCAGTCGTCGTAGACTCCGGGAACCTTACCCTTGTACACGACATACCACGGCATCGCTATGCAGTAGCCAAATGAAACGTTAGTACCAATTCACAGACAATACATAAGCAATATATAAGTATGCAACAGAACGATCAAAAGAGAAAAGCAAGACATTAATAGCATCGATTACATCTTAAGTTGAACGACTCTCGAAACCAAAGAGACATACTACAAGTTCATTAAAGTTTAATTACAACATGAGCCAATCGATATTTCAGAACTAGACACAGCATCACTGCTTTCGACTCGACTCAAGGGACCGGAGCATGGATGAAGCCGCCGTCTATCGTGGGAGTCATGAAAGAACGGGCGTTGTCAGCCTGCATTTGTAGGATTGTGTCGATGTCACTGTTGGACGGTTGATTTCAGAGGTAGAACTGCCCCGAGGTACGAAGGACATCTTGATGGATGATTTCCGCAAACTCCAACTGGATGTGAAAGAATTCTTGTCTGATGTCCGCGTCCTGGATTGCCGACACGCTCGTGGCCCAATCTTTGAGTCTACTCGATAGCAGAAGGTGATGATGGTCTCGTACGATTGCCCGCATGTGATGGATGGCGTAGTAGGCACCCTTCTGACCCCCAGGCGGCTGCTTGACGTAGCAGAACATCGTATTGTGGGAGAACACATGCTTGCCGTACTTACGAATAGGCCTGGTGAAGGTGCCTCCAGATTTGACGTAGCCGGGGAGAACATCATCAAGAACCTTCTTGACATTTGAGTAGTCTACGTTCGACTGACGGTCCGGGTCGAAATACGTGGCCATGGAATATTTGGGGCTTAGGAGGATGAGCGTGCAATGTGTGTCACTGCAGAAAACACGGAATGTTAAAAGAAAAACGATCGAAATCTAAGAATTCATATGTTACGGGGCGGTTGAGGGGAGGACTTACTCGGGAAAGTAAGGCACGAGGAAGTTATCCTTATCTTGGTTTGCCAGAATGATGCCTTCGAGGTAAGAACTCGCGACTTGCCGGTCCCCGGCGCTGCCCAAGATCTTGGCACGCATGTAGAAGGGGTCGACTATCACGATGTCTGGGGTCTTGTCGCGAATGATCTGCATCTCCATACTCAGTGAAAATAGCCGAACGAAGGTGTAGTGCAGCGGATGAAGGTTCAACATAGCGTGGATGTCATCAAACCGCAGGACGATCGTACCCCCGATGGAGTTATCCACAAAGCCCTTGCCCTCTGGCACCTTGGCTGCAAAAACTGGGTATGCCACATCCTTCTCTCCGAGACGCCGCTTCTCCCAAGAAAGAACACTATCATGCAGACTCCGCATAGCACCGGTTGCAGCATCGAGCATATTTCTCGGTAGCATCGGCCTACCCGCCACATGCACCCTCCTCGAGATATCCTCAGGTGAAGGTGGTCCGTCCTGAGCACGGATCGTACTCGGTGCCGGCTGGCCCGCACCCTTGTTAGTCTTTCTTTTGCGTGCCTTCTTCTTTTCCTGTAATGGGACCGAGTTCTGCTCACAGACCGCCTTCTTGAGTGTGTTGGGGCTGATCATATTTCGCACCTTGCCTATCTGAGGCTCGGTGAAGTCGGCAGCTGGAGGCGTTTCCTGAGAGCTGAACTGCAGACGACGCCTGTTGCAACTTGGCTTCTCCGCGGTACCAGCTAGATCGCGCACGTCTTTTGTTGGGTTGGGTTCTTGAGAAGGAGGCCCCATGAAGTCGCCACCGTACCCATGATCGGCAAAGTACTGATCGACGTTGGCAAATGTATCGTCGTCATCGTCGTTCTGATCCTGTGCCATATGCATGTTTGGATCCAGTGGCATAGGGATGTCTGGCACCGTTGCGGTGGTCTTGCCATGGGGCCGACTTGGCGGCGGCACGACTGGCGGTTTTGTCTTTGGGGTGGTGTCCCCCGCCCCCAAACAAATCTGGCTCTTCGGCCAAAGCAGGGGCCAGCTCAGGCAAGCGCTGAGGGTCATCACGTCATCATCCGTGAACCAGTTGAATCGGAGGTAACAACTCGTCGCAGCCTGGCAGCACCCGAACCAGTTGAACCCTAAACAAGTTGGGTGGCATCTGGGTACCGTGGAACAAGGGGTTGCCCGGTTGAACGATTTTGCCCTTGGCGACAACGACCAACTCGTTGTTCACGAAGTGCAGGAGAGTGCACGGAACGTCGGCGGCACCCTGCGAAAACATGTAGGGCGTCAGGGATGCCCAGTCAAAGGCAAGGAGATGAAGTCCTCGGCCGAGAGAGGCTTAATTAGTTACCGTGATGATGGCGTCGAGCTCGGCTAATGTCGAGGCACCGCCAACGGCCCTCCGCTTGCTGCAGAGGTGCTGGCCGGTGTACACCCGGGTGCATTAAGCTCCCGTGCCGCCTCCGCCGGAGACACCAATGGCCCCACCATTGCATTCTGCGAGTTGCTGGCCGTGAAGCTAGGAATCGGGGGCGGCCCCTGTTGGCCGCCCGCAATCCACGCACTAATCCCCTGGATCAAGGTAGGCACAATGGCGGTGATCGTCGCTCCGAGTTGTTGTTGCACTTGCTCTTCGACAATCTCCAGAATCCGCGCCACCTGTGCCCTGAGTTCTTGAACCTCGCGCGCCTGGCTTTCCGAGCTGGTCTTTTTATCCTTCCGCCCACTAGTGTTATAGTATGACGACCATTTTGTCGACAAGCCTTTGCCGGCCACACGACCAGCTGACGTCGGCTTACTGAGCTTATCCTTGTTCTTCATTACATTCAACGCCCTATTTAGAGTGGTGTCCCAAGGGTTGCTCTTAGTCGACCCCGCGCTACTGCTTTCAGTCGCCTGCGGAAGGAATGTGAACCATTTAGAAATTTGGCTTCATTAATTAGAATGCAACCATATGGAGCTAATTACGCGGGGGTGTATTCCTTACCAGAACAAGCTCAAGCGCCCTGGTCTTCGGATCCGTGGTAAGCTCCTTTGTTTTCGGGTCCTTGTACCGGGCCCTGACAAAGTTCCTGGTCTGCTTGTAACCATATTTATCGAAGAGGGGCGGTAGGCCTTGATCGGCACGGTCCGCCTCCTTCTTGTCCCATATAGGCTCCGCCACTCTGTAACCGCCGGGACCGAGTGTGTGTTCCCCTAAGTTCAGCTGCCGCATTTCTTTCCCCCACTTACTTGATTCGGAGCTTGCGGTGCTTGAGCAATTGATCTTGAAGTCGTTGTAGTCATCTTCGGTGATCGAAGGATTTTTCTCTTTGATCTTCTCATAACTCTCACCTTTCTCGATCATTCTCTTCACATTGCTTTTCCAAGTAGACAGGGCCGTGCTCATCTTCGTGAGGGCAGCATTGTTCACTTTATTCCCTTTGAGGCTTGTGTTTTTAAATTCAGCAGGGAACTTGTATCGTTCATGCAGCTTCGTGAAGAGGAGGTTGCGCAAATTCCCTCGGTCAGGATGCCTAAGGTTCTCGGTGTTGATCGAGACGGTGCTTCGAAGAATGCACCCGAGCTGAAGAGAGTACCCCTTGACTATTTGTTCGGGCGCCGTTGGATTCCCGTTGGAGTCCACTTCAGTAACTTCCTCCTTGAGGGTGCGGAGCACGGTCGGGCGCCGGTCCTTCCGTTGCCTCTTTGGTTGGTTGCCATCTGTGCGTGCGCCGCCATCATCAGTGGTGGCATCCTCGGCAGCACCATCAGTGGTGGCATCAGTGGGGTCATCTTCAGCGGTACCATCAGTGGTCTCAGGATCGGTGGGGAAGGCAGCGTCCTCATACAAGTGAGGTTGTTCCTCCATCTCCTGGGACAGCTCCCAGAATTTCTTGCCGCCCGAACCCTCGGCCTCATCGTTGTTGGCCATGTTTCTCTATAAATAGGAACAAAGTTTGGTCAAAATGTTGGTTATTGTCAAGGAACAAGATCTCTAAGTTGACCAAATAACCTAATTCTCGAGGAATGTCGCCAAAAAGTTGGTTATTGTCAAGGAACAATTGAGAGATGTTTGTGATATTGCCTAGGTGTTTTGGGATAGAACCTGTTAGTGTGTTGTTGCTAAGGTCCAAGTCCACGTTCTCAGGGTAACCTAGTTCTTGAGGGGTGTGTGCACAAGCTAAGCTAGCTAAGCTAGATTGTAACACTGGGATTTGTGCACAAGCTAAGCTAGCTAAGACAGTAGCTTCCTTGCAACCCACAAAAGACAAAGGAAAAGGGGTGAAAAGGGGGAGATGGTTAGCTTTGATGAGCAGGCAACATCTTCCTAACCCCCTTCTTCTTGTCTCCTCTCACTATCTCTCTCACACACATGGCAAGCAAGGGTGTCTGAGTGTGTGAAAAAAATACTAAACTAATCCAACCACTAAAGCAAATTAATTTTTATTTCGGTTGAGAATCGGGCACCTTCTAGGTCAAGAAAATTGGGCATGACCTTTGCTAATTTTCTTGACCTTGGAGTGCCCCATTTCTCAACCGAAACGGAAATTAATCAACGTTTCAGGAGAAAGGGGTCATTTTAGAAGATCACAAGTAGCAGCAGCATCACTTGACAAAATCACAACTAGTAGCAGCAACTCGCAGATAGCAGCAGCAGCATCACTTGACAAGTTTCAGACCACATAAATAGCACAGGTGACATGAAAATTCACTTGTAGTGTACTGATAGCACAAGTGACATGAAAATTCCTTTTACTATCAAAAAACTACTAATAGCACAAGTGACATGAAAATTCAGGAGTAGGAGATCACAAAGGCCATGTCATGCTTGGCAATATTTGTTTACTAAAACTAAATGAACATTTTACTGTCAATAAAAATGTTTTACATATCCTGCAGACAAGTGCAACCACCGGTAGAGGAGTTTCAGCTATTTCTTTGAACATTTTACTGTCATCACTTACTGAACCTTTTACATATGCACAGGTTTTAGCTAATTTGAACATTTCACAAGGAATGCCATCACTTACTGAGTGATTTGAGTGAAATGCACTTGCAACCAAAAGGCTGAAAGGCAGGCCGGTTTGCTCTTCTATGAAAATGGCACACCTTTTCATGGCATATTGTACGAAAGACATAACTATGGGGGTTTTACATATCTGTTTCTTTGAACATTTTACTGTCAATAAAAATGATGTACTGCTGCTTTCAGTTAATTCAAATTAGCTAAAACCTTTTACTGTCAAATAGTGCTAATGTTTACTCTATGAAATAAACTACTTCTCCTCCTTTCAGTTGATACATGTTTGCTTTTGCAATGCTATTGATTTTTCCCTTTCTCTTTTACAGAAGGCCACAGGACAACAAATGCATTCTTCCTTCTATTTGTTTGCTCTTTCCTACATCTTACTTCAGTATAGTAAATCGTGTGTAATCTGGTTTTGCCAGTGTAACAAGAAACTACCCGGTGGTGTTGACACCCCTCTTCTCGTGCTATAACTGCTCCCTCACTGAAATGTGTCAAGCTCCTGGTGGAGGTATCGTGCCTGCAGTATTCATTTTTGTTGTGTTAGGCCTTGGAAAGTTAGAATTACTTAAGCAAAGTTTTGCTCAATGCTATATTTTTTGACACTAAAGTAGGTTTGGCCTTCTTTGATGGTGTTTATTGTTTGAGCTACCTTTGAGACATTTTTGTGGCCGCTCTACACTAAGGTTTAACACAAGAAAACACCATGTCTAATCGGCAATGAACCTAACAGCCCATAGAGAGTTCCTCTACAAACCGATTTGTAATATATAGTATTTTTTGGCAGGCTGGTGCAGATGTCAATGGTGGTCTTGTAGCCCCTTTGGTTGTTGCTCCTGAGATGAAAGGTTTAACTGCATGCTTGAAACTGTTACTGGAAGCTGGTGCTGACCCTGTGTAAGATTTCTGTACCTCTATGCCATGGCATGCCAATTGCTTGAACATCCAACTGATGTTAACAGTTTATTTAGAGCTGGTGCTCTCGCAAACAGGCCCATGAATTAGTGGAGCTGGGTATCCATAGTTCTAAGAATTCAAGGAGCTGGAATTGGGGGTGTTTCGGTGTGCATTTTGTTTGTTAAGCTTAAATCATCTTATACCAACTATGGGAAGCACATAATACCAATGCTTACAGAAAAGAAATCTGTGTGCTCAACAAAACTTAGGCATTCATCCTATAACTCATCGTGCCAGAGAGAGAGGGGGGGTCTGACCTGCTGCTGTGCGTCCGAGGCACGGTGCGTGGGAGGTTTGCCGGTGATGGATGTCGCCTGCCTGCCGGTGACGGATGCCGCCTGCCTAGATGCAAATGGGGGTTGAGCGAGTCACAGCAGGCCAGGGGAAGGTACATGAATGGAGAGAGAGAGAGGCTTACTGACCTGCTGCTGTCCGGCGGCGGCTGGTCCAGATCCAGGAGCCTCTGTGGCCGTGGTGAGAGGGCGAGGCGGAGGTGAAGAGCGGGATGGGGCGCGGGGAGGATGCCGGGGAGTTGGGCGCGGGGAGG
>NC_041388.1:233740366-233813104 GCF_002162155.2 Triticum dicoccoides | reverse complement strand
GGGGGGTCGGCGGCGGCGGTTGAGTAGGGGAATCGAGGGTGCGGGGGGTCGGCGGCGGCGGCCGGTGGACCGGGGGGTGCTCGGCGGCGAGGTGGGATAGCGATCGAGATGGAGGGGGATCGAGATCGAGTGTCCATGAAATTTAAAAATATTCATGATAGTTCAAAAAGTGCCCATGAAATACAATCGAGAAATGAAGGCTACGATTTAAATACAATCAATCTTAGCTAGCTATCTGTTCACAATCTTCTTGCCCTTCTTTTTGGCAAATGGAGTTCTTCTGTGGAACGGACGTCCTTTAGGTAGGGTGGTCCTTCTTCTTCTTGTGGTGTATGCTGCTACTTCATCATCGTCGCCATTTTCGATCCTCGGGTCGCCATACTTGTCGAAGTCTTGCTCATTGGCTACTCCATCCATTCCAATGATCTTCCTTTTGCCTCTCCTCACGACAACACGACTGGGCTTTGACGGGTCGGTAATGAAGAAGCATTGGTCCACTTGGGAAGCCAGTACCCATGGCTCATTTTTCGCGGTGACGTTTGCGCCCGCGGTCTTGGATTTGGCTTCGGGTATAACCATGGTGGTGAAATACCGGTCTTCTTTTAGGACGCTCTTGGCCCATCTGACACGGAACATCGGGACCTTCTCTCCAGTGTAGCTCAGCTCCCAGATCTCCTCGATCCTTCCGTAGTATCTGTCCTTGTCGTTACCGGTGTAGGATTCCATCGTTACCCCGGAGTTCTGATAACCATCGCTCTTCATGTCCTTGGCCTCGGTGTAGAATGTGTAGCCGTTGATATCGTACGCCTCATAGGTCATCAGGTTCTGCTCGGCGCCCTGTGACAAGGCGAATATGAGTTGTTCTTCCGCGGAAGAATCCTCATGTAAAGGGCACGACAGAAGCTTGTGCTTGAACCAACGCGTGAAACATGAGTTGTGCTCTTTGAGTATATCTCCGTCCGTCCTCTGTTGTCCTCGGTCATTGTACGTCTTCTTAATAAAGGTTTTGTGCTGTACCACCCAAGGATCGACCACGTCTATGTGTTGTAGCGCGACTAGGTTTGCTCTTTCAAAGTCGGCGAGTCGACCCTCGAAGTCGACATGCATTTCGTGACGACCCTCACGGTGACCCCATCCAGCGAGCCTGCCGAGGTGCCTATTGACGGGCAGACCAACGGGGTTCTCGATGCCTAGATAATTCGTGGAGTAGGAGATGCACTCTTCGGTCAGAAAGCCCCTGGCTATGCTTCCCTCTGGACGTGACATGTTGCGAACGTATCCTTTGATGACACCATTCATCCTTTCGAACGGCATCATGCTGTGCAGGAACGTCGGCCCGAGTTGGATGATATCGTCCACGATATGGACCAGCAGATGCACCATAACGTCGAAGAATGCGGGCGGGAAGTACATCTCAAGCTCGCATAGTATCACCACGATCTCTTCCTGTAGCCTTCTGAGTTGCCTCACGCCAACAGACTTCCGAGAGATGACGTCGAAAAAGTTGCATAGGCCAAATAAGGTTTCACGGACGTGCGCGTCCATGATCCCACGGATTGCAACTGGAAGTATCTGCATCATCAGCACGTGATAGTCATGAGACTTCATCCCGCTGAACTTCAGCTTCGCTGGGTCTAGGTATCTGCTTATCTTCCCCGCGTAACCGTAAGGAAGTTTTACTCCTACGAGGCAGGTGAAAAACTGCTCGATCTCCTCCTGACTTAGAGTGAAGCACGCGGGAGGGTAGTCATTTCCGGTCTTCTTGGCCTTTTTTCCTTTGTGACGACTTTCCGTGTCCTGCTTCGCCTCATCATGATCATCATATATAGCGTGAAGCTCCTGCCTGATGCCCATTGATTTCAAGTCTGCCCTTGCTTTCGGCCCATCTTTGGTCCTCTATGGCATGTTGAGCAGGGTACCAAGCAGACTCTCGCACACGTTCTTCGTGATATGCATGACATCAAGGCTGTGAGGCACACGGTGGATCTTCCAGTACGGCAAGTCCCAGAAAACAGACCTCGTTTTCCATACCTTTAGCAGCGGCTCTGGCGCCTTTCGCTTCTTTCCCGGCTCTGGCGCCTTTTGCTTCTTTCCCGGTAGTGGGCAGTCTTTCCAATTTTTCAACAGCTCGTCTATTTCATCGCCGCTCCTCGTACGCGGGCGTCCTCGGGGTTCGGTTTCACCATCAAACAAATCCTTGCGTTTTCTCCACGGGCCATCGTCGCGAAGCCACCTTCGATGTCCCATGAACATGGTTTTCGAAGACCTGGGATCTCTATCTAGCTGGCGATACATTGTGTCATCCATGCACCTGACGCATCCAGAAAATACGTGGACCACCTGCCCCGCGACATATCCGTAACCGAGATAGTCGTGCACCGTCATGAGCAGCGCGGCTCTCATAGGGAAATATTCTTTCTCTGCGGCGTCCCATGTATTGGCTGGCGTTTTCCACAGCGTGTCAAGCTCCTCTTTCAGCAGCCCCAGATACAGATTGATGTCGTTCCCTGGTTGTTTCGGTCCTTCAATTAGCATACTCATGTGAATGTACTTCCTCTTCATGCACAACCAGGGGGGAAGGTTGTACATCCACACAAACACAGGCCAGGTGCTATGTGTGCTTCTCTGGTTGCCAAACGGATTGACTCCATCGGTGCTCGCGCCCAGCACGATGTTCCTTGGATCATTCCCAAATTCTGGGTCTTCGAAGTTCAACGCTTGCCACTGGCTCGCATCCTTAGGGTGACTCAGCATCTTGTCTTTTTTATCTATCTCCGGATCATTTGCGTCATCTTCTCGCTTCTTCTCCTCCCTAACCGCGTGCCAACGCAGGAGCTTTGCTACCTTAGGGTCCGCGAAATACCGCTGCAGATGAGGAGTGATTGGAAAGTACCACAACACTTTTCGAGGAGCTTTCTTCCTCTTCTTGTATCGAGTGACGCCGGACACCGAACATATGGTAGACTCCGCGTGCTCATCCCGACAAATGATGCAATTGTTCATGCACACATGGTATTTCACGTGCGGTAAATCCCGAGGACACACGATTTTCTTCGCCTCCTCCAAACTGGTCGGGCACTTGTTCCCCTCGGGAAGACGTTCGTGCCAGAATGACATGTTCTCGTCGAAGCATGCGTCGGACATTTTGTGTTTTACCTTCATCTCCAGAGCCATGAGCGTTACTTTCAGGCGGGTATCCTCGGGCCTGCATCCTTCATACAATGGAGTAACCGCGTCTAACTCAAGTTGATCCATCTTGGCTTTCTCTCGGGCGGCAGCTCTTGCGTTATCCGTCTGCTTGAGAAGCAGCTCTTGAATATGAGGGTCCTGCACCCAGCCCATTGATGGTCCAGCGTCGTCTGCTCCGCCGGCATCATCATCTTCATGATCATGCCCATCGACTGCTCCGACATCTTCATCATCATCATGTCCTGCATCTTCTACATGATGACTGTGTACAACATCACCGTCGTGATCATCTCCTCGGGATTCTTCGTCTTCTCGCCCGCCCGAGCCACGGTGGTTGTCTTGCTGCCCTTCCTCATTTCTTGCCCGGCCCCCATGGACGACTTCGTAGTCATCTTCATCACCTTCCCACCGATAGCCATCCATGAAACCACGCAAGAGCAGGTGGTCCCGCACCTGCCCGGATTCCGGGTCCGCAATAAGGCTCTTTAGCTTGCATCTTCGACACGGACATCCTATCTCCGTCTCGTTCTTTTGAAGCATCTCGGCCTTCGCGGACCTCAAAAACCTATTCACGATGCCTTCGGTCATCATGTGGACCATGGTCGCCTGCGGGGTAGAGCAAAACGATATTTTAGAACCAAGAAAAAATTTGGCATGACTTTCCCTAAAAATAGGACCAAAAAGAATGCTTAATGCCAAAATTCTCGCCGAAACGGAAATGAATCAACATTCCGGCAAAATATTGGCAACTATCGAATTTCAAATACCGGTACACCTCCAAACACAAACACATATGTGACACCACAAACATATGCAACACCACGAACATACATAGATCTAGCTAGGCCATAAAAAGTGCATGTGCACATTGTTGTAGGGAGAACAACATAAATATAGCTTCCCCCTTACTTACCTATCAAAACAAGGTAATTTAACCACTTAAATTGAATGAATCTATGGTGGAAATGAGGTGAAAAAGAGGAGGCACCCGAGACAAGGAGGAGGTGGAGAGAATGAAGTGGGGAGAAAGTGAGTGTGGGTAGGAGAGGCTGTCCAAAATATCTTGTTGCTGCCCACTTACTAATGGCGCACCAACTCTAAATGCGCCATTAGTAATCCAGGTTACTAATGGCGCACCTCCTGGTGCTGCGCCATTAGTAGTTTTGCAAAAAAAAATACTAATGGCGCACTGTCCCACAGTGCGCCATTACTAGTTTAAACTAGTAATGGCGCACGGTGGAACAGTGCGCCATTAGTAGTTTTGCAAAAAAGGGAATAAAAAAATAATAAAAAAACAACATTAGTGGCGCACTTTCCGGCTCGTGCGCCATTACTAGTTACAACTAGTAATGGCGCACTGTATCTGGATGCGTCATTAGTATGTTTGGACAGGCGCACTAGTTAAAAAAAATTTGATACTAATGGCGCACCCTGGGCCAGGTGCGCCATTAGTAGTTTCAACTCTAATGGCGTATCAGTAGGTGGTGCGCCATGAGTATATACTAATGGCGCACCGCTTGTCTGGTGCGCCATTAGTATCAATCCCATCTATAGCCCTTTTTCTAGTAGTGCGACGGGCTCCAGTGACCACAGTAGGCTGCCGCGCCTTCACTCCCGAGCTGCGCAACATCGTCTGGCCCAGGAAGTTCAAGCCAGACCTGCATCTGCGCTACGACGGCACCCCCGACCCCATGGAGTTCCTGCAGCTCTATGAGCTAAGCATCGAGGCGACCAACGGCGATGAGAAGGTAATGGCGAATTGGTTCCCTATGACCCTCAAATATGGCGCGCGCTCATGGCTCCTGAACCTGCCCGCAGGATCGATCTCCTCCTAGGGCGAGATGCACGAGCGTTTCGTCGCCAACTTCCAGGGCACTCGCGACCACCCGCCGGCCGCCGGCGACCTGCGGCACATCAAGCAAAAACCGGGGGAGACCTTGCAGAAGTACATCCAGCGCTTCAACAGCGTTCGCCTCAAGATCCCCAAGGTGATGGACGAAGCGGTCATCTCCGCGTTCCCTGATGGCGTCCACGACGTTAAAATGAAGGAGGAGCTCTCCATCCACGAGGAGATGTGCACGGCCCTGGAAATGTTCAACATGGCGACCAATTGCGCGACGGCTGAGGAAGGGCGCCTCTCCCTCCTCAAGCGTCCAGCTGCAGACCAAGAAGACAAGAAGGCCAAGAGCAAGGACGTGAAGCGCAAGGGGGCTGCCGTGCTTGCAGCAGAGCCGGAGAGGAAACACGGCCGTGACCATCCCAAGTCATCCAAGGCTAGCCGCCCATTCTACGCCTTCCACAACATTCACAACCACAACACCAACGATTGCCAGGAGCTCAGGGCCATCCACGATGGGCACTTCGGTCGACGCCCTGAGGGAAACGATCGAGGCTACGAGCGAGGAGGAGGACAATGTGGAGGACGCTGGGACAACCATGGCCCCCGCTAGGAGTGGCGGGAACGGCCTCGTGAGGACCGCTGGGAGGACCCGCCTCGCGAGGGCGCCTAGAGGGAGCAGCCTCGTGAGGACCGCCCTTAGGGCAATGCCGGCCTCCCTCTGCTGCCACCACCGCCAAGGAGGAATGATGATCATCATCAGGACGAGGGGGCTGGGGGCTTCCAAGAGCGTTGTGCCATCGCCTGCATCTTGGGTGGCGCTCAAGCCCAGCCTCTCAGCATATCTTCAAGTAGTTTGCTCGTGAGGTGAATGCATCCCCTCCCAGGCTCAAGGCCACACGCCCGCTCAGGTGGTCCAAGTGCGCCATCACCTTCAGCTCGGCGGACCAGCTCAAGTGCGTGGCGACCGCCGATGTCCTCCCGGTGCTCTGCTCACCCGTCATCAGCAATGTTCAAGTCACCAAGACCCTCATCGACGGTGGCGCAGGGCTCAATGTCTTGTCCGTCGAGACGTTCGACAGCCTTCAAGTGCCATACGATCAGCTACAGCCTACCAAGCCCTTCTCAGGAGTGACCGATGGCTCCACCACCCTGATAGGGCAGGTTCGCCGCCCTGCCACCTTCGGCCAGCGTGACAACTACCACACCAAGCTCATCGACTTCGACGTCGCCCACATCCGCCTGCCGTACAACGCCATCCTTGGGTATCCACCCTTGGCCAAGTTTATGGCAGTGACCCACCATGGCTATAATGTCCTCAAGATGCCAGGGAGCAGCGGCGTCATCACGGTTCTATGTGAAGAAAGAGATGCGATGTGCTCCCTCGAGCGCGCCTACCAGGCTGCAGTAGTCGAAAACCCTGACAACGAAGGCACCCTGTGCCCTCCTGAGGCCATCCCCAAGAAGAAGAAGCAGCTACTCCACCCAGGGCCTCAGGAGAGCGACGTTTCTAGCGGTACCATCTCAGGACCTGCACTCGCAGATGGGGCGCCCCCCTTCCTCGTATAGGAAGGCACGCCCCGCACCCTCCTCGGGCTGGGCTCGGGGGCTCTCTTCTGGAGGGCCTCAGACCTAGAGAACATCATGAGGGAGATGCTCGGGCATCACATGGAGGTGTGCTTCGCTGCATGTTTTCCTCAAGAGGGCACGACGCGTGGAGCACCTTGTGCTCAGGAGTTCATCACCAAGGTGATCCAGGAGCTTCAAGAGGCAAGGACCATACGCGAAGACCGCCGCCCACCACCTAGCGCAGCTCCCCATCCTGGTGTTCAGCGCGTCTGCATCGACATTCTACGGCTCCATAGGGCCGCATCTCAGGGAAGTTTCTGGCCTTTGCGTGTTGGACGGTGTGAGGGTCCACCTCACAGTTATGTTCGCATGTCGTTTGGCTTGCCGAACGCGGCTGTCACCCTCCAACGCCACCTACGGAGCATCCTAGCGGCTCAGGAGGCCAGGCATCACGTCGTCCTGGAGGAGGTCGCGACGGTTCTTCAGGAGCCACCTGGGCCTGCAGGTCCTCCTGAGGCTCAGGACCCTGGCGGCTCATGAGGGACAACCCTTTGGCGCGCATCTTCAGCTACTCAAACACCGCTCCAGCTACGGTATCAGGTGACTCTTTCCAGTTCATTTAGTTGGGGGCGGCCCTCGGGCAGCATCATCCCCAAGTCGCACGGGCTTGTCCCTGCGATGTCTATCCTTTTGCACCTCTAGCTTACTTTGATGGGGGTGCCCCTCGGGCTGCATCATCCCCAGGCCGCATGGGTCCGTCCCTGTGGGATGTATCTTTCTTGCATCTATCTGAGCTAACATGCCTATTTGCTTGAGCCGTTTCATGATTATCACCTGCTTACCTTTTTCCCTTTGCGGCCACCCGCATCGCTGATCGGTCCCCTGCTCATCCCACAATGGGGGCTACAAATGCTGGCACAATGCTTGTGCTTGGGTCCGTCCCTGCAACGCTGAAAAATCTGAGCGGTCGAGCTCTGGCTCGCGGCACACCCCGCGCATGTCACCTCATCCGGCCCTCAGTGCCTTCATCTTCTTGCGGAACAAGCAGTGGCAGACCGGCAATCGCGGTAGCAACTTGTATTCCTCCCTCGCGCTAGCCTGTAGGAAATCTCCGGAGGCTGATGGCGGGCGGCAGCGCGGGCTCCTTCTTGTTTTACACAATCCGCTTGCGCGTTGAAGGGGGGGCTCTTGAGCATCGCGACTCAGGAGATCTTACTGGCTCTCCAGCCCTCATCCCCTGGCCATGACCATGGCATCGCGACCTGGCATACCAGCGGCGGCTGAGCTCGCTCGAGGGTTAAGGCCCGAGGACATAGAGCACATAGAAGAGCGTGAAAGGAGGAGGAAGCTCGCGTGAGCCTGACCCAGCTGACACACGGAATTGGCGTTGTGCAAGGAATCGACTCAGGACCACTAAGATAAGTCTCGCCCTCGAATCAGCCAAGCGCTGCGAAACAGGATTCCCATCTCTTTCAGCCTTATTACGGCAATGCCACCTTCCTTTCCTACCTTCAGGTAGTTGCTTGAACGCTTTCCTACCTCTTGAGCATCGTGCCTCAGGAGCTCCTACTGTACCTCGGGCTGCTCACCTCCCGGCCTTCACCACGGCATCGCGTACTAGTAATGATTGCAGCCTGCCTGGGGATCGAGACCTGTCGGTGTAGAGGACCAATGATGAGGACATCACTACCATTGTTACACCCACAACCCCTGCTGCTATACATACTGGACCAATTACTAGAGCTCACGCACGCCAATTAAATTATCAGGTACTTTCGTTTCTTGGTAACGATTCTAATGTTCATGAGAATATGATGCTGCCTAAATTGGATACATTTGTTTTGCTTACAAATGAAGGGCCTAACTTGGACAAGAAAGATGAACCTTGGATCAAGTTCAAGCAGGGAGATGATGGCATGCGCAAGGGGGTCAAGAACGGAGTTACAAGTGATGATTTCAGGACTTTGAAGCCACCATAAGGAGTGCATGAAGCCTTCGACGAAATATACAAGATGCCACTTCATAAATTTCGTCCAGAGGCTATTTTAGGTGTTGCGTCACCTTACTATTGGGCCAGGCCCATGTATTTTCTAAATACTTAAGTATACGATGTTTTTAGAGTCCGTATGTGTGGGGAAACAAGAGTTAGGGTTGGTTTCGGACTCCTCCTCCAAGGGCCACGAAATCCCCCCCTCTTCCTCCATATATACAGCCCTTAGGGCGTCGTTTAGACTTTGGGTTTTTTTTAGATTAAAGTTCGCCATAGCTACAACTTCGCGTACTTCGTTTGTGTTCAACGACCAGACAAAGGCGTCGCAGAACCCCACCTTGATCAATAAAGCTTTCATCTTATATTCGCAATATCCAAATTGCAATCTCAGTTTCTTGCTGGTTCTTCATTTGCTCGTAGGAAACGGACCCTCGTGGTCAGGTTGATCGTGCTCCGGCGTGGTCAATAACCCTCGGAAGTTGGTTTAGCGACGTCTTGCACGTTCGTAGTCGGATCGCCAAGGTCAACTCCCATAGAAAACGATAGCCACCATCTCATCGAAACATCGGGACACCTTCGCCTCAATCAAGTGGTATCAGATTTCCAGGTTGCTCGGTGAGATTTTACAGTTTTTCGTAGTTTAGGTCAAGTCTGTTCTTCATACCTATAGTCCACAAAAAAGCCAAAAAAAATTAGGGTTAGGTCATCATATCCGAACCAATCTGAGCCTTTGCATAGTCTTTTTAGAGTTTTGCTTTGTTGAATTTGCGGTTGCATCGTCGTGTCGAGTTGCTAGTCTTAGCGTCTAGTCCCTTAGAGTTTCGAGTTCTGTTCACAGGTTGTCACCCCGCCGCCACACCATCGTCATCATCATTACCATATACCACCAGCCCACCATATACATCGCCGCTGCCATACACAACCACCAATCCGAGTCCACATATACCATCGCCATATACCACCACCAATCCGAGTCCAGATATACCATCGCCATATACCACCACCAATCCGAGTCCAGATATACCACCAGTCCGAGTTCCACCAGATTCATCTCCGCCACCAGTCCAAGTTCCACCAGATTCATCTCCGCCACCAGTCCTAGTCCGAGTCCTATAATTGTTGCTTTGTTTTCGAGTTCCAGATCACGCCATACTCCGAGTCGTGACAGAGTAGGACTCCCCAACTTTCGAGCCATCCGCAGAAGAAAAATAGTTCCAAACTCAAAAAAATACTAAGTCTGGAAAATTCTGGCTAGGCAGTTTTTAGACCATTTGTAGATTTTTTTGAAAAAAAATTGTTGCGGAGCAAAAAAAGAGGAAAAAAGTGCAAAAAAGTGAAAAAAAGGAAAAAAATCAGAGAGTGCTCCTCCCTTGTTTACGTGCCGCGGCCGGATCCGCCCGAACCCTAGATCTGGTGCTAGGAGGTGATTTTTCCACTAAGTCCCCTTTCTCTGTAACTTTTTGAGCCACTGTTCATCACATCATAACTCCTTATCCGTAGCTCTGTTTTGTGCATGCAGTATATCAAAATGTTCATCATGATGTGCTCTTCATTTTGTTCCATTGTGACCTGCTTGTTTGAGTCCATATTGATGCCCAAATTGTTGATGCAAGAGCGCTAGTTCCTTTTACTTAGCAGATTATGAGCATTTCTCATTTTTGCTACAATTGATGTGTGCTGCATATGGGCATGAGCTCTACATGTGTTTTGGGCTATGTCATGCCATATTTACAGGGGTGTATGCCATGTATTTTTGTGATCAATGTGGTGATTAGCACAATGATGCAAAGTAGCTCTCGTAATATTGCTGTTTTCATGGACTTATAATTTCACTAAGTCATTTCCCTGCTATTATTTTTATGCCATGTATTCATGTTGCTATAGAGAGATCCATGCTTCTTTTGAGTATGTGCAGTAAGGACGATTTGGACATATGGTTGTGCTCTATCCATCCATGCCCCTGTTTGCATTTATGGAGTACCCTAGCATGACTCAATCTTGCTCTAATTTTGCTATAAAATGTTCCTGGCAGATTATTCATGTGTTAATCAATTTTGCCAAGGTTGTAGTAGTTGATCCATGCATGCTATGAGTTTGTTCTTGCTTTTGTTGGCTTCATGAACATGTCTTCTTGCTGGTAGTATGATTAGCTTGTCATGCAATGCCTTGTGTTGAGTGAATCGAGCTCGCAAACATGCCTTCATAATTCTGATTATGCCATGCTCTGTTTTCTACTAAGTCTGAATGTTTTAACGAAACTTGCTATGTTTACGTGGGTGCTATCATATTTTCTGTGCCATTTTGACTCATGGTCAGTAAGGGACTTTTGTTATATGCTTCGAGTAGATTCATGTCATGTATTTGTTTGCTATGTTTTGTTCATGTAGCATGTTGTTATCTTGCCCTAAACATTGCTTCCTGGTGTTAATTCCTGAGATGTTATTTTCATGAATTCTGTGATGCTGATATCTTTTGCACTTTTGCCATGCTTGTTAGAACCTGCTCTTGTGTGATTTAGCCATATCTCAGTGTTCATATTTTGTCAAGCATCTTGAGTAGATCACTTCCATGTGCTTTGTTGCTATGTTGGAGTGCAGTAGCTTAGTTTCTTCTTGCATTCTAGTTGGCATCATGGTGTTAATCGTAGAATTGTGCCATTATTGTTTTGCTTGCCATTTGCTAACCGTGCATCCGATTCCGGTGATCTTTATATCGATTTCGACAGAAATCAACTCATCTTTCTAGCGGCGCACTTGGTTTACCAAGTTGAGGCCTGGTTCAATATTTCCTTTCCGAAGCACGCATATGCATTGCATATCACATCCCGCATATCATGTCATGTTTTGCATCATCTTGCCTGCGCATTGCACCGTTGTTGATTTTTGCTTCCTTTGCTTGTGTTCTTGCTTTGGGTAGAGCTGGGAGACGATTACGTGATCGAGGAACCCGTTGAGTACGCTTACGAGGATCAAGCTTACGTCAACTCGGAGAACTTTGCAGGCAAGATGACCATACCCTCGAAATCACGTCTATCTTTGCTGGCTAGTCGTTCGCTCTATTGCTATGCCGCGATACCTACCACTTGCTATATCATGCCTCCCATATTGCCATGTCAAGCCTCTAACCCACCTTTCCCAGCAAACCATTGTTTGTCTATGTTACCGCTTTGCTCAGCACCTCCTATAGCGTTGCTAGTTGCAGGTGAAGATTGAGTTTGTTCCTTGTTGGAACATGGATATTGGTTGGGATATCATTATTATATCTTGTTTACTTAATGCATCTATATACTTGGTAAAGGGTGGAAGGCTCGACCTTATGCCTGGTGTTTTGTTCCACTCTTGCCGCCCTAGTTTCCATCATACCTGTATTATGTTCCTTGATTTTGTGTTCCTTACGCGGTTGGGTATTATGGGAACCCGTTGACAGTTCGCCTTGAATAAAACTCCTCCAGCAAGGCCCAACCTTGGTTTTACCATTTTCCACCTAAGCCTTTTTCCCTTGGGTTTCGCGGACTCAAGGGTCATCTTTATTTTAACCCCCCGAGCCAGTACTTCTCTAAGTGTTGGTCCAACCTGAGTGATGTCCGGCGCCCCCTAGACAACCAGGGTCTATGGCAACACGATGTTTGGCTCATCCGGTGTGCCCTGAGAACAAGATATGTGCAGCTCCTATCGGGATTCGTCGGCACATTCGGACGGCTTTGCTGATCTTGTTTTACCATTGTCGAGATGTCTTTTAACCGGGATTCCGAGTCTGATTGGGTCCTCCTGGGAGAAGGAATATCCTACGTTGACCGTGAGAGCTTGTGATGGGCTAAGTTGGGACACCCCTACAGGGTTTTGAACTTTCGAAAGTCGTGCCCGCGGTTATGGGCAGATGGGAATTTGTTAATATCCGGTTGTTGAAAACCTGACACTTAACTTAATTTAAAATGAATCAACCGCGTGTGTAGCTGTGATGGTCTCTTTTCGGCGGAGTCCAGGAAGAGAACACGGTCTCGTGTTATGCTTGAACGTAAGTAGTTTCAGGATCACCTCTTGATCTTTATAGCTTCTCGACCGTGCTTTTCTTCTCTTCTCACTCTCATTTGCGTAAGGTAGCCACCATATATGCTAGTGCCTGCTACAGCTCCACCTCACTACCCCATTTTTCCTACCTTAAGATTAAATAGTCATGATCGCGAGGGTGTGAGATGGCTGAGTCCCCGTGACTCACAGATTACTTCAAAAACCAGATGCAGGTGCCGATGATGCCAATGTAGGGAACGCGACCGAACTCAAGTGGGAGTTCGACGAGGATTCGGGACGTTACTATGTGTATTTTCTGGATGATCAGTAGAGGAGCCCAGTTGGGGCGATCAGGGATCTATGCATTTGGGGTTGTCTTTATTTATGTTGGTTCCGTAGTCGGACCTTGATTGTATTCTGGATGATGTAATGCTATATTTATGTATTATGTGAAGTGGCGATTGTAAGCCAACTCTTTATCCATTTCTTATTCAGTACATGGGATGTGTAAAGATTACCCCTCTTGCGACATGCCTACTATGCGGTTATGCCTCTAAGTCATGCTCCGACAAGTGGGAGATATAGCCGCATCGTGGGTGTTACAAGTTGGTAATCAGAGCCTTCCCCGGCTTAGGAGCCCCCTGCTTGATCAAATCACTGACGTTGTTGAGTGTAGAAAAATGATTTGAGTCTTAAAGAATTATATATATCGGGGAGTAGGATTTTTTTTACTCCTCAGTCCCTTCGTCGCTCTGGTGAGGCCGCCTGACGTAGAGTTTTGACTCTTCTCAAATTTCACTAAAAAATTAGGATCACGCGGGTATATATCTTGGAATCGTTCCAATGGTTTTGTGGACCAGAACATTGTTCTTGGTGCCTCCTGACATTTAGGGGTTGTGGCAGTGTCCCGAGGAGTTGAGCTCCGAGGTGTTGTCGTCACAATTTTATCGTTATAGTTCTGGAATACCTGAGTTCGCCGACATCGAAAATCTCCTTTATGCAGTTGTTGGTGAGATAACCTCGACGCCACACAGTACTGGGGCGGGAGTTCGGGAGTATTGCCATAACTCGTATAACGGATGCTTTTCGAAGGTTGAGGTAAATGATTTCCGAAGGTTTCTTGGTTATGTGTTGAATGATGGATACAGCTGGATGTAGGATTTGCTACTTTTGGGTGAGATATTATGCTTCCCATGTATCCCCAACACCTGATTGCATAACCAGAAAGTTTCGGGAGTTTCATATGTGGGAATTCTTGTAGCTCTAGTATTTCTTCCCACAGATATTTGGTTTGTGATTGGGTAATCCTTACCAATTATTTGTTCATATCCGTACCTTGTTGTTTTATTCATCTTTCTCTATCTAAGTGGCTTCTCAACCTTATGGAAGTGTGATCATTTACTTTGGAATTCATTCGCTCATCCTTGTTCGAATGTTAAGGCCACATGTTGCAATTTCGATCCATTGATTCAGCTTGAATATATGTCTTTCAAGATGCTAACGGATGTCACCCTTTCCAGGATGGCTCCTCCAACGTGTCAGAATCCGGAACCTACGCCACCACCTCCACCTTCGGAGGCATGGCAAGCTGTCATGGCCGCCACCAACGCCAACACTCAGATGCTTTTGCAACTCTTGCAAGAGCGCAACCAAGGAAGTCAAGGCCAAGGCAACAATCAAGCTCAGTTTGCTACCCTCAATCAGTTCCTCGCAAACCAGCCGAAGTCCTTCAGTAACTGTGTCGAGGCCACAGACGCCGACGATTGGCTCGTGGATATCTGCAAACATTTTGAATGTAGCAATGTCAGGCCTGAGGACATTGTCAAGTTTGCTTCGTTTCAATTCAAAGACCAAGCTGCTGAGTGGTACCAACAATACAAAGATTCCAGAGGAGGTCGTGTGATTACCTGGGATGATTTCCGCCGAGACTTCACAACTCACCACATTCCTCAAAGTGTTGCTGAGAGTAAGCGCGAGGAGTTCCGCAATCTCAAGCAAGGCAGCATGTCTATTTACCAATACAACATCCTGTTTCAGAGGCTCGCTCGCTTCGCTAAACAAGACGTCCCTGATGAGAAGATCATGATTTATCAATTCAGTGGTGGCCTCAGAGAAGATCTGCAACTAGCTCTCGTGCTTTTTGAGCCGATCGAGTATGATGAGTTCTACAACATGGCACTAAAGCAAGAGGCTGCTCAGCTCAAGTGCGATGCTTCTAGGAAGAGAGTCAGGGATGCAGCTCCTTCTTCTTCTTCTTCAAATCAAGTGGCAGCTAAGCAACAGAAGTTCTGGTTGCCTCCTCCTCCTCCGTTCTGTCAGCCTTATCAGCAGAAGAGCAAAGGTGACAATGGATCTTCCCACCCACCCAACCCAGGCTATCAGAACAAAGCTCCGTCTCATGCTCCAAGGTCAAGTGCTCCATATCACCGTCCGCTCTCAGAGATTACTTGCAACAAGTGTCAGCAGAAAGGGCACTATGCGAACAAATGCTTCAACCAGAGGTGTCTTCCGCCTCCTCCTCCTCCTGTGAGATCTGCCAGCAGGTCAAGCATAATCCCAAGTCTGCAAAGGTCAACATGATGAACGCAGCTCAGGCAGAGGACTCTTCAGAAGTGATCATGGGTAATCTTCCTGTTAGTGATATTCCTACAAAATTCCTTTTTGATACTGGTGCATCACATTGTTTCATTTCAAGACCATTTGCATCTAAGCATGAGTTGCTTTTCCAAGATTTGCCTAGGCAGTTATCAGTTGTCTCTCCAGGTAAATTCATGAATGCAAGCTCTATGGTTCCAAATGTTTCTATCAAGATGGGCGACTATAAGTCTCTATCCTCTCCAATTGTTCTTGGTAACTCGGATATTGATCTAATTCTCGGCATGGACTGGCTTTCTAAGCACAAGGCTCAGCTTGATTGTGCTGCCATGCAGATTCAATTGACACACTCGTCTGAGGATGTGATTATCTATGCCGCTCATGATGATACCATTCGACTGTTTTCTCTCAATGAGAAGGGCGAGTTGAATGCCATCTCTCAGATTCCAGTCGTTTGTGAATATCAAGATGTCTTTCTGGAAGAGCTTGCAGGAATGCCTCCTCACCGGCCAGTTGAATTCGTTATCGATCTTGAGCCTGGCACGGAACCTGTTTGCAAACGTACTTACAAGCTTGGACCAGTAGAGTTGAAGGAGCTGAAGAAACAACTCTATGTACAAGAGCATATGGGTCTGATCCGACCGAGTTCTTCTCCATGGGGTTGTGGTGTTCTTTTTGTCAAGAAGAAGGATGGCACAGACCGACTTTGTGTCGACTACCATCCATTGAACAAGAAGACAATAAAGAACAAGTGCCCACTTCCCAACATCAATGAGCTATTCGAGCAACTTAAAGGTGCCCAAGTATTCTCCAAGCTTGACCTCCGTATAGGCTATCATCAGATTCGCATTCGTGAACAGGATATCCCCAAGACAGCATTTGGAACAAGCTATGGTTCATATGAATACACTGTCATGTCTTTCGGCCTTGTCAATGCTCCTCCAACGTTCTCTCGCATGATGAACTTCATCTTAAACCCTTACACAAATGATTTCGTCTTGGTGTATCTCGATGACATCTTGGTATTTTCCAAGAACAAGGAGGATCATGCCAAGCATTTGAGATTGGTACTCGACAAACTAAGAGAACATCAGTTCTATGCAAAGTTTTCAAAGTGCGAGTTTTGGATCGACGAGGTTCTCTAGCTTGGGAATATCATATCCGCCAAGGGCATAGCTGTTAATCCTGAGAAGGTGTCTGCAATTGTGAATTGGGAACTGCCTCAGAATGTCAATCATCTCCGCAGCTTTCTTGGGCTTGCAGGCTATTGTCGAAGATTCGTTGAGAATTTCCCTAAGATCGCGAAGCCTCTTTCCAACTTCCTCCAGAAGCATGTGAAGTATGTCTGGACGCCTGAATGTGGCATCGCTTTCAACACCCTTAAAGAGAAGCTAGTCACAGCTCCAGTTCTGACTCCTCCTGATGAATCCAAACCATTCGAAGTTTTCTGTGATGCTTCCCTACAAGGTATCGATGCTGTGTTAATGCAAGAGAAGAAAGTTGTGTATTCTACCTCTCGCCAGTTGAAGCCCAACGAAAAGAACTACCCCACTCATGACCTCGAGTTGGCGGCAGTTGTCCATGCTCTGCTAACATGGAGACATCTCTTGTTGGGAAGGAAAGTGGACATCTTCACTGATCATTGAATATGATATGTTTGATTCCTTGCAATAGTTTTGCGATATAAAGATGGTGATATTAGAGTCATTCTCGTGGGTAGTTGTGGATTAGTAGAAATACTTGTGTTGAGGTTTGTGATTGCCGTAGCATGCATGTATGGTGAACCGTTATCTAACGAAGTCGGAGCATGAGGTATTTATTGATTATCTTCCTTATGGGTGGTGGTCGGGGACGAGAGATGGTCTTTTCCTACCAATCTATCCCCCTAGGGGCTGCATAGTAGTACTTTTCTTCGAGGGCTAATAAACTTTTGCAATAAGTATGTGTGAGTTCTTTATGACTAATGTTGAGTCCATGGATTATACGCACTCTCACCCTTCCATCATTGCTAGCCTCTCTAGTATCACGCAACTTTCATCGGTACCATAAACACACCATATACCACTATAGGTGGAATAGAATAGAATATGATGGAATAGAATATGATGATGGAGATGACAAAAAGGAGAAGATAGTCTCACATCAACTAGGCGTATCAACGAGCTATTGTTGAGTCCATGGACATAGCACTATAGGTTGCTATTGTTGAGTCCATGGACATAGCACTATAGGTGGAATAGAATATGATGGTGGAGATGACAAAAAGGAGAAGATAGTCTCACATCAACTAGGCGTATCAACGGGCTATGGAGATGCCCATCAATAGATATCAATGTGAGTGAGTAGGGATTGCCATGCAACGGATGCACTAGAGCTATAAGTATATGAAAGCTCAAACTGAAACTAAGTGGGTGTGCATCCAACTTGCTTGCTCATGAAGACCTAGGGCATTTGAGGAAGCCCATCGTTGGAATGTACAAGCCAAGTTCTATAATGAAAATTCCCACTAGTATATGAAAGTGATAACTCAAGAGACTCTCTATATGAAGAACATGGTGCTACTTTGAAGCACAAGTGTGGAAAAAGGATAGTAGCATTGCCCCTTCTCTCTTTTTCTCTCATTTTTTTGGTGGGCTTCTTTGGCCTCTTTTTCATTTGGGCTTCTTTGGCCTATTTTATTTATTTTTAAAGTCCGGAGTCTCATCCCGACTTGTGGGGGAATCATAGTCTCCATCAACCTTTCCTCACTGGGGCAATGCTCTAATAATGATGATCATCACACTTTTATTTACTTACAACTCAATATTACAACTCGATACTAGAACATAGATATGAATCTTTATGAATGTCTCCGGCGGTGTACCGGGATGTGCAATGATCTAGAGTAGCAATGGCATAAAAAATGGACAAGCCATGAAAACATCATGCTAGCTATCTTACGATCATGCAAAGCAATATGACAATGAATGCTCAAGCCATGTATATGATGATGATGGAAGTTGCATGGCAATATATCTCGGAATGGCTATGGAAATGCCATGATAGGTAGGTATGGTGGCTGTTTTGAGGAAGGTGTATGGTGTGTTTATGGTACCGGCGAAACTTGCGCGATACTAGAGAGGCTAGCAATGATGGAAGGGTGAGAGTGCGTATAATCCATGGACTCAACATTAGTCATAAAGAACTCACATACTTATTGCAAAAGTTTATTAGCCCTCGAAGAAAAGTACTACTATGCATGCCCCTAGGGGGATAGATTGGTAGGAAAAGATCATCGCTCGTCCCCGTCCACCACTCATAAGGAAGACACTCAATAAATACCTCATGCTCCGACTTCGTTAGATAACGGTTCACCATACGTGCATGCTACGGGAATCACAAACCTCAACACAAGTATTTCTACTAATCCACAACTACCCACGAGCATGACTCTAATATCACCATCTTTATATCGCAAAACTATTGCAAGGAATCAAACATATCATATTCAGTGATCTACAAGTTTTATGCAGGATTTTATGACTAACCATGTGAATGACCAATTCCTGTCATCCCTCTAAATAGATATAAGTGAAGCAAGAGAGTTTAATTCTTTCCACAAAAGATATGCCCACGCTCTAACAAATATAAGTGAAGCAAAAGAGCATTCTACAAATGGCGGTTATCTATGTAAAGAGAAACATGCAATCCAAACTTCAAATGATATAAGCGAAGCACATGAAGCATTCTATAAAGCCATACTCAAAAGATATAAGTGAAGTGCAATGAGAATTCTATAAATCAACCAAGGACTATCTCATACCAGCATGGTGCATAAAAGAAAGATGAAAACTAAATTCAAAAGACGCTCCAAGATTGCACATATCACATGAACGAAACGAATCCGAAAACATACCGATACTTGTTGAAGAAAGAGGGGATGCCTTCCGGGGCATCCCCAAGCTTAGACGCTTGAGTCTCCTTGAATATTTACTTGGGGTGCCTCGGGCATCCCCAAGCCTGAGATCTTGCCTCTCTTCCTTCTTCTCACATCGAGACCTTCTCGATCATCGAACACTTCATCCACACAAAACTTCAATAGAAAACTCGGTAAGATCCGTATAATAAAGCAAATCACTACTCTAAGTACTGTAGAGAACCAATTCATATTTTGTTTTTGCATCGTGTCTACCGTAGTATAACTTTTTCATGCCTTAATCCAGTAATATAAATTGACAGTTTCATCAAAACAAGCAAACTATGCATCAAAAACAGAATCTGTCTAAAACAGAACAGTCTGTAATAATCTGAACATTCAGCATACTTATGATACTTGAAAAATTCTACCAAAATTAGGAAAAATAAAAAATTGGTATAGGAGGACAGTGCAAAAAGAATCAGAACCATTTGACATTACAGCTAAATATGTAAAATCGCGCACTACAGCCAAAGTTTCTGTCCTGCACCGTACAAACCATCAAGCAAATATAAACATCCTAAAGGCAAACCTTGGCACATTATTCTTATAATACAAGGAATTGTACAAGGGGATAATTATTTTTATTGAAAAGTTTCTGTAATCAAGATTCACAAAGTTTTCATGAGCATGAACAAAGTTCAAGGCTAGCTCCCACTTCAACAATGCTTGTCTTTCTCACTTTCGCTTTCCTTTTTGAAAAAAATTTGGGTTCCCCTCTTTATTTTTGTTGTTTTTAAACTATATAAAAGAACTCAACAGAAATAAATGACTCTCTAAAACTTCCGGGTTGTCTCCCTGGCAGCGCTTTCTTTAAAGCCATTAAGCTAGGCATATAGTGCTCAAGTAATGAATTCACCCGAATCCCAAGGTATATCAAAGCCAATTTTAATTAACAATGATTTGTAATTTAGTGGTGAGCACAAGGTAACATATATCATGTAATGACGAAGTCTAACTCTCTTCATATGCATCGGCATGTCATAAAAGAACAATTCATGCACACAAAGTAAAAGGCCAATGCATAGTATAAACTATTTCTTGCAATTTTATCATGTGGGAAGCATAGAGAGGTGGAGATATAGTTCCTCTCTCATAATAATTGCAAGTAGGAGCAGCAAGCCCAGGCATATTATATTCACCAAAATCATCATGTGCAGCGGTAAAAGGCAACCCATAAATATAATCCTTAATAAGTGCAAACTTCTCCGATATAGTGTAGTCGGGAGAATTCGAAAATATAATAGGACTATCATGCGTGGGTGCAATAGCAACAATTTCATGTTTAACATAAGGAACTATAGCAAGTTAATCTCCATAAGCATAATTCATATTGGCATCTTTGCCACAAGCATAGCAAGCATCATCAAAAAGGGATATTTCAAGAGAATCAACGAGATCATAACAATCATCATAGCAATCATCCTTCGGTAAGCACGAAGGGGAATTAAACAATGTATGAGTTGAAGAGTTACTCTCATTAGAAGGTGGGCATGGGTAGCTAATCCTCTCTTCCTCCTTTTGTTCTTTGCTCTCCTCCTCATCTTTTTCATCCAATGAGCTCACGGTTTCATCAACTTCTTCTTCCATAGATTCCTGCAAAATATTAGTCTCTTCTTGGACAGCGGAGACTTTCTTAATAAGCGCATTAATTTCGTAATTGTATTCATAATTCTCATAACAATATTTCAGGATAGCTAAATTTTCAGGTCTATAAACAGCATCATCAAAATCATCAAACTCTTTAAACATAGATTCAATTTCATAAGCACCCATAAAAGCAACAAATTCTTCTATTTGTTCCACATCATAGTAATCATATATACCATTAGCATAAGAAGCTAAGGTTTTATTATCATTAAATTTGCATAAAAAGGGAAGGTGTGGAGCCTTCATCCTAGAGCAACAAGTATAATCATAACTCAAACATACTTGCCGAGCATACCACTTCAATATATGAATTTGATCCCATAATAGTTTCCCTTTTTGTGTCAAGCAGTAATCCCTAAAGCAATTCACGTTGATCCAACGTTACTCCCATTACATAATTGAATGAGGTTTTCTCGGGATTATTAAAGTAGTACATAATATCTTTCACATAACCAGCATTGAGGGTTTTAGGAGGTTCCCCATCTCCATGAGCAGAAAGTACACCTAATTTTTTTTGGTATTTCGTGTTCCATATCCATAACTAAAGATAAAGAACAACTAACAACATCAAATAAAAATTACTTAGTGATAAAGCAAACAAGCACACACAAGAATATTCACCCCACGCTATTGCTCCCCGGCAACGGAGCCAGAAAAAGGTCTTGATAACCCACAGGTATAGGGGATCACAACAGTTTTCGATAAGTAAGAGTGTCGAACCCAATGAGGAGCTAAAGGTAGAACAAATATTCCCTCAAGTTCTATCGACCACCGATACAACTCTACGCACGCTTGACGTTTGCTTTACCTAGAACAAGTATGAAACTAGAAGTACTTTGTAGGTGTTTTTGGATAGGTTTGCAAGATAATAAAGAGCAAGTAAATAAAAGGTAGGGGATGTTTGGATAAATAAACAATAAAGTAAATATAGCAAGTGTGGAAAAGTGGTGGTAGGAGTTGCGAAATTTCCCCTAAGCAATTGACTACTTTACTAGACCGATAGCAAGTATTATGTGGGAGAGGCCACTGCTAGCATGTCATCCCTGACTTGGAATTCTATGCACTTATGATTGGAATTATTAGCAAGCATCCGCAACTACTAATGTTCATTAAGGTAAAACCCAACCATAGCATTAAGATATATTGGTCCCCCTTCAATCCCGTATGCATCAATTTCTATGCTAGGTTGAAGCTTCTATCACTCTTGCCCTCCAATACATAGTCCTATCAACATACAACTAACCCTAGGGTGTGATCCACGTGCGCAATCATATGATGGGCACCAAAGGACAGCAACATAACCACAAGAAAATTAAATCAATCATAGCAATTCATCAACCACCGATAGGACAATGAAAATCTACTCAGACATCATAGGATGGCAACACATCATTGGATAATAATATGAAGCATAAAGCACCATGTTCAAGTAGAGGGTATAGCGGGTTGTAGGAGAGTGGACCGCTATAGATAGAGGGGTAAGGTGATGGAGATGTTGGTGAAGATGGCGGAGGTGTTGGTGTAGATCGCGGTGATGATGATGGCCCCCGGCGGCGTTCCGGCGCCACCGGAAGCGAGGGGGAGAGAGCCCCCCTCCTTCTTCTTCTTCCTTGACCTCCTCCCTAGATGGGAGAAGGGTTTCCCCTCTGGTCCATGGCCTCCATGGCACGGGAGGGGCAAGAGCCCCTCCAAGATTGGATTTGTCTCTCTATCTATCTCTGTTTCTGCGTTCTCAGATTCTTCCCTTTCACCGTTTCTTATATTCCCGGAGATCCGTAACTCTGATTGGGCTGAAATTTTAACATGATCTCTATCCGGATATTAGATTTCTTGCGGCGAAAGAAGAGCATCAAGCGCCTTACAGGTGGCCCACGAGGGTCAGGGGCGCGCCCAGGGGGGCAGGCACGCCCCCTGCCTCGTGGCCACCTCGGGCACCGTCTCACGTGGATTTTTCTTCCCAAAAATCATATATATTCCAAAAAAATCTCCATCAGTTTTTATCCAGTTTGGACTCCGCTTGATATGGATATTCTGCGAAACAAAAAACATGCAACAAACAGGAACTGGCACTGGGCACTGGATCAATATGTTAGTCCCAAAAATAGTATAAAAAGTTACCAAAAGTATATGGAAGTTGAATAATATTGGCATGGAACAATCAAAAATTATAGATACGACAGAGACGTATCAATACGCAAAGCATTCATGGGAGCAAAAGATTTCAAAATGCACACAAATGTGTTGTGAATATGATCAATGCAACCATGGTGCAAAATGATGTCATAGTGAGACGATTTATCAAAAGCATGAACATGGTAATTGGTTCTCAATATGATTATGTGATCATGCAATTGATGATGGGTAATATGATCATGATGTATGAAGATGCCATCAAGAAAGATCACAACAAATTTGCTAAGGAAATGCACAAGCTCATATATCATGGATGACATGGGAATACAAGATGCAACAAGGCAATCATAATGTGGGTCAATCCATGCATAAGATGCAAATTTGTCATGTGTATGATATGTCCATCGAGCATGACATGTGTGAGCATAATCAACAAATATGGAGGTGTTGGTGTACCAATGCTCGATGTTGTGGCGTGAGTGGAGGTTCGAAGGTGCATCCAATAAGTCCGAGCGCTCATCAACTTGAAGGTCCATAGAGCCAACCTCCAATGTCGCTCCTCCGTTCGTGAGATGTATCATGTAGACAACACTGAAAGAGTGACTCATCCAATATGTGTATTTGAGGTTGGCTCAAAGGGAAGGAGTTCACCTTTATGAGAATGTTGAAAATGTTGGTGTCGCGCATCGTGTACGCCTTCACATGACCATATTCTCGCGTGGTGGTACCACCTTGTGAATCCTTCAAAATGAAAGAACATGACAAACACTCGGGAAAACAAATGAGGTCAGCGGAAATGCAAAACCTATCATTCGTGTGGTAAGATACCCAACAAGTGTATGAATCGTGCTCATCATAAGAACGGACAAGGGAGCATTTCATAGTGTGGAGGCATATGATGCGAGAACAACCAAATACAATAGGCTCAATCAAACAAGCATGCATCCCAAGTAATATGTCCAAGTCTCCATGATCAATAAGCATAGCAAGTTGCCACTCAATACAAGGGGATATGAGAGATGCCACTAATGGAGACAAGAGACAATGATCAAGACAAATCAAGTGAGAGGCATGAACATATATGTCATCAACCCAAGAAAGCGAGTAAGAATGGAACATGGGTGATGCGACAAAGCAAGCAATCATAGAGATCGAGTGGTGAGATCTAGTGGTGCAAAGATGCAACATACTAGAGGGAATCATGGAAATCATGTCATGTGTGCAAATAGTGGGCATGAATAATGCACAAGACATATCACAGGCATGAATAATGCACAAGACATATCACAGGCATGAAGGCAAGATATGAGCAAAATATCATCAATGTATTGCCGAGAGGACAATGTTAATAGTAATAGGACATCATGACTCTCCCAACACAACAAGCAACAATAGCATGAGGCACATGATAAACATGGCAATAGCAACAAGGATCTCCACCAAGCATGCAAATACACATAGGAGTAGCATAATGGTGAATCATGGGTATATGCAAGCAAGGGTCACAATTGCATGGCAAAGACATAGAAATAGGAATAACATGCAAAGTGAACATGATAGTATGGGCATAAGGTAGAAAGTGGTAAATAGCCCATAGCCGTGTGAGAGCCAAGTAAAACAGATGCGCGTAGTCCTTGCGCCAAGGGAATGGTGGTAAGGATAGTCCACAGGATCCCAAATCATCGTTGCTCTCAAGAGCTCGTTTCGTCAACTCTTGGGATTGAGAGGTTGATGAGTATACGTGGGTACCTACACAAAACAAAGGCAAGGCAAAAAATTGTGTGTGCATGGTATATGTACACATCATCCATCATGATGCGCACGTGTTTGTGTTGGTTAGCACAAAATATCCAATGCTCAAATAAATGAGATGCGTGATATAGAAACATGTCATCCATCATGAGAGGTTTGTTATTATGTATAGCATAATGGAGACTCAAATTGTGTAATGCATCACAAGAAATACGTAGAGCATTGTTATTCATGGAATGCATACGGTGCAAGAAATTATGAGAATCAAAGTATGAGGAAACTATGGGGGTATCCTCATGATCATTAGTGGAAACATCACATGGAGAATATTGACAACATCCAAAACAAAGCATATTGGGGACAATGTGATCATGGCATGGTAGAGTAGATGAATTGCTCAAATCGTGTAAAGGAAGCACGACAATATCATCACATGAGAAACAAAAGCCAATGACCATCATCTTGTCATCTATGCCATAAGTTCAAATGGGTTTTATTTTAATGGGGCATGCACAACTACTCTGTTGAGATTGAAATGATGCAATATGGGAGATCTCACTCACAATATATGACAGGTTTAAAGGATTGTCAAACATGATGTGACTAAAAGAATTTTCACAAGATATCCTATGGAGCATAGCATCACAACTAGGCAACTCGACATGCTCGTCATCACATTCATCATAAATAGGTAAGTCATGACATGAGGAAGTCGCACTAGCATGAAGCATGGGAATAGGTGTGTCAACATCATGCAAGCAATCATTCATGAAAATAGTCCACTAGTGGGACAAGAGAAGCACCATCACCTATGTTACCTTTGGAGCATCGCACATGTGTTGTAGGTGAGGTGTCGAAGACCAAGTCATGGTCATCTTCATCTTGATGGAACCATGTGGGGGTGCATCATCGTCCACCATGGCCATTGTCGTCTCCATTGGAGGTATGGACTCGTTGAGGATAGGTGTGTCGTCATGTAGGAGAACTAGCACCAAAGAAGAAAACACACTTGGAGTAGAGGTTAGGTCGTTAGAAATCATAGTGGCCTCACATGTCATTTCAACTACCTCACTCACTACAAGTTGTGGCTCACTCACTTCCTCTTGGATGCACTCACTCATATGGTTGGTGGAGTCACTCAAATGGCTCTCAACCTCACATAGGATGTGTGGCATGCTCTCAAGTGTGGTGCTAGTGGTTGTCACACTCATCCTCTTATAGGAAATGCACTCAATATCACATATCGTGGAGTCACTCATATCACTCGTGGGGTGGTGGCTCTCCTCACATGGCAATTGGGGCATCTCGTCACATGTCGGAGAGATGTAGGTGCAAACGTCTCCATGCTCAATCATGTTCTAGTCGTAGCCATGGATGAAGGCCGAAGATGGCACATCATCACTCTCCTCAATGATAGAGGCAAAGGTGTCCCGTCTTTCGATGAGATGGTGGCTATCGTTTGGAGGAAGTCGACTTTGACGATCTGACTATTAACATGCGAGGACGTCGCGCCTTAGCAATCGATAAAACAACTCCGAGAGGTTATTGACCACGCCGGAGCACGATCAACCTGACCACGAAGATCTGTTTCCTACAAGCAAATGAAGAACAAGCAAGAAACTAAGATTGCAATATGGATATTGCAAATATAAGAGGAAAGCTTTATTGATCAAGGTGGGGTTCTATGACGCCTTTGTCTGGTCGTTGAACAGAAACAAAGTACGCGAAGTTGCAGCTATGGCGAACTTTAATCTAAACAAAACCCAAAGTCTAAACGATGCCCTAAGGGTTGTATATATAGAGGAGAGAAGGGGGAATATCGTGGCCCTTGGAGGAGGGGTCCAAAACCAACCCTAACTCTTATTTCCCCACACAGACGGACTCTAAAAACGTCCTATAATCAAGTATTTTGAAATTACATGGGCCTGGCCCAAAAATAAGGTGACACAACACCTAGAATAGCCTCTGGACGAAATTTATGATGTGGCATCTTGTATATTTCGTCCAAGGCTTCATGCACTCATTATGGTGGCTTCAAAGTCCTGGAATCATCACTTGTAACTCCGTTCTTGTTCCCCTTGCGCATGCCCTCATCTCCATGCTTGAACTTTCTCCAAGGTTCATCTTTCTTGTCGAAGCTAGGCCCTTCATTTGTAAGCAAAACAAATGTATCCAATTTAGGCAGCATCATATTCTCATGAACATTAGAATCCTTACCAAGAAACGAAAGTACCTGATAATTCAACTGGCTTGCGCGAGCTCTAGTAATTGGTCCAGTATGTATAGCAGCAGGGGATGTGGGTGTAACAATGGTATTGATGTCCTCGTCATCCTCCCCTTCTTGAAATGAAGTCGCCCTCGATGAAAGCTCATCTTCCTCTCCCAAATAAGGCTTCACATCTGCAATGTTAAAAGTGGGACTAACCCCAAAATCTGCAGGCAGCTCAAGTTTGTATGCATTATCATTTAATTTCTCTAACACCTTAAAAGGACCATCAGCACGTGGCATTAGCTTTGATTTGCACAAATTAGGAAATCTATCCTTACGCAAATGTAACCAAACAAGATCTCTAGGTGCAAACACAACATGTTTTCTACCCTTATCTCCAGCAAGTTTATATTTAGCATTCATACGCTCAATGTTTTCCTTAGTTAACTCATGCATTTTTAAAATCAATCCAGCACGTTCTTTATCATCAAAATTAACCTTCTCCGAAGATGGAAGAGGCAACAAATCAATAGGTGCACGAGGTAGGAAACCATACACAATTTCAAAAGGGCACATCTTAGTAGTAGAATGCAATGAACGATTATAAGCAAATTCAATATGAGGCAAGCATTCTTCCCACATTTTCTTATTATTCTTCAAAACAGCCCTAAGCATAGTAGACAATGTTCTATTGACTACTTCAGTTTGTCCATCAGTTTGGGGGTGACAAGTAGTACTAAAAAGCAGTTTAGTCCCCAACTTAGCCCATAAACTTCTCCAAAAGTGTCTAAGAAATTTAGTATCACGATCTGAAACAATAGTATTTGGCACACCATGCAAGCGAATAATTTCACGAAAGAACAAATCAGCAACATTAACAGCATCATCGCTTTTATGACATGGTATAAAGTGTGCCATTTTCGAGAACCTATCCACGGCAACAAATATGATATCCCTCCCCTTCTTTGTTTGAGGTAAACCTAAAACAAAGTCCATAGATATATCCTCCCAAGGAACACTAGGTACAAGCAAAGGCATATATAAACCATGAGGATTTAGTCCTGACTTAGCTTTTTGACATGTAGTGCAGTGAGCAACAAAACGCTCAACATCACGTCTCATCTTTGTCCAAAAGAAATGTGTAGCATGTATATCCTTCGTCTTCTTCATGCCAAAGTGTCCCATTAATCCTCCTCCATGTGCCTCCTGCAACAACAAAAGACGAACGGAGCTAGCTGGAATGCATAGCTTGTTAGCAAGAAACAGAAATCCATCATTAATGACGAACTTGTTCCATGTTCTTCCTTCTTTACAATTCTGCATTACATCTTTAAAATCAACAACATGCACATATTGATCTTTAATGGTCTCCAAACCAAATATTTTGAAGTCAAGTTGTGAAAGCATAGTATCGCGACGAGAAAATGCATCAGCAATAACATTTTCTTTACCCTTCTTGTGTTTAATGACATAAGGGAAAGTCTCAATGAATTCAACCCATTTAGCATGTCTAAGATTCAGTCTATCTTGACTTTTAATATGTTTCAAAGATTCACGATCAGAATGTATAACAAATTCTTTGGGCCATAAATAATGTTGCCATGTTTCTAAAGTCCGAACAAGAGCATATAATTCTTTATCATAAGTAGAATAATTCAGACTAGGCCCACTCAATTTTTCAGAAAAGTATGCAATAGGTTTTCCATCTTGTAATAACACACCTCCTAATCCAATTCCACTAGCATCACATTCAAGCTCAAATGTCTTATTAAAATCAGGAAGTTGGAGTAAAGGAGCATGTGTCAACTTATCTTTCAATATCGTGAAGGCTTCTTCTTTTGCGGTACCCCAAACAAAAGGCACATCCTTCTTTGTAAGCTCATTGAGAGGTGCAGCAATGGTGCTGAAATCTCTCACAAAACGCCTATAGAATCCAGCGAGGCCAAGAAAACTCCTCACGTGTGTGACCATTTTGGGCTGCAGCCAACTCTCAATAGCTTCAATCTTGGCTTTATCAACTTCAATTCCCTGTGGAGTAATAACATAGCCAAGAAAAGATACTCGGTCGGTGCAAAAGGTGCGCTTCCCAAGGTTACCAAACAAACGTGCATCGTGTAGATCAATAATAACAGCACGTAAATGTTCCAAATGTTCCTCCAAAGATCTGCTATAAATCAGTATATCATCAAAATAGACTACCACAAATCGTCCAATGAAATCACGTAAAACTTCGTTCATTAGTCTCATGGAAGTACTAGGTGCATTAGTTAACCCAAAAGGCATGACTAACCACTCATATAAACCAAACTTAGTTTTAAATGCTTTTTTCCATTCATCTCCCAATTTCATACGAATTTGATGGTATCCACTATGCAAATCAACTTTGGAGAAAATTGTAGAGCCACTCAATCCATCAAGCATATCATCTAGCCTAGGAATAGGATGATGATAATGAATAGTAATATTATTAATGCCTCTAGAATCAACACACATACGCGACATACCATCCTTTTTAGGCACTAGTATAATAGGAACAACACAAGGACTAAGAGATTCATGTATGTAACCTTTGTCGAGTAGCTGCTATACTTGATGCATAATCTCCTTCGTCTCTTTTGGATTGGTACGGTATGGTGCACGGTTGGGTAGCGATGCACCGGGAATTAAGTCAATCTGATGCTCAATCCCTCGAATAGGTGGTAATGCCGGTGGCACGTCTTGTGGGAAGACGTCAGAGAAATCTTGCAAAATGTTAGTGACAGCAGGGGGCAAAGAGGAAGGCACGTCCTCGAATGAAAATAATGCCTCTTTACACACAAAAGCATGGCAAACGGATTTGCTGAAATCTAGCCCATCAATATCAGATTTTGTGGCAAGTAAACATGCACTTTTCAATTTAATTTCAGAAGCAACACTAGGTGGTTTATTATTAGGTTTCATTTGTTGCTCAAATTCTTTTGCCACAATCTGATTTTCACTCTTATTTTTCTCCTATTTTGCTTTATTAGCTCTATTAATATCATCTTTCTAAATGGATTCAGGAGTCATAGGAAGCAAAGCAATATGGCTATCCTTATGAACAAGAGTATAATGATTATTACTACCATGGTATACAGAATTTTTATCAAATTGCCATGGTCTACCAAGTAATAAGGAACATGCTGCATGGGTACCACATCACAATCAACATAATCAGCATATGTAGAGATACTAAAATGCACACGAACAGTACATGTTACCTTAACCTTGCCGCTGTTGTTGAATCATTGGATGTAGTAAGGATGTGGATGTGGTCTTGTGGTGAGAGATAGCTTCTCCACCATCTCCATGCTAGCCAAGTTGTTGCACCTCCCTCCATCTCTGATGACGCGAACAGAATGTTCCTTCACAAATCCCTTTGTATGAAACAATTATGCCTTTGATTTTGCTCAATTTGTGTAACCTGCACACTCAAAACACGTTGAGCAACTAAACATTCATACCTGTCAGCATCTTCAGCAGCCATGTATTGCGTCTCATGATCAGAATCATCTCCACCGTGTTCTTCATGTGTAATAAGAGCCAAAGTCTCCTCATCATAGTCACTAGCGGACTCATACCCACCATCCTCAGTAGCAATCATCACACACTGGGATTTGTATTCTCTCGCAAAATGCCCTCTTCCCTTACAACGACGACAAATAACACTTGTGTGCCCTGTTGATGACATGGAAGAAGAAGAGCTCTACGCAGGCCCGACGGGTGTTCTCTTGGCAGATAGTGGTGGTTGTGCCTGCTTTCTTGTATCACGGCTGGAGGTGGCACCCGATGGAGGTGCTGGTGCAGTGGAAGTAGAGGATGCACGTGGTGTCCATGTTGAAGATCGACCTGCAGAAAAGTTAGTTCGCGCCAATGTCTGTCGATCCTACACTTCACGTTCATCTTTACAAGAAAGATGGAATACACGAGTGATATTATTATACTCCTTATACTCTAGAATGGTCTGAATCTCCCTATTTAAACCACCCATAAAACGTGCAAGCATAGCTTCATTCTCCTCAACAATACCACATCTAATCATGACAGTTTGTAATTCCTGATAATATTCTTCTACGGAATTTTTTCCTTGACTTAAACGCTTCAATGTTTGAAGTAATTCATGTTGATAATATGTTGGAACCCAACGAGTACGCATTGTAGTTTTCAAAGCAGCCCAAGTAGCTGGAATAGGATATAATCTACAATGTTCCGACCACCAAACACATGCAAAACTAGTGAAAGCACAAACAGCAGCAGGAACACGTCTCTCCTCGGGATATTGTAAACATGTAAAACATTGTTCAGTTTCTAACTCCCAAGTAAGATATATATCAGGAACATATCTACCCTCAAATGGTGGAATATTCAACTTCAGTTTTGGAAAAAGGTCATGATCTCGTACCTCAGGTGGTCGTGCAGCCCTACCGTTGCGATGATATACCTGAGGATGACCTGGTGGTGGTGGTGGTGGTTGCACATAGTTCTGATTTTGATCAACCTCATCCTCGTAATGGTCCTCCACCTCTGCAGTAGCAGCAGGAGCTACAGAAGCATCAACAGCGGCACCAGAATTTTGCCCAGGGTCGATGGGAACACACTGTGCTCGTCCCACTTCATTTGGAAGGCGATGTTGTTGTTGTTGATGTTGTTGTTGTAGAGGTGCGTTAGGTGCAGCCGTTGGTGGTGGTGAAAGACGCGCGAGCAATTCATTAAACTAGTTATCGAGCTTTGTTTCGAACGTCTTCTCCATGGCATCTATCTTCTCCATGGCCTCTTCAAATCTGTTTAGCACATCTTGCACCTGTCCACTCATCATTTGCTAAAATTTATCATGCAACTCTTTATTCGTCATGTTCTCCCAGTCAGTTTCATCGGCTTGTAATCCTGCCATGGTTAGCAGCAATAGAAACACACAAGAATATGATCCTACAGACTACTAACAAGAGGTGGTGGTGGGTGTCACAAATCCGTCAAGCAAAATCTCAAATTCTTACCAGTTCTTACCTAGTAGCAAGCGGTGATTAGCAACCGTCATAGTCAAAACTCTCAAATCTTGGATAGAGCGATTACCAGGGAGAGTCAAACGCACGACGTAGATGTATGTGGAGCTGGGAAGGCTTATAATATGGTAGCAAAAAGGGTCAGCAATAATCAATTCAGAGATGCAAAGTTGAATAAACGCTCAACGATGGTGCTGTGCTGGTCCTAGGCTAGACCATGCTAGAGATGTGAGCCCAGAACACTAACAAAATCACGGCGTTGCACGTAAACAAGGGAAAAGCAAACTCTAGAAAAAAATCGCTATGTTTTTTTGTGCTCCTCTTTTTTTTTGCGAAATATCACTATAATGGCGAGTGTCTCAAAACTTTTCCCAGGTCAAACTGACAGGATGGGCACGATTTTTTTTTACTTTTTTCGGAAATCAGGGCCGCGACGACGAAAAAGTGCGACAAAAAATCACTATGATGGCATGTGGCTCAAAAGACTTCGAAAAGCAAAGAAATAGGATAGGGAAAAAATGCCTGCGAAAATTTTGGCCTAAATTTTTTCCCCGAAACCTACTCAGGCAAGGAAACACGAATTGGAAATTAGACGGATCTCGAAAACAAACCTAATATGAAAGGAACTCGGATTGGTGGTGGATATATGGTGGTAGGACATGGCAGCGGTGGTGGTATATGGATACGGATTGGTGGTGGTATATGGATACAGATTGGTGGTGGTATATGGATACAGATTGGTGGTGGTATATGGATATGGATTGGTGGTGGTATATGGAAGCGGCGATGATGATGGTGCGGCGGCGGCGTGACAACTTATGACAAGAACTCGAAACTCTACAAGACTAGACTCTAAGACCAACAACTAGACATGACGATGCAACCGCAAATTCAACAAAGCAAAATACTGAAAAGACTATGCAAAGGCTCAGATTGGTTCAGATATGATGAACTAACCCTAATTTTTTCTGGCTTTTTAGTGAAACTGTAGGTATGAAGAAAAGACTCGATCTAAACTACGAAAAACTGTAAAATCTCACCGAGCAACCTGGAAATCTGATACCACTTGATAGAGGCAAAGGTGTCCCGTCTTTCGATGAGATGGTGGCTATCGTTTGGAGGAAGTCAACTTTGACGATCTGACTACGAACGTGCGAGGACGTCGCGCCTTAGCAATCGCTAAACCAACTCTGAGAGGTTATTGACCACACCAGAGCAAGATCAACCTGACCACGAAGCTCTATTTCCTGCAGGCAAACAAAGAACAAGCAAGAAACTAAGATTGCAATCTAGATATTGCAAATATAAGAGGAAAGCTTTATTGATCAAGGTGGGGTTCTGTGACGCCTTTGTCTAGTCGTTGAAGACAAACGAAGTACGCTAAGTTGCAGCTATGGCGAACTTTAATCTAAACAAAACCCAAAGTCTAAACGATGCCCTAAGGGCTATATAATAGAGGAGAGAAGGGGGAATTTCGTGGCCCTTGGAGGAGGGATCCGAAATGATGTAGGGTAGGAACCCTATGGCCCGATCTTTCACGAAAGGAGCGGAATCCCGCGAAGAACACGAGGAACACAAAGGGTAAAACGAGAGAAAACACTCAAACCAACATGAATAGATCACACATGTGCTAGATCCTTGGATACATGGAACGATACACGGTACATGATCAACTAGGGACGATACATAGGTAGCCGGTCTTCTCCATGAGGAGGTCTTGATGGTCTTCTCCAAAGGAGGTCTTGAATCCGCGAGTGGATCTTCCCTTAGAAGGGGCCTTGAATCCAAAGGGATCTTCTCCGAAGAGGCCGCGGTCTCTCGCAAGGAAGAGATCCGATATGGATGAGCGTAGCTCTATCTCTCAAATGAGCTATCACAATGCTGCCCTAACTAGGAGGAGGTGGGGGAGTATATATAGTGCTAGCCCACGAAGGGGTAAGTGATAGGGGGGATACATGGGCCCTTGGCCCGAGTCTTTGCACGCAAGCAGTCCGGAAGTTCCGGGTGGGGCCGAAAGTTCTGGGCTCCGGAAGTTCCGGGAAGGTTCCAGCCGGGTCCCGGGCTATCCAGAGAGTTGGCGCGCTCGGGGCTGGTCTGGACTGCGGGGCTGGAGGTTCCGGGAAGGTCGGAAGGTCCGGGGGCCGGAAGTTTCGGGCGGAGGCCGGAAGTTCCAGGCTTTCCAGAAGCTTGTCGTTGCTTCTTCTTCCTTCTCCTCTTCCATGCTTGGCCTTGGTCCTTGGATCCTCCATGGTCGTCTCGGTTGTACCTGAGTATATGCAAGGTCCATGCATGAGGTAGTAGCCATGTCTCATATGTGGAAAGTGACGGTTCAAAGAGGAGTAAGTTCACCTTGTGTCCAATGGCGTTTGGTCGAGGTCTCATCGTATGTCCTCTTGGGGCTTGGGGAGTAGTCGAAGTGTACATGGGGATGATCGTAGGATGCTCCGCATCATCTCCCCTCCCTTGGGAAAGAACCGACATCGGATCAAAAACCTCATCACCATGGAAACGGTTGTCGTGGACGGACTTGTAGTTGGATGGAGTGGAAGACGTTGCGCAATCCAAGTACTCCAAGGTGTCGCCGGAGTGGTATCCATGCAAAAATATCGAACACAAACGACACTCGGAAATACAATGGTTAGATCACACAAAGTGTCCATCATGTAAGAATGAGTCCGTGCAACAAGATTGAGCATGACAAGGTGCATGAAGCTTATCCAAAAGAGATGGAATGGTATGCAACGCATTCATGGGAGCGAAAAACATTCATTATGCACACAATTGTGTTGTGAAAATGATAAATGCAACCACGGTGCAAAATGATGTCATAGAGAGACAGTGTATCAAAAGCATGAACATGGTAATTGGTGCTCAATGTGACTATGTGATCATGCAATTGATGGTGGGCAATATGATCATGATGTATGAATATGGCATCAAGAAAGATCACAACAAATTTCTAAGGAAATTCACAAGCTCATACATCATGGATGACATGGAAAGAGATGCAACAAGGCAATCATAATGTGAGTCAATCCATGCATAAGATGCAAACTTGTTATGGGTGGTGTTGTACCATAGCTAATTGTTGTGGTAGAAGTGGTGGTCCGATGGTGAATCCACTAAGTCCGAGCACTCCTCAACTTGAAGGTCCATAGAGCCAATCTCCCATGTCGCTCCTCCGTTCACGAGATGTATCATGTAGACAACAAGAAAAAGACAACAATGAAAGAGTGACCCATCCAATATATGTAATTGAGGATGGCTCAAAGGGAAGGAGTTCACCTTTAGGAGATTCTCGCAAATGTTGGTGTTGCACATCGTGTATGCCTTCACATGACCAAATTGTCTCATGACGGTACCGCCTTGTGAATCCTTCAAAATGAAAGAACATGACAAACACTCAGAAAAACAAATGAGGTTAGCGGAGATGCAAAACCTATCATTCGTGTGGTAAGATACCCAACAAGTGGATGTATCATGCTCATCATAAGAAATGGCAAGGGAGAATTTCGTAGTACGGAGGCATATGATGTGAGGACAACCAAATAGAATAGGCTCAATCAAGCAAGCATGCATCACAAGTAAAGTGTCCAAGTCTCCAAGATCAATAACCATAGACGCAACAATTGGAGGCAAGCGACAATGAACAAAATATAGCATGTGAGAGGCATGAATATATACGTCATCAACCCAAGAAAGCAAGTAACAATGGAACATGGGTGATGCGATAAAGCAAGCAATCATATGAATCAAGGCAAGCAAGCTAGTAGTGCGAAGATGCAACGTAGTAGAAGGAATCATGTCAAGTATGTCATGTGTGCAAATGGTAGTCATGAATAATGCACAAGACACAGCACAAGCATGAATGCAAGATATGAGCAAAATAGCATCAATAGCATGAGGCACATGATAAACATGGCAATAGCCACAAGGATCTCCACCAAGCATGCAAATACACATAGGAGTAACATAATGATGAATCATGGGTAGATGCAAGTAAGGATCACAATTGCATGGCAAAGGCATAGAAGCAAGCATAGCATGCAAAGTGAACACGGTAAAATGAGCAAGAAGCGAGAAGCGGTATATAGCCTATAGTCATGTGAGAGCCAAGAGATGCGCGTAGTCGTTGCGCGAAGCGAGTGGTGGAAAGGATATTTCACGGGATCCCAAGTCATCTATGCTCTCACGAGCCCGTTTCGTCAACACTTGGGATTGAGAGGTTGACGAGTATACGTGAGTACCTACACAAAACAAAGACAAAGGGAAAATTGTGTGTGCGTGGTAGATGTACACATCATCCATCATGATGCACACGTGCTTGTGTTGGTTAGCACAAAATAGCCAATGCTCAAATAAATGAGATGTGTGATATGGAAACATGTCATCCATCATGATAGGTTTGTTGTTATGTATAGCATAATGGAGACTCAAATTGTGTAATGCATCACAAGAAATATGTAGAGCATTGTTATTCACGGAATGCATATGGTGCAAGTAATTATGAGAATCATGCAATGTATGGAATGCATCAAAATCTCCTAATATGTATGAGGAAACTATGGGAGTCTCCTCATGATCTTTAATGGAAACATCACACGGAGAATATTGACAACATCCAAAACGATGCATATTTGGAACAATGTGATCCTGGCATGGCATAGTAGATGAATTGCACAAATGATGTAAAGGAAGCATGGCAATATCATCACATGAATTACAAAAGCCAATGACCATCATCTCGTCATCTATGCCGTAAGTGCAAATGGGATTTATGTGAATGGGCATGCATAGTCACTATGTTGTGATTGAAATGATGCAATATGGGATATCTCACTCATAGCATATGACAAGGTTAATGGATTGTCAAACATCATGTGACCAAAAGAATTTTCACATGATATCCTATGGAGCATAGCATCACAACTAGGCAAATCAACATGCTCATCATCATATTTATCATAAATAGGTAAGTCATGACATGAAGAAGTCGCACTAGCATGAAGCATGGGTATAGGTGTGTCAACATCATGCAAGCAATCATTCGTAAAATAGTCCACTAGTGGGACAAGAGAAGCACCATCACCTATGTTACCTTTGGAGCATCGCTCATGTGTTGTAGGTGAGGTGTCGAAGATCGAGTCGTGGTCATCTTCATCTTGATGGAACCATGTGGGGGGTGCATCATCGTCCACCATGGCCATCATCGTCTCCATCGGAGGTATGGACTCGTCGAGGGTAGGCATGTCGTCATGTAGGAGACCTAGCACCAAAGAAGAAAACACACTAGGAGTAGAGGTTAAGTCGTTAGAAATCAAAGTGGCCTCACATGCCGTGTCAACTACCTCACTCACTAAGTGTTGTGGCTCACTCACTCCCTCTCGGATGCTCTCACTCATATGGTTGGTGGAGTCACTCAAATGGCTCTCAACCTCACATAGGATGTGTGGCATGCTCTCAAGTGTGGGGCTAGTGGTGGTCACACTCATCCTCTCATAGGAAATGCTCTCAATGTCATGTGCGGTGGAGTCACTCATGTCACTCATGTGGTGGTGGCTCTCCTCACATGGCAATTGGGGCATCTCGTCACATGTCGTTGTCGGAGAGATGTTGGTGCAAATGTCTCCATGATCAATCATGTCATGGTCGTAGCCGTGGATGAAGGCCGTATATGGCACATCATCACTCTCCTCGAAGACCAAAGATAAGGTCTCATGAGTGGTCTCGTAGCTTGACTCGGAGTATGAGTCCAATATGGGCGCCATCTTCATGTTGTTGAATAGGTTCATGCTCGTCGCCATTGTCGAAGGGGATGGCCCTAGCTCGACTCTCTTGTCGCCGTCTTGTTGTTGGAGGCCCATATTATGTGGCACCTCATAGCTCGTCTCCATGACCGAAGGGAAATTCCCATGCCCGGCCATCTTCGTTGAGGGGCTTCCGAAGATGGAAGTGTCGCCCTCACTCGTAGGTGGTCGCCTCATTGTTGAAGATGTCGATGTAGGCGAACTCGTGGGGTATAGGCGAAGATGCCGTACGTCCAAAGGCGAAGATGCCTTGATAGCACTTGGCGAAGATGCCGAAGTGGTTGTTGTAGCCGTAGCTCCGTCTTGGTGGTGCTTGTCTCGCGGTCTACTCTTATGCTCATGAAGCTTGGACTTGGCATGAAGTAGGGCTTGTTGGGACTTGTAGGTAGGCACATCTCGAGCATCTTCATGTGGAGGGAGGCGTTGTCGCACTTGAGCTCGTAGTAGATGTCGTTCGTCATCGTCGTGCACATGTTTCTTGGAGGTGACTTGCCCTTCATGACGAGGTGGATCACAAACATGATGGTGGTCGCCATGGATATGTGGACGTGGACGTGCGCTTACATCTTGTTTGCGCTCCGAAGACTTCTGACTTGAATGTCGCCGCCTTGAGGATGATGAAGGGGAAGTAAACTTGATCATGCCCGAATCTCCTCCATCCTTGCATCTTGCTCCTCCTTTTGTGCGGAAAGCATGTTCTCGATGTAGTCCCTTTTCCTCGCTTCGGAGTGACGAATGTCGATGGAGAGGTTCTCTAAGCGCTCTCGAAATCTTGATTGTGCGCCTTGCATTTGTCGTTGTAGATCGAAGATTGACGCTTTGGTGATGTAGTTGTTTACGCCGTCGTTGTTGTGGAAGACTGGAGATGAAATGCCTTGCCTATCCATCACAAGATTCGAGCCAATATGAGTGGAGAAAGAGAAGAACGAATACCAAATGTACCTTGACCGAAGTTGAAAGTCGATCAATGATCACTCCAATGTGGACAAGGAAATAGCACAATTGGTACCAATTCTTGTCGGTTTCTCACACCTACACAAATAAGGCTCATGGTGGAGCTCATTGAGGATGGTGGCACAAATTTTTTTATGCAAAATGTTAGCAAGAGTCAATACTGTTGAAAGAGATTCACAAATTCGCAAGTGAAACAAGTAGACCAATAGCAATATGTGGCACACGGAAACACACACACGGATAGATAAATGGGGTCGTGCAACCAAGGAATGAGCTCAAAATGTGGAATCCATGGAAAATGCTCTTGTTGCACAACTCTAGAGAGACGCTAGCACGATTGCTCAATAGGAGGATACGACACATGTGCACAACCTATAGGAGACAAAAATGCAATGACTTCTATCCCAAGTATGCTATGTATATGATGTTCTGGTGGTATGATCCAAGATGATCGGATATGACAATCTTATGCAATGTGGTATGATGCTATGGCACTTGCTTACAAGCTTCTTGCTCTCTCTTTTTCTTTTCTTAAAAGCTTATTCTTTTTTTTGATATGTATGGCCACTTTGGCACAATGCACAAACCAAGATAGCAATTGTATATATGCGGGAACAAACTTGTGGCACACGAGATGATATGATAACAAGATGATACCTATGGTATGGTATGTATGCAATGGGAGGTGTAGCTCGATGATCACTAATGTGCACAAGTAACGTTGCCGGCAATACTCAAATGGCTAGTCTCGATAGGCAAGTGACGCAAAATGGGCTAGGGGTTATCAATGCAATGGCAAGGGAATATACAATGGAGGGATACCACGATACCAAGATGATATGGAGGTTACCGTCCGTATCGATGATGAGTGGCGGTGATCTTGATGGAGATACCAAGATGATGGAGACTCGTCCCTAAGTAGCCGAAACACCTTAGGAAACGGAAAAACCGCGAACTCAAAATCTCAAATGTCAAATGGTGGTAGCGGGAATGCGGTGGTGGCGGCAGAAGCTCAATGGGATTGCGGAATGGCAATGATGGGTTGTGGAGTACGCAATGCGAAAATGGAGGGTAAAGTGGTGGATTATACACGGTGTCGGAGTTGGGGTGGCGGAAGTGTATAGTGGTCAAGCCTATGCGGAAGTGGTGGTGGTGGTTGATGAAGAAGCAATCGTCCCTAAGTAGCCTAGACACCTTAGGAGACTCAAATCACTCCTCAAGCAACCACTAATGCGATGGGGAACAAAATTGGTTAGGTTGTGGAAGTTGGTGATGGTGTAGCGGATGATATGGTGGAAGGCCTAGGCAAAGATGCCAAAATTCCAAAAAATTGATGGGGTCAAAAGGTGGTGAAACCAAGGTGAGGTCCTCGGTCACGTCGATAGCTTCAAAACGAGCCAAAGAACACTCAAATCGGAGTTCGGAGCGAAAAGTTGTGACCAAAACGGTGAAAGAGGCTGATGCTGAAATTTCGGGGAATGTTTCGGGTTAGGCCGGAAGTTCCGGGCCTAGGGCAGGAAGTTCCGGGCCTAGGGCAGGAAGTTCCTAGCTCTGGAAGTTCCAGGGGGTGGCCGGAAGTTCCGGGGGTCACGGAAAAAGTCTCGGAGAAGCCGGGGGATTTTGGGTAAACTCTCTGTTTAACCCGGAAGTTCCGGGCCTGGGACGGAAGTTCAGGGGGAAGGAAGTTCCGGGGGAGTCCGGAAGTTCCGCGGGTCGTGGAATTTCTTCCAGGACCAACCCTAAATTCCAGATCTGAGAATGGGGGTGGAAAAACTCGATTTCTAAGGTCAAAATTGGGAAGATTTTGTGGATAGAAATGGGGGAAAAGATTGGGAATGCTAGATCCACTCATAACACAGCGAATCCATGGACCAAAATCAACAAAACATCGTCAAAACCAACAAATCACAAAAAAATTGGGGGCTATTTTTGGTGGGGATTTTCGAAATTGGGGAAGAACTCAACAAAATTAGGCTAGAAAACGAAGAGGGGAGGCTCCAAAATCGTGATCAACGTGGCTCATGATACCAAGATGATGTAGGGTAGGAACCCTATGACCCGATCTTTCACGTAAGGAGCGGAATCCCGCGAAGAACACGAGGAACACAAAGGGGGAAACGAGAGAAAACACTCAAACCAACATGAATAGATCACACATGTTCTAGATCCTCGGATACATGGAACGATACACGGTACACGATCAACTAGGGACGATACATAGGTAGCCGGTCTTCTCCGTGAGGAGGTCTTGATGGTCTTCTCCAAAGGAGGTCTTGAATCCGCGAGTGGATCTTCCCTTAGAAGCGGCCTTGAATCCAAAGGGATCTTCTCCGAAGAGGCCGCGGTCTCTTGCAAGGAGGAGATCCGATATGGATGAGCGTAGCTAAAACTCTCAAATGAGCTATCACAACGCTGCCCTAACTAGGAGGAGGTGGGGGCGTATATATACTTCTAGCCCACGAAGGGGTAAGTGATAGGGGGGATACATGGGCCCTTGGCCTGAGTCTTTGCACGCAGGCAGGCCAGAAGTTCCGGGTGGGGCCGGAAGTTCCGGGCTCCGGAAGTTCCGGGAAGGTTCCGGCCGGGTTCTGGGCTATCCAGAGAGTTGGCGCGCTCGGGGCTGGTCTAGACTCCGGGGCCAGAGGTTCCGGGAAGGTCGGAAGGTCCGGGGGCCGGAAGTTCCGGGCGGAGGCCGGAAGTTCTGGGCTTTCCAGAAGCTTGTCCTTGCTTCTTCTTCCTTCTCCTCTTCCATGCTTGGCCTTGGTCCTTGGATCGTCCATGGTCGTCTCGGTTGTACCTGAGTATATGCAAGGTCCATGCATGAGGTAGTAGGCATGTCTCATATGTGGAAAGTGAAGGTTCGAAGAGGAGTGAGTTCACCTTGTGTCCAATGGCGTATGGTCGAGGTCTCATCGTATGTCCTCTTGGGGCTTTGGGAGTAGTCGAAATGTACATGGGGATGATCATAGGATGCTCCGCATCACGAAACCAACCCTAACTCTTATTTCCCCACACATACGGACTCTAAAAACTGCCTATAATCAAGTATTTCGAAATTACATGGGCCTGGCCCAAAAATAAGGTGACGCAGCACCTAGAATAGCCTCTGAACGAAATTTATGAAGTGGCATCTTGTATATTTCAGCCATGGCTTCATGGACTCATTATGGTAGCTTCAACGTCCTAGAATCATCACTTGTAACTCCGTTCTAGTTCCCCTTGTGCATGCCATCATCTCCATGCTTGAACTTGCTCCAAGGTTCATCTTTCTTGTCCAAGCTAGGCCCTTCATTTGTAACCAAAACAAATGTATCCAATTTAGGCAGCATCATATTCTCATGAACATTAGAATCGTTACCAAGAAACGAAAGTACCTGATAATTCAATTGGCGTGCGCGATCTCTAGTAATTGGTCTAGTATGTATAGCAGCAGGGGTTGTGGGTGTAACAATGGTATTGATGTCCTCATCACTCTAAAACCGAAGATAAGGTCTCATGTTCGGTCTCGTAGCTTGACTCGGAGTATGAGTCCAATATGGGCGTCGTCTTCATGTTGTTAAGGAGATTCATGCTCGTCGCCGTGGTCGAAGGGGATGGAACTTGCTCGACCTCCTTGTCACCCTCTTGTTGGTGGAGGCCCATATGATGTGTCACCTCGTAGCTTGTCTCCATGATTGAAGGGAATGTCCCATGCTTGGTCATCTTCCATTGGTGTCTTCCGAAGATGGAAGTGTCTCCCTCGCTCGTAGGTGGTCGCCTTGTACTTGATGATGTCGATGTAGGCAAACTCACGGGATGTAGGCGAAGATGTCATATGTCCAAAGGCGAAGATGCCTTGATAGCACTTGGCGAAGATGCTGAAGTGGTTGTTATAGACGTAGCTCCGTCTTGGTGGTGCTCGTCCCACGGTATTCACTTGTGCTCTTGAGGCTTGGCCTTGGTGTGAAGTAGAGCTTGTTGGGACTTGTGCATTTGCGCTTGGCGAGCATCTTCATGATGTTGGTGTCATTGTCGTGCTTAAGCTCGATGGCGGTCGTCGTCGTGCACATCATGCTTGGAGGTGACTTACCCTTCATGACGATGTGGATCACGAACATGATGGTGGTCGCCATGGAGATGTGGACGTGGACGACTTGTGGTTGTATCGCTTGGGCGCTCTGAAGAGGATCGATTTGCTCGCCGTCGCCTTGAGGATGATGTAGGGGAAGAACGATTGATCAACAAGGTCCGAATCTCCTCCATCCTTGTATCTTGCTCCTCCTTTTGTGCGGAAAACTTGTTGTCGAAGTAGTCCCTTCTCCTAGCTACGGAATGTCGTAAGTCGGTGGTGATGTTGTCGATGACTTGCATTGCTTGTTGTAGTCCGAAGTGGGGAGTTTTGTTGTTGTAGTTGTACGCTTCATCGTTGTTGTGGAAGACCGGAGATGAAATGCCTTGCCTATCCATCACCTGACTCGAGCAAATATGAGTGGGAGAAAGAGGAGAACTTATACCAAATATACCTTGCCCGATGTTGAAGATGGATCAATGATCACTCAATGATGTAACAAGGAAATAACACAATTGTTACCAATTATTGTCGGTTTCTCACACCTACACAAATAAGGCTTATGGTGGAGCTCAGTGAGGATAGTGGCACAAAAAAATTTGATGTAAAATGTTAGCAAGAGTCAATAATGTTGAAAGAGATTCACAAATTCGCAAGTGTAACAAGTAGACCAATAGCAAAGAACGGCACACGGAAACGCACACACGGATAGATAAATGGGGTCGTGCAACCAAGGAATGAGCACAAAATGTGGAATCCACAGAAAACGCTCGTGTTGCACAACTCAAGAGAGACGCTAGCACGATTGCTCTATAGGCGGATACGACACTTGTGGACAACCTATAAGATGCAAAATGTATGAACTTTCTATCCCAAGTATGCTATGTATGATGTTCCGGTGGTATGATCCATGATGATTGGATATGACAATATTATATGCAATGTGGTATGATGGTATGGCTCTTGCTTACAAGCTTCTTTTCTCTTTCTCTTTTGCTTAAAAGCTTATTCTTTTTTTGTATGGCCACTTTTGCACGATGCGCAAACCAAGATATCAGTTGTATGCGGGAACAAACTTGAGGCACAAGAGATGATATGATGATACCAATATGATATGGTATGTATGCAATGGAAGGTGTAGCTCGATGATCACTAATGTGCACAAGTAACGTTGCCGGTAATACTCAAATAGCTAGTATCGATAGGCAAGTGACGCAAAATGGGCTAGGGGTTAACAATGCAATGGGAAGGGAACATACAATGGAGGGATACCATGATACCAAGATTATATGTAGGTTATCGTCCTTGGCGATGATGAGTGGCGGTGTTCTTGATGTAGATACCAAGACAATGGAGACTCGTCCCTAAGTAGCCGAAACACCTTAGGAAACGGAAAAACCGCAAACTCGAAATCTCAAACGTCAAATGTCAAATGGTGGTAGCGGGATGCGGTGGTGGAATGGTGGGTTATACGAGTGGGCAATGCGGAAGTGGAGGTTAAGGTGGTGGACTATACACGGTGTCGGAGTTGGAAACACGGTCCCTATGTAGCCGAAACACCTTAGGAGACACAACTCACAACACAAACAAAATTGGGTTAAGTCGGTGTGGAACAAGTGTACGGTGGGCAAGCCTATGCGGAAGTAGTGGTGGTGGTTGATGAAGAAGCAACCGTCCCTAAGTATCCGAAACACCTTAGGAGACTCAAATCACTACTCAAGCAACCACTAATGCTATATGGATCACAATGGGTTAGGTTGCGGAAGTCGGTGGTGGTGTAGCGGATGATGTGGTGGAAGCCCTAGGCAAAGATGCCAAAGTTCACAAAATTTGATGGTTTCAAATGATGGAGGTAGTATTTTTGTGTGAAGGGGGATGTCAACAGCTTCAATACGAGCTAAAGAACATCAAAATCGGAGTTCGGATGAATTAGTAATGGCCGAAACAAGAATCAGCCGAAGTCTGAAACTACAGCTTACGGACGTCTGTAAAAGGACGGATGTCGGGGAACCAGACGTATGGAGTGCTCAGAAATCCGTAAATTTGGCTCGGGTTAGGGGTTCCGGACGTCTGTAAAATGTCGGTCGTCCGGTGGGTTGGGGTCAACGCGAGATGCGAGATCCGGGGCGCGATTTTGCACGGAAAATTTGGATTATGGGGTCAAAATTGATAAGATTTCGTGGATGAAAGATGGGGAAACTTGGGTTGATGCTAGATCCACTTGAAACCAAGAAAATCCATGGATCAAATCCAACAAAACTTCGTCAAACCAACAAATCACAAAAAAACCGGGCTATTTTTGGTGGGGATTTTCGAATTTAGGGAAGAACACAACAAAATTAGGCTAGAAAACGAAGACGGTAGGCTCCGAAATCGTGATCAACATGGCTCATGATACCAAGATGATGTAGGGTAGAACCTTAGTGGCCCGATCTTTCACGAAAGGAGCGGATCCCGCGATGAACACGAAGAACACGAGGGGAAACACAAGGAGAAACACGAGAGAATCACTCAAACCAACAAGATAGACCACACATGCACTAGATCCTCGAAACACGAGAGGAGACACAAGATCCACGATCAACAAAGGACGATACAAAGGGTAACCAGTTCTTCTCTGTGAGGAGGTCTTGAATCCAAGGTGGATCTTCTTCGAAGAGGGGTCGCGGTCTCTCTCGTGGAGTAGATCCGTATTGGATGAGCAAAGCTCTATCTCTAAATGAGATACTACTTGCTAACCCTATCTAGGAGGAGGGAGAGTCTATTTATAGTCGTAGTACAAAAGAGGGTAAAGTGAAAGGGGTACATGGGCCTCAACCCGCAACTGGACACAGCTAGGGGTCGGACGTCTGTAAGGTGTCGGTCGTCCGGAGGCTTGTGAAGGTCCGGACGTCCGGGGATCCTCAGACTTCCGTAGATTCAGGCTCAATCGCTGAAGTACCGGATTTACGGAGGTGGCCGGTCGTCCGGTGGCATCGGACGTCCGCTCGTTTGACTCGGGCGTCAGGCTCCGGATTTCTGGAGACGTTTGGACGTCCGGTCGCTGGAGGGGGGTCAGACGTCTGGTAAGGACCGGTCGTCCGGCGGCTGTAGCCTCCGGGCAGCTCCTTCTCTTGTTCCTCGCGCTTGGTGTCTTCGTCGTCTTGTCCATGGTCTTCCTCTTGGTTCCTGGTCATGCATAGCACACATGTTTGAGGTAGTTGCCATGCCTCACATGTGGAAAGTGATGGTTCACAGAGGAGCGAGTTCACCTTGTGTACGATGGCATATGTTCGAGGTCTCGTCGTATGTCCTCTTGGGGTTTGGAGAGTAGTCAGAGTGTACAAGGGGATGAACAAGGGATGCTCCGCATCATCCTTCTCCCTAGTTTATGGTGCAAAAGCAGTTCTCCCCACGGAACTCATGTATGGATCACCTCGAGTGATCGCTTACAATAAGCTTGAGCAAGAGCAGTTTTGTCAAGATGATGCTACACTCCTTGAGGAAGATCATCTCCAGGTTGTTGTATGTGCTGCACATTACCAGCAAGCTTTGCACTATTATCACGGCTGCAAAGTTAACGCCAGGAGCCTTGAGGAAGGCAACCTTGTTCTTTGGCGAGATCATCCCGCCAAGAATTCAAACAAGTTGACGCCAAAGTGGGAAGGCCCTTATCGGGTAGTACGAGTCACTAGGCCTGATGCAGTCCGCCTACCAAAGATGGCTCTCTAGTGCATAATTCATGGAATATTGAGCATCTTCGCAAGTTCTGTCCGTAAGGCACGGGTTGATAGGCTGCTCAGCAATCACCTATTGTACAAGTTTGCAATTTTGCATATAATCCGGTGAACAAAGCGAGGCGTAGACCCTGTGCATAGTTAAATAAAGCTAAGTTTTTCAGAACTCTTGTGAATTCACATGTTTAATTTGTGTTTTTGTGTGATGTTGTGATGTGCTACCTTGTATGGATGTTAATGAACCATCAAGGTACCATACCTTTATTTTCTCTTCTTTATTTTTCTCAAAGGACAGAAGGTTGCCTCACGTGCATGTTTGTCGGGAGGAATGATGGTTCGGATACTAACAAGTGATGTTCAAGTTAAAACTCCAAGACAAGAACTACATCAAAGAAAAGCTAAGTTGAGAAAAAACTTTCAAACAAATTCTTTGTTATAGAACTACTTTCCCTTGAATAGTTTGGCTTTTGCATCGAAAACCTACACGAGAAGGAATCTTGTCATGATCATCTCCACTCTTATTATGTTTCGAGTTTGCTCACCAATCTAAGTAGCCATGCTAAGATCGCGAATAGATCTTCTGATGTAGGGTGGAACCCTAGATGGCCGATCTTTCACGGAAGGAGCGGATCCCAAAAAGGAACACGAAGAACACGAGGGAAAACACGAGAGAAACACTCAAACCAACGAGATTAGGTCACACATATGCTAGATCCTCAAAACACAAAAGGAGATACAAGATCCAAATCCAACAAAGGACGATACATGGGGTAACTCGTTCATCTCCGTGAGGAGGTCTTGAATCCACGAGGGGATCTTCCCATGAGGGGTCTTGAATCCAAGGTGGATCTTCTCCGTAGAGGCCACGGTCTCTCTCATGGAGTAGATCCGTATGGATGAGAAAAGCTCTATCTCTAAATGAGCTAATCCTTTGCTAACCCTAGAATGGAGGAGGTGGAGGAGCATATATTGTCTAGGGCCACGAAGAGGTAAGTCAGGGCCAAGGGGTACATGGGTTCGGCCCGATACACCGTGCACAGACAGGCGTCGGTCGTTCGATAGGTACCGGATGTTCGGTGGCTCGTGAGTGTCCGGTCGTCCGGTACTTGTCGGACGTCCGGTGTTTTGGCTCAGTTGAGGTGGCGCCGGATTTCTAGAGACGGTCGGACGTCCGGTCGCTAGAGTGTGTAGGACGTCTGGTAGTTTTCGGTCGTCCGGCCGCTGTAGCTTCCGTCGGTGGCCCTTCTTGCTGGATGAGTGTCCAGGCATCGGACGTCTGGCGTCGTCCGGTCGTCCTGTGGCTGAAGCTTCTGAGCAGTTCCTTCTCTTGCTCCTCGCACTTGGTGTACTCGCCGTCTTGTCCATGGTCTCCCTCTTAGTTCCTGGTCATGCACAACACATATGTTTGAGGTAGTAGCCATGTCTCACATGTGGAAAGTGATGGTCCGGAGAGGAGAGAGTTCACCTTGCGTCTAATAGCGTATAGTCGAGGTCTCATCGTATGTCCTCTTGGGGCATGGGGAGTAATCATATTGTACATGGGGATGATCGTAGGATGCTCTGCATCATCACCCCCCTTGGGAAAGATCTGACCTCGGATCGTGATCGTCATCACCATGGAAGCGGTTGTCGTGGACGAACTTGTAGCTGGACGGAGTTGAAGGCATTGCACAATCCAAATACTCCAAGGTTCTTCGGAGTGATAGACATGCAAAAAGAGCAAACACAAGCGACACTCGGAAATACAATGGTTAGCGCACACAAAGTGTCCATCAAGTAAGTATGAGTCCGTTCGGCAAGATTGTGCATGGCAAGACACATGATGCTTATCCAAAAGATGTAAACTAATATTCAAAGCATTCATGCTAGCAAAAACATTTGTAGTATGCACAAAGGGGTTAGGAATGTGATTAATGTGACCATTGTGCAAAAGGATGTCATAATGGGACGGTTTATCAAAAACATGAACATGGTAATTGGTGTGCAAAGTGATTATGTTATCATGCAATTGATGGTAGGCAATATGATGATGATACATGAATATGCCATCAAGGTAGATCACACCAAATTTGCTAAGAAAATGCACAAGCTCAAATATCATGGATGACATAGAAATAAAAGATTTAACAAGGCAATCATAATGTGAGTCAATCCATGCATAAGATGCAAATTTGCCATGTGTATGATTTTTCCATCGAGCATGACATGTGTGAGCACAATTAACAAATATGGAGGTGTTGGTGTACCAATGCTCGATGTTGTGGCATGCGTGGAGGTTCGAAGGTGCATCCAATAAGTCTGAGCACTCCTAAATGTGAAGGTCCATAGAGACAATCCGATGTTGCTCCTCCGTTCGCGAGATGTATCATGTAGACAACAAGAAGGAAACAACAATGAAAGAGTAACCCATCCAATATGCGTATTTGAGGATGGCACAAAGGGAAGGAGTTCACCTTTATGAGCATGTCGAAAATGTTGGTGTCGTGCATCGTGTACGCCTTCACATGACCAAGTTGTTTCGTGATGGTACCACCTTGAGTATCCTTCAAAATGAAAGAACATGAAAAACACTCGAAAAAAGATATGGGGTTAGCGGAAGTGCAAAACCTATCATTCGTGTGGTAAGATACCCAACAAGTGTATGAATCATGCTCATCATAAGAAAGTACAAGGGAGCATTTCATAGTATGGAGGCATATGATGCGAGAACAACCAAATACAATAGGCTCACTCAAACAAGCATGCATCACAAGTAATATGTCCAAGTCTCCACGATCAATAAGCATAGCAAGTTGGCACTCAATACAAGGGTATATGAGAGATGGCAGTAATGGAGACAAGAGACAATGATCAAGAAAAATCAAGTGAGAGGCATGAACATATATCTCATCAACCCAATAAAGCGAGTAATAGTGGAACATGGGTGATGCAACAAAGAAAGCAATCATAGTGATCAAGTCAAGCAAGCCAGTAGTGCGAAGATGCAACATACTAGAAGGAATCATGGCAATCATATCGTGTGTGCAAATAGTGAGCATATATGATGCACATGAAAAATCACAAGCATGAAAGCAAGATATGAGCAAAATATCATCAATGTATTGGTGAGAGGCCATATGTAAATAGCAATAGGACATCATGACTCTCCCAACACAACAAGCATCTATAGCATGAGGCACATGATAAACATGGAAATAGCAACAAGGATCTCCACCAAGCATGCAAATACACATAGGATTAGCATAATGGTGAGTCATTGGTAGATGCAAGAAAGGGTCACAATTGCATGGCAAAATCATGTAAAGATATCGTGCAAAGTGAACACACTACAATGGGCACAAAGTAACAAGTGATATATAGACCATAGCCGTGTGAGAGACAAGTAAAAGAGATGCACGTAGTTCTTGCGCGAATGGAACGGTGGTAATGGTAGTCCACGGGATCCCAAAATGTCGCTACTCTCAAGAGATCGTTTCGTCAACTCTTTGGATTGAGAGGTTGACGAGTATAACTGAGTACCTACACAAAACAAAGGCAATGGAAAAATTGTGTGTGTGTGGTATATGTACACATCATCCATCATGATGCGCACGTGTTTGTGTTGGTTAGCACAAAATATCCTATGCTCAAATAGATGAGATGTGTGATATAGAAACATGTCATCCATCATGCGAGGTTTGTTGTTATGTATAGCATAATGGAGACCCAAATTGTGTAATGCATCATGGGAAATTTGTAGAGTATTGTTATTCATGGAATGCATATGGTGCAAGCAATTATGAGAATCATGAAAAGTATGGAATGCATCAAATTCTCCTAATATGTATGAGGAAACTATGGGGGTCTCCTCATGAGCATTAATGGAAACATCACATGTAGATTTTTGACAACATCCAAAACAATGCATATTTGGAACATTGTGATCATGGCATGGCATAGTAGATAATTGCGCAAATCATGTAAAGGAAGCATGGCAATATCATCACATGAAAAACAAAAGCCAATGACCATCATCTCGTCATCTATGCCATAAGTGCAAATGGGATTTATTGTAATGGGGCATGCATAGCTACTATGTTGAGATTGAAATGATGCAATATGGTACATCTCACTCATAGCATATGACAAGTTTAATGGATTATCAAACATGACGTGACCAATAGAATTTTCACATGATATCATATGGAGTATAGCATCACAACTAGGGAACTCAACATGCTCAACATCATATTCATCATAAATGGGTGGCATATCAAAGCATGTAGAAGACATAGTATGCGGTGAATCCATAAGGTGATCAACATCATGCAAGCAATCATTGGGAATATGTCCACTAGTGGGACAAGAGAAGCACCATCACCTATGTTACCTTTAGAGCGTCGCTCATGTGTTGTAGGTGAGGTTCCAACTTGATGGTACCATGTGGGGGTGCATCTTCTTCCACCATGGCCATCGTTGTCTCCATTGGAGGTATGGACTCGTCAAGGATAGGCATGTCGTCATGTAGTATACCTAGCACCAAAGAAGTAAACACACTCGGGGTAGAGGTTAAGTTGTTAGAAATCATAGTGGTCTCACATGTGTGTCAACTACCTCACTCACTAAATGTTATGGCTCACTCACTCCCTCTTGGATGCACTCACTCATATGGTTGGTGGAGTCACTCAAATGGCTCTCAACCTCACATAGGATGTGTGGCATGCTTGCAAGTCTGGGGCTAGTGGTGGTCACATTCATCCTCTCATAGTAAATGCTCTCAATGTCACGTATGGTGGAGTAACTCATGTCACTCATGTGGTGGTGGCTCTCCTCACATGGCAATTGGGGCATCTCATCATATGTGGGTGTCGAAGAGATGTAGGTGCAATTGTCTCCATGCTCAACTCCTATCGACGCCTTGGTTGAAGGGATAGTCCCATGCTCAACCTTCTTGTCACCATCTTGTTGTTGGAGGCCCATATGATGTGGCACCTCATAGCTCGTCTCCATGACCAAAGGGAATTTCCCATGCTCGGCCATCTTCCTTGGGGGGCTTCCGAAGATGGAAGTGTCGCCCTCGCTTGTAGGTGGTCGCCTCGTTATGGAAGATGTCGATGTAGGCGAACTCATGGGAAGTAGACGAAGATGTCGTACGTCCAAAGGGGAAGATGCCGAAGTGGTGGCGGTAGCCGTAGCATGCTCTTGGTGTTTCTTGTCTTGCGGTCTTCTCTTGTGCTCATGAAGTTTGGTCGTAGCTTGATGTAGAGCTTGTTGGGACTTGTACGTTTGCACTTGATGAGCATCTTCATGTTGATTGTGCCGTTGTTGTGCTTGAGCTTGATGGTGTTCGTCGTCGTCGTGCACATGATGCTTGGAGATGACTTGCCCTTCATGACAATGTGGATCACGAACGTGATGGTGGTCACCATGGAGATGTGGACGTGGACGAATTGTGATTGCATCGTGTGGGCGCTCCGAAGATGATCGACTTGCTCGCCACCGCCTTGAAGATGACGAAGGGGAAGTAGACTTGTAGTCGGACAACATTTGTCGGATTTCCTTCATGTGTTTGTTGTTCTAGTCGAACATGTTGTCGACATAGTCCCTTTTCCTTGCTTCAGATTGTTGTATGTCGGTGGCGATGTTCTCGAGGCGCTCACGCAAGGTAGATTGTGCACATTGCATTTCGTGTTGTAGTTCGAAGATGGACATTTTGGTGATGTAGTTGTTCGCGCCATCGTTGTCGTGGAAGACCGGAGATGAAATGCCTTGCCTATCCATCACAAAACTCGAGCAAATATGAGTGGGAGAAAGAGAAGAACTTATACCAAATGTACCTTGAATGATATTGAAGATGGATCAATGATCACTCAATGATGTAACAAGGAAATAGCACAATTAGTACCGATCTCGTCAATTTCTCACACCTACACAAATAAGGCTTATGGTGGAACTTGATGAGGATAGTGGCACAAAAATTTGATGCAAAGAGTTAGCAAGAGTCAATAATGTTGAAAAAGATTCACAAATTCGTAAGTGTAACAAGTAGACCAATAGCAATATGTGGCACACGGAAACACACACACGAATAGATAAATGGGGTCGTGCAACCAAGGAATGAGCACAAAATGTGGAATCCACGGAAAATGCTATTGTTGCACAACTCTAGAGAGACGCTAGCACGATTGCTCTATAGGCGGATACGACACTTGTGCACAACCTATATGAGGCAAAAATGCAACAACTTCTATCCCAAGTATGCTATGTATGTATGGTTCCTCGTGTTTCTCACACGATGATCTAAGATGATCGGATATGACAATCTTATATGCAATGTGGTATGATGCTATGGCTATTGCTTGCAAGCTCTTTGCTCTCTTTCTCTTTGCTTAAAAGCTTTATTTTTTTTGTATATGGCCACAATGCGAAATGCACAAACCAAGATAGCAATTATGTATATGCGGAAACAAACTTGAGGCACACGAGATGATATGATACCAAGATGATACCGATATGGTGTGGTATGTATGCAATTGAAGGTGTAGATCGATGATCGCTAATGTGCACAAGAAACGTTGCCGGCAATACTCAAAGGCTAGTCTTGATAGGCAAGTAACACAAAATAGGCTAGGGGTTATCAATGTAATGGCAAGGGGAATATACAATGGTGTCGTCGAGGTTACCGTCCTTGGCGATCATGAGTGGCGGTGTTCTTGATGTAGAACCGTTCCTAATTAGCCGAAACACCTTAGGAAATGGAAAAACCGCGAACTCAAAATCTCAAAGACAAATGTCAAAATGGTGGTAGCGGAAATGCGGTGGTGGTTTTGCGGAAGTGGAGGTTATGTTGCGTTATGTGAGTCGGAGTTGAAGGTCACCGTCCCTAAGTAGCCAAAACACCTTAGGAGACAAAACTCACAACTCAAACAAAACTGCGTTAAGTTGGGGTGGCGGAAGTGTATGGTGGGCAAGCCTATGCGGATATGGTGGTGGTGGTTGATGAAGAAGCAACCGTACCTAAGTAGCCAAAACACCTTAGGAGACTCGAATCACTACTCAATCAACAACTAATGCTATGGGGAACAAAAAGGGTTAGGTTGCGGAAGTAGGTGGTGGTGATGCAGATGATGTGGTGAAGGCCCTAGGCAAATATGCCAAAGTTCCAAAAAATTGATGGCGTCAAATGATGTTGGTGGTATTTTTGTGGGAAGGGGGATGTCAATAGCTTTAAAACGAGCTAAAGAACGTCAAAATCTGAGTTCAGATGAATTAGTTATGGCCGAAACAAAAATCAGCGGAAGTTGATATCTACAGGTAGCGGACGTCCGGTAATGGACGGATGTCCGGTCGTCGGACGTCCGGTAATGGACGGATGTCCGGTCGTCGGACGTCCGGCCGGGTCGGAAATCCGCTGATTTCAGCTCGGGTTAGGGGTTCCGGTCGTCCGGTAAGTACCGGTCGTCCGGTGGTTCCTGGGGCTCCGGACGTCCGGTAAAGTGTCGGTCGTCCGGTGGGTCTGGGTCAACGCGAGAGGCGAGTTTCGGGACACAATTTTGGGCAGAATTTGGGGATATTGGGGTCAAAATTAAGGAAATTCCATGGATGAAAGATGGGGAAACTTGGGGAAATGCTATATCCACTCGAAACCAAGCAAATCCATGGATCAAAATCAACAAAACTTCATCATACCAACAAATCACAAAAAAATTGCGGCTATTTTTGGTGGGGATTTTTGAAATTGGGGAAGAACACAACAAAATCAAGCTACAAAAAGAGGGGTAGGGGCTCCAAATTCGTGATCAACCTTGCTCTGATCCAAGATGATGTAGGGTGGAACCCTAGATGGTCGATCTTTCACGAAAAGAGCGAATCCCAACGAGGAACACGGAGAACACGAGGGGAAACACGAGGGAAAACACGAGAAAAACACTCAAACCAACGAGATTAGGTCACACATACGCTAGATCCTCGAAATACAAAAGGAGATACAAGATCCAAATCCAACAAATGATGATACATGGGGTAACTCATTCGTCTCCGTGAGGAGGTCTTGGATCCACGAGGGGATCTTCCCGTGAGGGGTCTTGAATCCAAGGTGGATCTTCTCCGTAGAGTCCACGGTCTCTCTCGTGGAGTAGATTTGTATGGATGAGCAAAGCACTATCTCTAAATGAGTTAATCCTTTGCTAACCCTAGAATGGAGGAGGTGGAGGAGTATATATAGTCTAGGGCCACGAAGGGGTAAGTGAGGGCGAAGGGGTACTTGGGCTCGGCCCGATACACCGTGCGTAGATAGGTATCGGTCGTCCGACAGGTGCCAAACGTCTGGTGGCTCACAAGGGTCCGGTTGTCCGGTACTTGTCGGATGTCCAATGTTTTGGCTTGGTTGAGGTGGCGTCGGATTTCCGGAGACGGTCATACGTCCAGTCGCTAGAGTGTGTCAAACATCTAGTACTTGTGGATCGTCCGGCCGCTGTAGCTTCCGTCGGCTGGCCCTTCTTGTTGGATGAGTGTCCAGGCGTCAAACGTCTGGCGTCGTCCGGTCGTCTGGTGGCTGAAGCTTCCGAGGAGTTCCTTCTCACGCTCCTCGCGCTTGGTGTACTTGCCGTCTTGTCCATGGTCTCCCTCTTGGTTCCTGGTCATGCACAACACATATGTTTGAGGTAGTATCCATGCCTCACATGCGGAAAGTGATGGTCCGGAGAGGAGCGAGTTCACCTTGCGTCCAATAGCGTATAGTTGAGGTCTCATCGTATGTCCTCTTGGGGCATGTGGAGTAGTCGTAGTGTACATGGGGATGATCGTAGGATTCTCCGCATCGTCTTGCCGGCAGTGGCATTTCCAGCAGGCTCCTAAGGGCCTGTTCCTCAAGCACTCGTGGCAAGTGTGCGCACCGTCAAGTTTGCAAACAGCGTAGGGAATACATATCATGAAAAAACGGAATTGAACAAGGGGAAATAGCACACATTCATCAAACATAGTAAACAGAGGGTATTTGATCAAAAGTGCCCGATAACATTTTCCTTACATCCCAGCAGGGTTACATTGGATACGCCTCGAGGGCAAAATGAAAAGAACTTAACTAGGTCGTGACTCATCGTCAAGGTTCAACTAAAGTGCCATTTGTACCTAGTCAAAATTGTCACCCTCACTTTTGACACTCGGAAATCTCTTGTCCTTGCTGCCACCGGAGGGGTCGGTGTTGCTGCTACTCGAGCTCTCCGCGCAACACTCCAGGCGACCGCCGGAGGCCTCAAAGAACTTCATGAAAAGAGTGGTGGATCCATCATACCTGAATTGGAGAAGATGTCCACAACCTAGGCCGGGGGAGCGAGAGAATGACTTCCATCCCCATGTCAGATACATGAAGTCGTTGGGGCAGAATTTGGCCGCCACCAGGCAGGCCATTGCAACAACCGTCCGCCCATAGCCACAGGCCGGAGGGCCGATTGTCTTCCATCACCCTTGTAAAGGGGTTTGGAAGCCGTAGCCTACTGTGTAGCTAATGGTGTAGTGCCATGACTAATTCATATGCCATCTCCACCGTGTAAGCTTTCGCCTGGGGTGGAAGGGTAGCCATTTTGCCATGACCAACCAGACTCTAGATGTCGCGTCTTCTGCGACTGTGATTTACGCCTCGTCCATGGATGCTAGGGCCAGCCCCCGCACTTGTGACTATGATACGCCCGTGGCCTCTAAGGGAATCTCTCGTAGCAGCAGCCGAAGCTCGAGCTCGGCCCCTGCCATCGAAGCAATGGTGTTCGAAAGAACGAAGAAGGGGATAGGAGAAGGAAGAAGATGATGGTGGCTAATAGATTGGAATGGAAAGAGGTAAATTAGCAAAGCTCTCCATGGGTTCCTCTTTATGGGGAAGGCGTGGGGGCTGGGTCTTTACTGTTTGAAGTGACCGCTCCTCGCCAGACGCACTACTTTGGCAACCACCCTGTTTCACCAATCCTACGCCTCACATGTAATATGTGTGGTGGGAAGGCGCGGTGAAAGAGAAGATTATCATAGATTGTGGAAGTTATTCTCTGCCACTCGTGCCTATGCATTGATTTAGGCCTAGGAAAACGACGCCTCACATGCGTGTGTGGCCCAGGCCCGGGAGCTCCTGTCGGTGTACCCTAGACTTGTGCAGAGGCAGTAGCAGCCTTCCCGACTGCAAGGCTTGCCTCAGAATAACTAAAACAAATACAAGATCAAATTGCAAGAACACGAAGCAGACCACCAGCCAGGTGATCGAAAAGTACTACATAAGGGTACAAAATATCAAGGCTGAAGTTGCCGGCAAGACCCTTGCCGCAAGCAAGTGAAGACCCGGCAAGCATCAAGCCTGGCAAGAATCCCACTACCTCTCCACCTCATCATTCAGGTTGTCACTTGTTGTGTAGGTATCGAGCGGGCAAGTAGTTAGGTGAGTCTTGTCTTGGCACGTGGCAGCTCGCCGCCGAATATATAACTTTAATGACGCGTGTCCAAGTGATGTGTCAAGGAAATAAAAGCTAGATGGGCGAACGACACAAAAGGGAAGACCATTCTTGCTGGGGAGCTCCATCCACAGGACACCTCTCAACACAATTAATGTGTTTGTCCTAACCCGTCAGAGTTAGGTGTATAACAATGTAGCCACTATTTACAGTGTACATTTACCATTTGCCATTGTGGTGAGCCCTTGATCTATAAAAGGAGGCCCATGGATACCCTAAAAAAGGTCAAAATGATATCCAATTGCACGCATGGCTGCACTCTCTGAGCATCTTGCCAGGACGTACACACCTTGTAACTGGACATATACACATTCAATATACAAAGAAGGAGTAGGGTTTTACGCTTTACAATGGCCCAAACCTAGGTAAACACTTTGCATTATGCTAACTCAGCTCTTTGTGCTTGTCAATCTCCCTAGTCGAAACGCAAAGGGATCACCATGATCCCATAGATGGTCGTATGCGTGACAATATCACTCTTATATACCTATCCTTTTCAGACTAGACTTATAGCCCGTGCCTATTACCACTTCCTATTTAAGACTCTCAAAAAGATTTAAGTGAAGCATGAGAGTGCAATCATTTCTACAAAATATATATAACCACCACCATTCTCTAAACATATAAGTGAAGCACAAGAGAAACTACATAGTTCAAAAGATAAGTGAAGCTCATAGAGTATTCTAACAAATCATGATGAAGTCTACCTCTCTCAAAAGGCGTGTCTAGCAAACAATAATTGTGGCAAACTAACAAGCGAAAGAAATGAAACTATGGTACAATACGCTCAAAGTAAAACTCATAGGATGTGATGAATAAAAATATAGCTCTATGTAACATGCTAATGAATCATGGACAAAAGAGGGGTTCCATCCGAGGCATCCACATGCTTAGAAACTTGGGTCTTCCTTGAATATTACCTTGGGGTGCCTTGGGTATCCCCAAGCTCAGGGTCTTTCCACTCCATATTTCTTCATCCACCATGATCTCACCAAAAACTTGAAAACTACAACACAGAAAACTCAACCAAAACTTCGTGGGATCCGTTAGTATAATCGACAAATCATAAACTTTCGGTACATTTGTAAACCCATTCATAATTATTCTTGCATAATACTGACTGTATTCTAAATTCTCCATGACTTATACACCCCGATATAATCCATAGCATCATTAAAATAAGCACACCATGCAATAGAATAGAATATGTCTAAAACATAACAGTCTGTAATGATCTGAACCAAAACTACACTTATCTAACTCCCAAAAATCTGAAAATTTAGGCAAACGTGGGAAATTTTTATATCAATCATGTAAAAAATTTCAGAATTTTATCATGTTCCCTTAAAAAATGAAAATTGCTGCACTGGGCCCAAAAGTTTCTGTTTTTGCATGGAATCAAGTCAACTATCATCCAAATCATCCCAAAGGCTTTACTTGGCACAAACACTAACTAAAAGATAAAAACACAATCGTCACAATAGCAATAATCAGCTCATCACACCAAAACAGAAATAAAAATAAAACATTTAAGATAGCTATTGGGTTGCCTTCCAACAAGCTCTATTGTTTTATGCCCCTACCTAGGCATAATGCATAGTTTCATGTATTATCATCTTTATAAGTAATTCCATAGGTGGACCTTATAATAGATTCATATTTCTGGTTTAATTCTCTTCCTTGGGAAGTGTTCCAACCCTTTTTTCTATAACTAGAATTGGAACCTTATATTTCCTTCTTTCATATCAATAATTGCACTTATGGTTCGTAGGAAAGACCTACCAAGTACTAAAGGACAAGATAGATTGCATTCAATATCTAGCACAGTAAAATCCACGGGTACATTCAATATCTAGCACAATAAAATCCTCGGGTATATAATTTCCATTATTAATTATGAGAACATCATTAATTCTACCCAATGCTTTCTTTATAGTTGAATCCGCTAAATGCAAGTTAAGGGAACATTCATCCATATCGGTGTGACCTAGAATGTCACATAAAGATTTTGGTATAGTAGAGATGCTAGCACCTAGATCACACAAATCATTACATTTCTTTCACCTTAACTTTAATAGTAGTTTCCCACTCATCATGTAATTCTGTTAGTATAGATACTTCCAATTCTAACTTTTCTTCATGAGCTTTAATCATTGGTTCTACAATATGTTTAGTAAAAGATTTATTTTGTTTGTAAGCATTATGTGAATTTATCATGGATTGTAACAAGGAAATAAATTAAGTCAAAGAACAATTATCATAATTAAAGTCCTTGCAATCCAAAGTAGTGTGAACATCACTATCTAAAGCGTTGACATCTTCAACCCCACTTTTACTGTGTTTATCATTAAGACCATCACCCCCCTGATAACCCACAAGTATAGGGGATCGCAACAGTTTTCGAGGGTAAAGTATTCTACCCAAATTTATTGATTCGACACAAGGGGAGCCAAAGAATATTCTCAAGTATTAGCAGCTGAGTTGTCAATTCAACCACACCTAGAAACTTAATATCTACAGAAAAGTATTTAGTAGCAAAGTAATATAATAGTAGTGGTAACGGTAGCAAAAGGTAATGGTAGCAAAAGTAATGTTTTTGGTTTTTGTAGTGATGATAGCAATAGCAACAGAAAATTAAATAAGCGATCAACAATATATGGAAAGCTCATAGGCAATGGATCAGTGATGGAGAATTATGCCGGATGTGGTTCATCATGTAACAGTCATAACCTAGGGTGACACAGAACTAGCTCCAATTCATCAATGTAATGTAGGCATGTGTTCCGAATATAGTCATACATGCTTATGGGAAAGAACTTGCATGACATCTTTTGTCCTACCCTCCCGTGGCAGCGGGGTCCTGGCGGAAACTAAGGGATATTAAGGCCTCCTTTTAATAGAGTACCGGACCAAAGCAATAACACATACTAAATACATGAACTCCTCAAACTACGTTCATCACCGGTAAGTATACCGATTATTGTCACTTTGGGGTTATCAGATCATAACACATAATAGGTGACTATAGACTTGCAAGATAGGATCAAGAACTCTCATATATTGATGAAAACATAATAGGTTCAGATCTGAAATCATGGCACTCGGGCCCTAGTGACAAGCATTAAGCATAGCAAAGTCGTAGCAACATCAATCTCAGAACATAGTGGATACTAGGGATCAAACCCTAACAAAACTAACTCGATTACATGATAAATCTCATCCAACCCATCACCGTCCAGCAAGCCTACGATGGAATTACTCACGCACGGCGGTGAGCATCATGAAATTGATGATGGAGGATGGTTGATGATGACGATGGCGATGGATTCCCCTCTCTGGAGCTATGAACGGACTCTAGATCAGCCCTCCCGAGAGGTTTTAGGGCTTGGCGCCGGCTCCGTATCATAAAACGCGGTGAATCCTTCTCCCTGATTTTTTTCTCTCCGAAACCAAATATATAGAGTTGGAGTTGAGGTCGGAGGAGCTCTAGGGGGCCCACGAGGTAGGGGAGCGCACCCTAGGGGAGCAGGCGCGCCCCCACCCTCGTGGACAGGTGGTGGGCCCCCTGGTCTTCATCTTTTGCAAGGATTTTTTATTATTTCCAAATAGACGTTCCGTGAAGTTTCAGGTCACTCTGAGAACTTTTGTTTCTGCACATAAATAACACAATGGCAATTCTGGTGAAAACAACATCAGTTCGGGTTAGTTCCATTCAAATCATGCAAGTTAGAGTCCAAAACAAGGGCAAAAGTGTTTGGAAAAGTAGATACGACAGAGACGTATCAACTCCCCCAAGCTTAAACCTTTGCTCATCCTCAAGCAATTCAGTTGATAAACTTAAAGTGATAAAGAAAAACTTTTACAAACTCTGTTTGCTCTTGTTGTTGTAAATATGTAAAGCCAGCATTCAAGTTTTCAGCGAAGATTATGAACTAACCATATTCACAATAACACATAGGTCTCATGTTTACTCATATCAATGGCACAATCAACTAGCGAGCAATAATAATAAATCTCGGATGACAATACTTTCTCAAAACAATCATAATATGATATAACAAGATGGTATCTCGCTAGCCCTTTCTCAGACCGCAAAACATAAATGCAGAGCACCTTTAAAGATCAAGGACTGACTAGACATTGTAATTCATGGTAAAAGAGATCCAGTCAAGTCATACTCAATGTAAACTAACAGTAATGAATGCAAATGACAGCGGTGCTCTCCAACTGGTGCTTTTGAATAAGAGGATGATGACTCAGCATAAAAGTAGATAGAAAGGCCCTTCGCAGAGGGAAGCATGGATTTGTAGAGGTGCCAGAGCTCGGTTTTGAAATAGAGGTGAATAATATTTTGAGCCGTATACTTTCATTGTCAACATAACAACCAAGAGATGGCAATATCTTCCATGCTACACACATTATAGGTAGTTCCCAAACAGAATGGTAAAGTTTACTCCCCCTCCACCAACAAGCATCAATCCATGGCTTGCTCGAAACAACGAGTGCCTCCAACTAACAAGAGTCCTAGGGGGAGTTTTGTTTGCAATTATTTTGATTTAGTTTATATAAAGCATGGGACTGGGCATCCCGGTGACCAGCCACTTTCTCGTGAGTGAGGAGCGGAGTCCACTCCTCTTGAGAATAACCCGCCTAACATGGAAGATACGAACAACCCTAGTTGATACATGAGCTATTCGATCATACAAAACAGGATATTTATTTGAAGGTTTAGAGTTTGGCATATACAAATTTACTTGGAACGGCAGGTAGATACCGTATATAGGTAGGTATGGTGGACTCATATGGAATAACTTTGGGGTTTATGGGATTGGATGCACAAGCAGTATTCCCGCTTAGTACAGGTGAAGGCTAGCAAAAGACTGGGAAGCGACCAGCTAGAGAGCGACAACAGTCATGAACATGCATTAAAATTAATCAACACCGAATGCAAGCATGAGTACGATATAATCCACCATGAACATAAATATCGTGAAGGCTATGTTGATTTTGTTTCAACTACATGCGTGAACATGTGCCAAGTCAAGTCACATAAATCATTCAGAGGAGGATACCACCCTATCATACCACATCACAACCATTTTAATAGCATGTTGGCACGCAAGGTAAACCATTATAAGCTCCTAGCTAATCAAGCATGGCACAAGACACTATAATCTCTATTTGTCATTGCAAACATGTTTATTCATAATAGGCTGAATCAGGAACGATGAACTAATCATATTTACAAAAACAAGAGAGGTCGAGTTCATACCAGCTTTTCTCATATCAGTCAGTCCATCATATATCATCATAATTACCTTTCACTTGCATGACCGAATGACGTGAATAATAATAAGAGTGCACGTGCATTAGACTAAGCTGGAATCTGCAAGCATTCAATAAACAGGAGAGGACAAGGAAATATGGGCTCTTTTGTCATATCAGCAATAATGCATATAAGAGCCACTTCAACAATTTAATTATGGTCTTCTCCTATCGACCCCCAAAGAAAATAAAATAAATAAAACTATTTACACGAGAAAGCTCCCAACAAGCAAAAGAAGGACAGGAAATATTTTTGGGTTTTCTTTTTAATTACTACTACAAGCATGGAAAGGAAACTAATTAAAAGCTACAACTATTTTTTTGGTTTTTATTAAGGTTTATTAAACACACAAGAAGAAAGCATAAAAAGGAAATAAACTAGCATGGATGATACAATGAAAAAGTATGAGCACCGACATCTAGCAATGAGTGTGCGAACATAAATGTAATGTTGGTGGGAAATACGTACTCCCCCAAGCTTCGGCTTTTGGCCTAAGTTGGTCTATGGCCACGGCTGGCCCGGAGGATATCCATAATAATAGTTGGGGTCTTACTGGGAAGAAGAAGAATCTGATTGCCACTAGTTGGCAATCATCTCCGGATCCCACTGGTAATTAGACTGTCGTGGAGGATCAACTTGTGGTTCCGACTCTGGCTTTTTGGCCGATGCAGGGTTCCGATAGGCGTGAATATCCTCCAACGAGACGAGGTACTGGCCTGCAGATAAATCAAACAAGGAAGGAGCAGGCAAGGTAATAGTCTCCGGATGATGTTTATCAGAGAACAATTTGTATTTAAGCTCCCCTTCCCTATTCTTTATAATGAAATCATGTGCTACCATACTCTTATAATCTAAATAAACAGTAGGCAGCAATTTTTCTTCTTTTTCATAGTGCCTAATAGGTATGTTATAATATGCAGCAAGGCGTGAAGCATAGATACCACCAAAGATGGGGCCCTTTGTACGATTCAGACTCAACGTTTAGCAATAATACCGCCCGTACACACAGAGTTATCATAGAATAAACCATGGAACAAAATAATAATATCAGGAACACTAAGGTTTCCACAGTTTCCACGACCAATTAAGCAACGACTAGCACATATTGCAAAGTAGTGTAAAACAGGAAATTGTATGCTAGTGATTCGTGCATTGGAAACCTTCCTCGTTTCCCCTACAGTGATGGTATCAATAAACCCATCCACATCGTCACGATGTGGTTCCTCTATTTTGCCCTCGAAAGGGATCAAACAAACCCGACAAATCTTCTTAACCACATCATATAAATGAAACTCTATTGAAGGAGGTGATTCCCTAGGATAATAGTAGAAGTTTTGCATAAAAGTATTGGTGAGTAAGAGATACTATTCGCGTTGGTCGCGGAGGAAGTCGGTGAGGCCTGCATTCTTAGCCAATTCATAAAAATCCTCATAAATCCCGGTTGCTCTCAAGAAATCATCGGAGGGCCATTTACATGGCCTAACCTCCATGGTGCGAGGCAAATTATATTTGGGCTTCATTGCTTCTTCATTTTGCTTTTCCTTCGAGCTTCGGCTCGATGAGCCCCTCAAAAATCTCTTCATTATTCTCTGAAAAATTCTGAAATTTTTAGTAACTTCAAAATAAAAGTAAGCCAAACTCAATAATATTGGTAGCAACTACTCATACAAGTGCCTAGAGCCTATATCATGCGTCAAAACTACTTGGAACCATATAAATTTGACATGCAAGCTCAAGAACATGGTCACCTAGGCAGCACAAATTTGCAATGAATAAATCACTAGAACAAAACTAATTGGACCAATGGAGGAGTCATATACCAAGGAACAATCTCCCCATGCAGTTTGTGTGAGAGGTGCTTTGAGCAAGTAGATCGAAAATGGCAGCAAAATGAGCGTGGACTCGGGTTTGAGCTGGATATTCGTGTTTGTGGGCGGAAGAAGGAGTGTGTGGGTGTAGGAATAAGTGGAGGAGGGCCACCGTGGGCCCACGAGGCAGGGGGGCACGCCCCGGACCCTCGTGGCCAGGTGCCAGCTCCTCCTGTTGTGTTCTCAGTGCCAAATATTCTCAAATATTCTAGAGAAAATCATATTTAAATTTCAGGGCATTTGGAGAACTTTTATTTTCGAGGTACTTTTATATTGCACGGGTAATTCAGATAACAGACGGAAAATACTATTTTTATTTTATTTAATATAAATAACAGAAAGTAAAAGGGGGGTACATAGAGTTGTGTTTTCTAGTTTCATCCATCTCATGATCATCAAAAGGAATCCACTAACAAGGTTGATCAAGTCTTGTTAACGAACTCATTCCGAATAACATGGAACCGGAGAAATTTCGAATAACACTATGTTACCTCAACAGGGATATGCACATCCCCAATAATAAGAATATCATATTTCTTCTTGGCAGGAAGAGGAAATTCAAAACCTCCAAATATAATTGATGGAATTTTTCCAATAGAGTTGATACTATGAAGTTGAGGTTGTTTCCTCAGAAAGTGTACCGTATGCTCATTACCATTAACATGAAAAGTGACATTGCCTTTAGTGCAATCAATAACAGCCCCTGCAGTATTCAAAAAGGGTCTTCCAAGAATAATAGACATACTATCGTCCTCGGGAATATCAAGAATAACAAAGTCCGTTAAAATAGTAACATTTGCAACTACAAGAGCCACATCCTCACAAATACCGACAGGTATAGCAGTTGATTTATCAGCCATTTGCAAAGATATTTCAGTAGGTGTCAACTTATTCAAATCAAGTCTATGATACAAAGAGAGAGGCATAACACTAACACGGGCTCCAAAATCACATAAAGCAGTTTTAACATAGTTTCTTTTAATGGAGCATGGTATAGTTGGTACTCTAGGATCTCCTAGTTTCTTAGGTATTCCACCCTTAAAAGTATAATTGGCAAGCATGGTGGAAATTTCAGCTTCCGGTATCTTTCTCTTATTCGTAACAATTTCTTTCATATACTTAGCATAAGGATTCATTTTAAGCATATCAGTTAATCGCATACGCAAAAAAGATAGGTCTAATCATTTCAGCAAAGCGCTCAAAATCCTCATCATCCTTTTTCTTGGATGGTTAGGGAGGAAAAGGCATGGGTTTTTGAACCCATGGTTCTCTTTCTTTACCATGTTTCCTATCATAACGTTGATTCTTTGATTGTGGGTTATCAAGATCAACAGCAGGTTCAATTTTTGTATCATTATCATTGCTAGGTTGAGCATCAACATGAGCATTATCGTTAGCATTATCACTAGTTTCAGGTTCATTACCAGATTGTGTTTCAGCATCACAAATAGAAATATCATTAGGATTCTCAAGTGTATCAATAACAGGTTCACTAGAAGCATGCAAAGTCCTATCATTTTTCTTTTTCTTCCTTTTATAAGGACTAGGTGCATCTATATTATTTCTTTGAGAATCTTGCACAATTCTCTTAGGGTGGCCTTCAGGATACAAAGGTTCCTGAGTCATTCTACCACCTCTAGTCATAACTCTAAGAACATTATCATTTTTCTTACTATTCAATTCATTGAGCAAGTCATTTTGAGCTTTAAGTACTTGTTCTACTTGAGTGGTAACCATAGAAGCATGTTTACTAATAAGTTTAAGTTCACCTTTGACATTAACCATATAATCACCCAAGTGTTCAAGCATATTTGAATTGTATTTCAATTGTCTACCAAAATAAGCATTGAAATATTCTTGCTTAGCCATAAATTTATCAAACTCATCTAAGCATGGGCTAGCAAACTTAGTAAATGGGATTTCAGCTTTATCATATCTATAGAGAGAATTTACCTTTAGTACCTATGCTAGGTTATCAAGACCATGAGTTTCTTCAATGGGTGAAGGATTAAGATCATATGTTTCTTCAACAGGCGGTAAATTAAGACCGTGTATTTCTTCAATAGGAGGTAAATTCTTAACACCTTCAGCTTTAATACCTTTTTCTTTCATAGATTTCTTTGCCTCTTGCATATCTTCAGGACTGAGAAATAGAACACCTCTCTTCTTCGGAGTTGGTTTAGGAATAGGCTCAGGAATTGGCTCAGGAAGTGTCTAATTATTTTCATTTGCCAACATATTATTCAATAGAATTTCAGCTTCATTTGGCATTCTTTCCCTGAAAATAGAACCAACACAACTATCCAGGTAATCTCTGGAAGCATCGGTTAGTCCATTATAAAAGATATCAAGTAAATCATTTTTCTTAAGAGGATGATCAGGTAAAGCATTAAGTAACTTGAGAAGCCTCCCCCAAGCTTGTGGGAGACTCTCTTCTTCAATTTGCACAAAATTATATATATCCCTCAAAGCAGCTTGTTTCTTATGAGCAGGGAAATATTTAGCAGAGATGTAATAAATCATATCCTGGGGACTATGCACACAACCAGGATCAAGAGAATTAAACCATATCTTAGCATCACCCTTTAATGAGAATGGAAATATTTTAAGGATATAAAAGTAGCGAGTTCTCTCATCATTAGTGAACAGGGTGGCTATATCATTTAATTTAGTAAGATGTGCCACAACAGTTTCAGATTCATAGGCATGAAAATGATCATATTCAACCAAAGTAATTATATCAGGATCAACAGAGAATTCATAATCCTTATCGGTAACACAGATAGGTCAAGTAGCAAAAGCAGGGTCAGGTTTCATTCTAGCATTAAGAAATTGCTGCTTCCATTTAGCTAATAATTTCTTAAGTTCGTATCTATCTTTGCAAGCTAAAATAGCTAGAGAGCTTCTTTTTCAAAAACATAACCCTCAGGAATAATAGGTGATTCATATTCATTAGAGGGAGAGTCTTCATCATCACTTTCATCAATATTATCAGTTTCAGTATTTTCACTCTCTCTAACCCTACCAAGTTGTTCATCAAGAAATTCACTAAGTGGCACAGTAGTATCAAGCATAGAAGTAGTTTCATCATAAGTATCATGCATAGCAGAAGTGCATCATCAATAACATGTGACATATCAGAACGAATAGCAGAAGCAGGTTTAGGTGTCGCAAGCTTACTCAAAACAGAAGGTGAATCAAGTGCAGAGCTAGATGGCAGTTCCTTACCTCCCCTCATAGTTGAGGGATAAATCTTGGTTTTTGGATCTCTCAAGTTCTTCATAATGATAAGCATATATAAATCCCAAGTGACTCAAAGAATAGAGCTATGGTCCCCGGCAACGGCGCCAGAAAATAGTCTTGATAACCCACAAGTATAGGGGATCGCAAGAGTTTTCGAGGGTAAATTATTCAACCCAAATTTATTGATTCGACACAAGGGGAGCCAAAGAATATTCTCAAGTATTAGCAGCTGAGTTGTTAATTCAACCACACCTGGAAACTTAATATCTGCAGCAACGTATTTAGTAGCAAAGTAATATGATAGTACTGGTAACGGTAGCAAAAGTAATGTTCTTGGTATTTTGTAGTGATGATAGAAATAGCAACGCAAAAGTAAATAAGCGAAGAACAATATATGGAAATCTTGTAGGCAATGGATCAGTGATGGAGAATTATGCCCGATGCGGTTCATCATGTAACAATCATAACCTAGGGTGACACAAAACTAGCTCCAATTCATCAATGTAATGTAGGCATGTGTTCCGAATATAGTCATATGTGCTTATGGAAAAGAACTTGCATGACATCTTTTGTCCTACCCTCCCGTGGCAGCGGGGTCCTAGCGGAAACTAAGGGATATTAAGGCCTCCTTTTAATAGAGTACCGGACCAAAGCATTAACACATAGTGAATACATGAATTCCTCAAACTACGGTCATCACCGGTAAGTATCCCGATTATTGTCACTTCGCGGTTGACGGATCATAACACATAATAGGTGACTATAGACTTGCAAGATAGGATCAAGAACTCTCATATATTGATGAAAACATAATAGGTTCAGATCTGAAATCATGGCACTCGGGCCCTAGTGACAAGCATTAAGCATAGCAAAGTCATAGCAACATCAATCTCAAAACATAGTGGATACTAGGGATCAAACCCTAACAAAACTAACTCGATTACATGATAAATCTCATCCAACCCATCACCGTCCAGCAAGCCTATGATGGAATTACTCACGCACGGCGGTGAGCATCATGAAATTGGTGACGGGGGATGGTTGATGATGACGATGGCGATGGATTGCCCTCTCCGGACCCCTGAACGGACTCCAGATCATCCCTCCCGAGAGGTTTTAGGGGTTTGTTGGCGGCTCTGTATCGTAAAACATGATGAATCCTTCTCCCTGATTTTTTTCTCTCCGAAACCAAATATATATAGTTGGAGTTGAGGTCGGAGGAGCTCCAGGGGGCCCATGAGGTAGGGGGGCACGCCCTAGTGGGGCAGGTGCGCCCCCACCCTTGTGGACAGGTGGTGGGCCCCCTGGTCTTCATCTTTTGCAAGGATTTTTTATTATTTCCAAATAGACATTCCTTGTAGTTTCAGGTCATTCTGAGAACTTTTGTTTCTGCACATAAATAACACCATGGCAATTCTGCTGAAAACAGCGTCAGTCCGGGTTAGTTCCATTCAAATCATGCAAGTTAGAGTCCAAAACAAGGGAAAAGTGTTTGGAAAAGTAGATACGACGGAGACGTATCACCCCCCCCCCTGAATAATTGGGACGCCTTCTACTTAAAGTTGACTCATCTCTACTCACTTTTTATCAATTTTTATATTAATAAACAAAGATTCAATGGGTGTCACACTAATCATTTTAATATATTCATCATTATTATGATAAAAGATGGGGGCAAGCACTTTTTCTAGGAATTCACGTCTAGCTTTCATCCTATCAATTCTTTTTCTACTCTCATCTATGGTGACTTGGATAGACTTCAAAGATTCTGTAACATCATTCTTATGTGGGAAATTTTTTAATATGAGTATCCACGTCATGAGCAATTCTATCAATTTTTCTAGCCATATCATCAATTTTTTTTAGTTTTCCTTCTACCATAGCATTAATAACCTTTTGAGAACTAAGAAGTTCTTTAATGTTGTTCTCACTTTCAGTAGGTATCCTATTATTATTATTACTATACAAATTACCATAGGAATTACCATAATTATTAGAGGGATTGTCGGGATGAGGTCTAGGGTTGAAATTCCCTCTAGAAGCATTATTGTTGAAATTATTTCTAGCGACAAAATTCACATCAATAACATCATTATTTTGCTCAGTGAAAGTACATAATAGAACATCATTTGGATCAACATGATCATTTTTACTTGTAATCATATTCATAAGAGCCTCCGTTTTATCACTTTTAGTAGAAACTTCATTGACAGAGTTTACCTTCGTACCAGTTGGAGCTCATTCAGTCTGCCATTAAGAATAATTTGTCATCATATTATCGAGAAACTTCGTGGCTTCTCCTAATGTAATTCCCATAAAGGAATCACTTGCAGCAAACTCTAGAAGATTTCTCGACACAAAGTGTAGTCTCGCATAAAATTTTTGTATTATCATCCATAAACTCAATTCATGGGTGGGACAATTTTGATTATTAATTTCATTCTCACCCAAGATTGTGCAACATGTTCTTGCTCAAGTTTCTTAAAGTTCATGATTTGATTTCTAAGAGATATACTCTTAGCGGGAGGAAAATACTTGGCAATAAAAGGATCCTTACATTTATCCCACAAATCAATACTATTGCGAGGTAAGCATGACAACCAAGGTTCAGCATGATCTCTTAATGAAAAAGGAAATAAGTTCAACTTAACAATATCGTTATCTACATCTTTTTTTCTTTTGCGTATCACATAATTCAACAAATGTATTAAAGATGGGATGCAGCATCTTCATTAAGATTACCAACAAATTGTTCTTTCATGATAAGATTTAATAATGCAACATTAATATTATATGACTCCGCACTATGGCGGTAGGAGCAATTGGAGTACTAATAAAATCGTGTTACTAGTATTCGAGAAGTCACACAACTTAGTATTTTCATGAGACATAGTGGCAAAGCAAACAAGATAGCAAACTAGCAAAACAAAATATTTGTGGGTTTCTGGTTTTTTTAGAGAAGAGGAGGGAGATGAAAAGGAGAAGGCAAATAAAAGCAAATTAAAATAGAACAAGTAAATGATAATGTAATTGTAGGAACCTGTAGATATTTAATGATGTCTCCCCAGCAACAGCGCCAGAAATTCTTTCTGCTACTTGTGAGCTGTCGGTGTCAAAACCAGCGGATCTCGGGTAGGGGGTCCCGAACTATGCGTCTAAGGATCAGAGGTAACAGGAGGCAGGGGACAAGATGTTTACCCAGGTTCGGACCCTCTTGATGGAGGTAAAACCCTACGTCCTGCTTGATTGACTTTGATGAGTATAGGGGTTACAAGAGTTGATCTACCACGAGATCGTAATGGCTAAACCCTAGATGTCTAGCCTGTATGATTATGATCGCCTCTACGGACTAAACCCTCTGGTTTATGTAGACATCGGAGGGGGCTAGGATTGTACAGAGTCAGTTTATAGAGAAAGGAATCTTCATATCCGAACGCCAAGCTTGCCATCCACGCAAAGGAGAGTCCCATCCGGGCATGGGGGAAAGTCTTCTATCGTGTATCTTCGCAGCCCATTAGTCCGACACATGTTGCATAGCCCGGACGCCCGAGGACCCCCTCATCCATGACTCTCTCAGTAGCCCTTGAACCAGGCTTCAATGATGATGTGTCTGGTGCACAGATTGTCTTCGGCATTGCAAGGCATGTTCCTCCTCCGAATACTTTAAAGTAGTTAATTCATCAAGAACTATGTGTGGATCTGTTTAACAGGTTAACCTCCTACCATAAAGGCATAATACTTAAATTAAGATATATCCATCGACAGCTTTTTCCGGCAAAATGTCACGCTTATCTCTGCTATCATTTCGAACCATTTTTGGTCCTCCCGCCTCGCGTTTCAATACGCAACTCCTATTGACACATCTTGTCAAAGCAGAGATCGTGTCCCCTTATTGCGGGATTCTCATTAATACGAGTTTAGGTGATCTAATTGTGCTGTTCACACGATCCCTTGGGAACATGCGAGTTTTAAGGCTCGAGGGGAGGGGGCGTAGATTTTCGCGATCTGGCCCCAAATTCGTTCATCTACATCTCGGCATTCATCGTCGTGTGTAAGGCCTTCCTCCGCGTCCCTCCACACTTCAGCTTATGGCTCAAAAATTTCAACGTGAAGCCAAAGGTGGTCGATGGGCAACACGAGGACTGCGGTGGCGCCATGGTGAGAAAGCTCCCCAAAGTCAATTGGCCAAAGGGAGTCTTTGTGGACACCATCAGGATATGGCAACAGGAATGGTTCTATATCATAGAACCCTGTGGCCCTAGGTGGGCAGCCGCTCCAGCCTTCAGATCCGGACCCCTGCTAAGGCTCACATCCTGGACCGACAAGGGTCCATACTAGGGATCGGTCAATGAGGTGTTGCTGCTGCAGAAGCGCGTCCAAGGCATGATAGCAAAGGACATTACCCTTGCTGATGTGATCCAAGTGATGCTGATCCGCCGAGCACTTCCCTGCCAGCGGCGACCCCTCAAGATGTGGGAGTTCAATCTGGAAGGGCCGCAGACCCTACAATGGTTCTATGGCACAACACATAAGGGGTAGAAGCTTCTTTTTAAGAAGCAGAAGTCGTGGCCAAAGTCATCGGACGACACCAGCCTCGACTGCAACCATCCAGCCTCCGAGGTAAATTCTAAAACCTCCGAACCACAATTGGTTCGTCCATACAAAGGAGAAGTATTGAATTGTCCATCTCCAAACAGGTCTGGACCAAGAAGCCAGAGCAGATCCGGTGTCCGGCTCCGCTCCCCGAAAACCCAGCCGATCCTCTACTAATGAGGATGCTGGTCCCGGCGCCACATCAGGCGCCGGTAAAGAAGGACAAGAAGAAGAAGAAGAAGAAGAAGAAGAAGAAGAAGAAGAAGAAGAAGAAGAAGAAGAAGAAGAAGAAGAAGAAGAAGAAGAAGAAGAAGAAGAAGAAGAAGAAGAAGAAGAAGAAGAAGAAGAAGAAAGAGGAGGGCACTTCAGACACAGTGTCCGGGGAAGCTGATCCTCAGTCCTCTCACGAGGGCGCCGACGACGACGACGAGGAGGAGGAAGAAGAATATCCTCCCGCAAGGGCAAGAAGAGGGCGGCCTCCGGAGACCTGGAGGCCGAAGCATCCAAGAGGGACAAGATTACCCTCTCCGATGACTTAGAGTCAGACACTGAGGCCCTCTCGAAGCACCGTCGCCGGACCAAGCCCCAAGCCGACTCGTAAGTAGTCCGAGAGTTTTCACATACATCCAATCTCTATGAACTGTGATGATAACTCTAAGTTCTATTTTTTTAGTCCGGCCCGCGATCTGCCCCAGCTATCCTCATCCTCGGGGGAGCTGCCACCGGAGATGATGGAGAGCGAGTCGCCTCCAGTAGCGTCCCGCCGCCTAGGGAGGATGACACCGAAGTGTCATCCCATAGGCCATCCCT
>NC_041388.1:233686371-233740056 GCF_002162155.2 Triticum dicoccoides | reverse complement strand
CTGAGGGGTACGACCCCCACGGAGACCGGCGACAGGGGCCCCGGTCAATCCGACCCCAACTGCATACTACTCCGGAGTCCCACACGGCTCCGGAGTCTAGTGAGCGACCCCCTGAAGGAGAAGGGGGAGCGGCGACCTCTGCTGATCCGGAGGTGCCGAATACCACGGCAGACGCAATACAAATTGCATCCGTCCTGGATGAGCACTGTATCCCGATGGGTACGGTGGCTGAGAAGATTTAGTCCACCAAAAGAGGGCTGAATGAAGCCTTCTTTAGCCTGCTAGCAGGCTTTGAGGTACGCAATGTAATTTTTTTTGATCATTTTTATGAGAAGTATGCCTGTATATAGATAGTAGCCCCTGAGTTTATATTCGGTTTTTGAAAGAAGAGTGAGCAGAGGATCAATAATCAGTTGTCAGGTGGAAACATACTATTTTATTTGGATTAAAACAGGCCTCTCTGTTAGCGGCGACTGCCCAGACTGTGGAAATTTCCGAACTCAAACATAAACTCGAGCGAGCCGATGAGGATCTAGTCCTTGTTAACATGCGGCTCGACCAGGCGCAAGGTATAAAATACATCTTTCTTTATGCCTGTTTATGTCTGTATTCTGTGGAGGTTTAAGAGCTAGAATGTGCATGTTTGGACAGATGGTGCCGCCGCGGTTGAGACCCTCAGGGGTGAGCTTGCCCAAGCCAAGGAGCAAGGGAGGGGAAGCAAGGCGGCCGCTGATAAAGCGGCTGCGGACTTAACGGCCGAACAGGCCGCTCGACACCGTTTTGAGGAACAGGTGACCGAGGTGGAGCAGAGGCTCAAGGACACTACCCGCATGTGCGAGTCCTTGGAAGAGGAAAATAAGGCGAAGGGGACCGAACTCGCCAAGGCCCTTCAAGACGCCAAGCAGGCGCGGTCCGAATCCCACGCGACGCGCTAGGAAATCTGTCAGGACAGAGAGATAGCGGTTGGTAAGCCCTTTCTTTTACAGGCTAAATTTGGGGATCGGGGGTATGCCTTGCTTAATCGACTATGGAGTTCTCTAGACGCATATGCGGATATGCCGAAGAGTGCTGCGGACGCAGCCCAATTCTTCCGGGCCCATGCGGGGTACACAACGGAGAAGCTCTTCTGGTCGCAGTTTGCGGGGCAGGAGCGTCCCATATTGGTAAATGACCAGATGGCACAATGAGCGGAGCTGCATAAGATGTCCAGTACGGCTATGAAGGACGTCATAGTCCGGTTGTGGCCGACCGAAACCATTCCGGATAGCTACTTCGGCCTTGTGCGGCGTCTCACCGATGCATTGCCCCAATCGACGCCGTCAACAAGTGGTCCTGCATAGAAGGAGCGCGAATGGCCTTCGCCCGTGTTGAGATGCACTGGGCGAAGATGAAAGCCGAAAAGGTGGTAGTTGAGGGTCCGGCCGAAAGCAAGGACCATCGCACATCGGGGCGCTAATTTGAGGACCTACTAAAAGGTGCCCGCCTTGTAGAAGGCCAATGCTCGAAGGATGTAGTATTTGAGTGAGCGAGTCCGAACTATTCGAGAGTTTGTATTATGAACTAAGGCTCTTGTAATATATTCATGTCTTTATGAAGAGTTTTATCCTCCCGTGCGGCTGTTTCTATATCTGAGAGTTCCCAGTCATCGGCTTCAACCCCCATGTAGATACTACTACAGTGTCCAGAATTGCACATGACTAGACTTAACCCAACGTCTTGGTACGTGAAGGAGGTGTCAGTGCGGTGAACCAGGCAATCAGACTATGCGGTTTTATTGCTCTCACTTAGCCATAGGAGTTTGACAATGGGTCTACAAAGTAGCCCCTGGTATGTATGCTCCTATCCCAATGTAGATTCATTGCATATGTGACCGGGAAACAGTCCTTCGTGTAATACTGAAAAAGTACTAAAGATTTTGGTAAGTCGCCAATTGGTTGACCAGCTCTCGCCGTATCATGACAGCCAGTTTTCGGCTTTCTCTACTGAGGTGCTTAACCGGATGAACCACAAACACAATTGCAGTAGTTCTCCCTTAACTACACTAACCGATTAGACGGAACATAAGGTAGCAAACACAGGAGCCGGGTAACCCAACTATTGACCAAAGACATGATTCGGAGCCGATGCATATAGTGCCGAGCTCGGGACGCCGAATTGTGCTATAAAGCTATTCGGACTTTTGTTTGGCGACACATGTGTTGCCATATGGAGCCCCTGGAAATTTTGTGCCGAGGTGTGTGCGTGAGGCAAATGAAGAGATGGAATAAAGTCTATAAGTAAGGATGATACTGAATAAGGATTTGGCTCACTGGAATCTGATTGATACGTCAAAATGTAATCTTACAGAGGATACCATAATCACCAAGGCCATTTTACATGTCGGGGGTCTAAGTCTAAGGGGAAAATCTTTATACAGGTTCTTGAGTGAAGTTGTGGTCTATGAAGTCCTTTGCACCTTCCTGCCTCACGTATGTGCCGCTTTCGCTTGAGTAAGAAAGATTCCTTGAGAGGAATGGTCTTTGACTATTGTACAGAACCGGGCTCGGAGAGAGTCTGATGCGGAGCATCCTACGGTCATCCCCATGGGCCTACCATCGTCTCACGAAGTGCCAAGAGGACCTATGACACGAGCTAGAGCTAGAGCTCTCGAGACCGGGGTGACTTTCTTCCATAGTGATATCACATATGATCCACTCGAGACATGGCTACTACCTAAGTCCGAGATGTTTTGCATGATTAGGTACCAAGAGGACCATCTCGGAGATGCACGTGAAGACGGACAAGTCCCCAAGTTCACGGATGAAGGGAACCAACAAAAGGAGTCAAGAGCAGCTTCCAGGCCCCGGAAATCCGGCCATGACCCCGGACATCCGGCCCCTGGAGCATCATCCACATCAGCCGCCCAGCCACAAAGCACCTATAGGCCCTGGACATCCGGCCCAAAGCCTGGAAATCCAGCACCCTCCATCCAGAGAGCATCAAGGCCAGCCCCTCCAGCCCGGACATCCGGCCCCTCGTGAAAGCCCGGACATGCGGCCCGACGCCCGGACATCCGGCCTCCCCTGTTTGCACACAGTGTAAGGGCCCGAGGCCCGTGTACCCCTTCGCCCACCTAGACTATATATACTTCTCCTCCTCCCTCTTTCTAGGGTTAGCATTGTGTTAGCTCATTTGTGAGATAGAGCTTCGCTCATCCATCCGAATCTACTCCATAGTGACGGACCGACACCTCTTCGGAGAAGATCCACTTGGATTCAAGACCTCCTCGCGGAGAAGACCATCAAGACCTCCTTTGGAGAAGAACCGGTTACCCCTTGTATCGTCTCGTGTTTTATTTGGACCATGTGATCTCTATGTGTACTTAGATCTAGCATATGTGTGATCATTCTTGTTGGTTTGAGTGATTCTCTCATGTTTTCCCTCATGTTTCCCCTCATGTTTTTCATGTTCCTCATTGGGATCCGCTCCTTTCATGAAAGATCGGCCATCTAGGGTTCCAGCCTACATCATCTTGGTATCATGGGCCACGTTGATCACGATTTCGGAGCCTCTCCGTTGTGTTTTCAAGCTTTGTTTCGTGGATTTTGTCCCTAATTCGAAAATTCCCCACAAAAATAGCCCCCCAATTTTTTTTGATTTGTTGGTGTGATGAAGTTTTGTTGGATTTCATCTGCGGATTTCATGTCTTGCAGGTAGATCTAGCTTTCCCCCATCTTTTCCCCAATTTTCCATCCACGAAATCCGTCGAATTTTGCCCCGATTTGCCTCTTCCACATGGAGTTCATCGCGTCCGTCCATGGATCCAGAGCCCAGACATCCGGGCCGAACCCCCGGACATCCGGCCACCCCGGACATCCGGCTCCTGGCAGCATCACTTCCATCCGCCGCCCCGTTTTCCATCCAAATTTGGCCAAATTTTGTTCTGGTGCCCACTTTCACTTCCGCATACCACCACCACTTCCGCATAGCAGCACCATTTCCCACATACACCACCGTCGCTTATCAATTAAAAATTCCGACAATTTGGTCACGTTTTACATTGAGAATTTGAGTTGCGGTTCTGTGTCCTATTGTGTTTCGGCTATTTAGGTACGGTTCGACATCAACATCACCGCCGCTCATCTTCGCCATGGATTTATCATTGACAACGACCACTCCACCATTTTGACACAATACCGTAAGCAAGAATCGGTAACCTCATATTGGTATCGTGATACATCATTCTTGCCATTACAATGATAGCCAACATATCCCAATTTTGCGTATCTTACCCATCGAGACTAGCCTTTGAGTACTGTTGGCAACATCACTTGTGCACATTAGTGGTCATACTTCCCATTGCATACATATCATATCATTGGTCCATATCTTGGTATTATCTTTTGTGTCACAAAGTTGTCATCGCATGCACAATTGCTATCTTGGTTCGTGAAACATTGCATGAGAAAAGAGCTCAAAAGAGAAAGAGTGAAACAAGCTTTTAAGCAAAAGGGAAAGATAAGCAAAGAGCTTTTAAGAAAGAACCATAGCATCATACTACATTAAGATTGTCATACTAGATCATCTTGGATCATATCATCAGAATACCATACATAGAGCATACTTTGGATAGAAGCCATTGCATTTTTGCTTAGTAGGTTGTGCACAAGTCTTCGTATCCGCCTATTGTGAAATCGTGCTAGCTGATGACCCAGAAGTATAGGGGATCTATCGTAGTCCTTTCAATAAGTAAGAGCGTCGAACCCAACAAGGAGCAGAAGGAAATGATAAGCGGTTTCCAGCAAAGTATTCTCTGCAAGTACTGAAATAAGTGGTAACAGATAGTTTTGTGATAGGATAATTTGTAACGAGCAACAAGTAACAAAGGTAAATAAAGTGCAACAAGGTGGCCCAATCCTTTTTGTAGCAAAGGACAAGCCTGGACAAACTCTTATATAGAGAAAAGCACTCCCGAGGACCCATGGGAATATCGTCAAGCTAGTTTTCATCATGCTCAGATGGTTCGCGTTTTCGGTACTTTGATAATTTGGTATGTGGGTGGACCGGTGCTTGGGTACTTCCCTTACTTGGACAAGCATCCCACTTATGATTAACCTCTATTGCAAGCATCAGCAACTACAACAAAAGTATTAAGGTAAACCTAACCATAGCATGAAACATATGGATCCAAATCAGCCCCTTACGAAGCAACGCATAAACTAGGGTTTAATCTTCTATCACTCTAGCAACCCATCATCTACTTATTACTTCCCAATGCCTTCCTATAGGCCAAACAATGGTGAAGTGTCATGTAGTGGACGTTCACATAACACCACTAGAGGCGAGACAACATACATCTCATCAAAATATCGAATGAATACCAAATTCACATGACTACTAATAGCAAGACTTATCCCATGTCCTCAGGAACATAAGTAACTACTCACAAAGCATAAACATGTTCATAATCAGAGGGGTATTAATATCCATATAGGATCTAAACATATGATCTTCCACCAATTAAACCAACTAGCATCAACTACAAGGAGTAATTAACACTACTAGCAACCTACTAGCACCAAACCTGGACTTGGAGACAAGAATTAGATACAAGAGATGAACTAGGGTTTTGAGAGGAGATGGTGCTGATGAAGATGTTGATGGAGATTGCCCTCTCCCGATGAGAGGAGCATTGGTGATGACGATGGCGATGATTTCCCCCTCCGGGAGGGAAGTTTCCCCGGCAGAATAGCTCCGCCAGAGCCCTAGATTGGTTCCGCCAAGGTTCCACCTCGTGGCGGCGGAGTTTCGTCCGAGAAGAAGGCTTATTATTATTATTTTTCCATCGAAAGACTTCATATAGCAGAAGATGGCCACCGGAGGGCCACCAGGGGGCCCACGAGGTAGGGAGCGCGCCCCCACCCTCATGGGCAGGGTGTGGTCCCCTTGTGAATTTCTTCTGCTGAGTATTTTTTATATGTTCTGAAAACATCTTCCGTGAAGTTTCAGGATTTTTGGAGCTGTGCAGAATAGGTCTCTAATATTTGCTCCTTTTCCAGCCCAGAATCCTAGCTGCCGGCATTCTTCCTCTTCATGTAAACCTTGTAAATAAGAGAGAATAGGCATAAGTATTGTGACATAATGTGTAATAACAGCCCATAATGCAATAAATATCGATATAAAAGCATGATGCAAAATGGACGTATCAACTCCCCAAGCTTAGACCTCGCTTGTCCTCAAGCGAAAAGCCGAAATCGAAAAATATGTCCACATGTTTAGAGATAGAGGTGTCGATAAAAATAAAATACGAACATGAGGGCATCATGATCATTCTTAGAACAACAACTTATATAGTTCTTGTCATAATGATTTCTTCTGCTAGAGTAATAATTCAATCACAATTTCAAGTATGAATCATAAACTTCATTGAAAACTAACAAACTATAATCTCAGTCATTGGAGCAATTTCAATTTATCATAACATAGGAAAGAGTCAACATATAAGAGCTTTTCAGCAAGTCCACATACTCAACTATGATATAGTCTTTCACAATTGCTAACACTCACACAATACTTATGGGTATGGAGTTTTAATCGAACAAAAGAAAGATAGGGGTTTATAGTTTTGCCTCCCAACGTTTTACCTCAAGGGTAATGTCAACAGTAATAGTTCATGAAAACTCACATCCAATTAGCCATATATACTAGGATCTTTCCAACATACTGTGCTTGCCAAAGGATAAAATGTAAAAAGGAAAGGTGAAGATCACCATGACTCTTATGCAGGGTAGGAGATAAAAGTAAAAGATAGGCCCTTCGCAGAGGGAAGCAGAGGTTGTGATGCGCTTCTATAGTTGGATGCACAAAATCTTAATGCGAAAGAACATCACTTTATATTGCCACTTGTAATATGGACCTTTATTATGCAGTCTGTCGCTTTTATTTCTTCCATATCACACGATCGTATATAGCTTATTTCTCCCACACTAATAAGTCATACATATTTAGAGAGAAATTTTTATTGCTTGCACCGATGACAACTTACTTGGAGGATCTTACTCAATCCATAGGTAAGTATGGTGGACTCTCATGGCAAAACTGGTTTAAGGGTATTTAGAAGCACAGGTAGTATCTCTACTTAGTGCGATGAATTTGGCTAGCATGAGAGGGAAAGGCAAGCTCAACCATGTTGTATGATCCATTACAATATAATTTATCTCATATGTAAGAAAACATAACCCATTACGTTGTCTTCCTTGTCCAACGTCAACTCTTTAGCATGTCATATTTTAATGAGTGCTCACAATCATAAAAGATGTCCACGATAGTATATCTATATGTGAAGACCTCTCTTTCTTTATTACTTCCTATTAATTGCAACGATGACCAAAACTATGTTTGTCAACCCTCAACAACTTTTATGCATCATACTTTTTCTATGTGAGCTCATTACTCTCCATGATATCCATATGATCTCTTTATTTCTTTCTCTTTTCTTTTATTCACTTAAGATCATGGAAAAATAATGAAGCCCTTGACTCAACACTAATCTTTATTATATAGCTCACGGACTCGATTACATAGAAGAATTATAAAGCACAACTCACGACTAGATCATACTAAGAACTTTTATTCTACTAGATCAAGATATTACCAAAAGGATCGAATTAAGAAAAACGGTAAAGATAAAAGTGATGGTGACACGATATCGGGGCACTCCCCCAAGCTTGGAAGTTGCCAAAGGGTGTGCGCATACCCATGTGGTTATGTCTCCTTTGTTGGTGAAGAAGGTGGAGTTGTTGGTGATGGATGGTCGCACATTGAGCGTAGGAGGTCTTCTAACTTGCGGATAATGCCCTTGAGTGCGATGATATGCTCCTTCAACAAAATATTTTCACGTGTGAGATACTTATTTTGTATACGAGCTAACTCAATCATCTTGAAAGCTTCGATCTCTGTTGCGGTAAGAAGATTGTGATCAAGTTGAAGGGTGTCTTCTGTTGCCGGAACTTGGTCCTCCATAGCCATCTTGATCCCTTCATCCTTGTTGATCTCCATGGGTTCTTCTCTATTAAGCTCTATCTTTATTAGCCAAGCATCGTTTCCCTCATGGTTGGAGGAGGAGGGAGACGACAAAATGCCTGGCCTTGACAACCCTGACAAAAAACAGCTCGAAACAAAGACAGCAGATTTTTGCGTGATACGGGAGTCAAAACCTCTGGGAGATTATATAATGAATTTTTACCGACCAAAATACGTGTCGTGTAAGAAAACGGAGTCCGAAGAGCACACGAGGTGTCGCGCCCTCCACCCTCGTGTCCTTCCTGGACTGCTACTTATTTTTCTATCTTTCTAAATATTCCAAAACGGAGAAATATTGCCTTAAAAACTGTTTTGGAGTCGGTTTACTTACCGTACCACATACCTATTCCTTTTCGGAGTCTGAAATGTTCCGGAAAGTGTCCCTTATGTATTCCTCCGGGGTTACAGTTTCAATAACATTGGTTTCAACATTTATGGGATTACCTGAGATATAATGTTTGATTCTTTGATTGTTCACCACCTTCGGATTTGTGCCTTCGAAGTTGTTGATTTTTATAGCACCGGAACGATAGACCTCCTCGATAACGTAAGGGCCTTCCCATTTAGAGAGAAGTTTTCTTGCAAAAAATCTTAAACGAGAGTTGTATAGCAATACATAATCACCTACATTAAACTCACGCTTTTGTATTCTTTTGTCATGCCATCTTTTAACTTTTTCTTTAAACAACTTGGCATTTTCATAGGCTCGGGTTCTCCATTCATCAAGTGAGCTAATATCAAATAACCTCTTCTCACCGGTAAGTTTAAAATCATAATTGAGCTCTTTAATAGCTCAATATGCCTTGTGTTCTTGTTCGAGAGGTAAGTGACATGCTTTTCCATAAACCATTTTATATGGAGATATACCCATAGGATTTTTATATGCAGTTCTATAGGCCCATAATGCATCATCAAGTTTCTTGGACCAATTTTTTCTGGATCTATTAACAGTCTTTTGCAAAATTAATTTGAGCTCCCTATTACTCAATTCTACTTGACCACTAGACTGAGGATGATAAGGAGATGCAATTCTATGGTTAACATCATATTTAGCAAGCATTTTACGGAAATCACCATGAATAAAATGTGAACCACCATCAGTCATTAAATATCTAGGGACTCCAAATCTTGGAAAAATAACTTCTTTAAGCATTTTAATAGAAGTGTAATGATCAACACTACTAGTTGGAATAGCTTCTACCCACTTAGTAACGTAATCAACATCAACGAAAATATGTGTATATCCATTAGAGGAACGAAAGGGTCCCATATAGTCAAATCCCCAAACATCTACTAATATTACCAATTCTTTGACATTCATCACAAGATAAGATAAACTTATGGGAATCCTTGAAGAGAGTAGGCCAATAAAAACCAGATAGCAATACCTTATGGGCAGTTCTATCTCCAGCATGGTGTCCTCCATAAGCTTTGGAGTGACACTTGCTAGGATCTGTTCTTGTTCATGCTCAGGTACAAAACGTCTAATAACACCATCTAGTCCTTCTTTGTAAAGATGTGGGTCATCCCAAAAGTAATGCCTCAAATCATAGAAGAACTTTTTCTTTTGCTGGTATGTGAAACTAGGTGGTATAAACTTAACAACAATGTAATTAGCATAATCAACATACCATGGAGCAGTATGAGAAGCATTTATGACATTTAATTGCTCATCAGGAAAGCTATCATCAATAGGAAGTGGGTCATCAAGCACATTTTCTAACCTAGACAAGTTGTATGCAACGGGGTTCTCATCTCCCTTTCTATCAACAATATGTAAGTCAAATTCTTGTAGCAAGAGAATCCATCTAATAAGTCTAGGTTTAGCATCTTTCTTTTCCATAAGATATTTAATAGCAGCAAGATCAGTGTGAATAGTTACTTTAGAATCAACAATATAAGGTCTGAACTTATCACAAGCAAATACAACTGCTAAGAATTCTTTTTCAGTGGTAGCATAATTTCTTTGAGCATTATCTAGGGTTTTACTAGCATATTGAATAACATTTAATTTCTTATCAACTCTTTGCCCTAAAACAGCACCTACAGCATAATCACTAGCATCACACATAATTTCAAAGGGTAAATTCCAATCAGGTGGCTGAACAATAGGTGCAGAGATCAATGCTTTCTTAAGTATTTCAAATGCTTCTACACAATCATCATAAAAAACAAATGGTATATCTTTTTGTAATAAATTAGTCAAAGGCCGAGAAATTTTTGAGAAGTCCTTAATGAACCTCCTATAAAATCCAGCATGGCCAAGGAAACTTCTTATACCTTTGATGTCCTTGGGACATGGCATCTTCTCAATAGCATCAACTTTGGCTTTATCAACTTCAATACCTCTTTCAGAAACTTTATGCCCCAAGACAATACCTTCATTAACCATAAAGTGGCACTTTTCCCAATTCAAGACAAGATTAGTTTCTTCACATCTCTGCAGAACTCGATCAAGGTTTCTCAAGCAATCATCAAAAGAAGATCCATAGACGGAAAAGTCATCCATGAAAACCTCACAAATCTTTTCAAAAAAGTCAGACAATATAGCCATCATGCATCTTTGAAAGGTAGCAGGTGCATTACATAAACCAAAAGGCATGCGTCTATAAGCAAAAGTACCAAAAGGGCATGTAAAGGTAGTCTTTGATTGATCTTTGGCCGACACAGGTATTTGAGAGAAACCAGAATAACCATCTAGAAAGAAAAAATGTGTATGTTTGGATAATCTTTCTAGCATTTGATCGATAAAAGGTAAGGGGTAATGATCCTTTTTAGTAGCCTTATTTAATTTGCGGAAACCAATTACCATCCTATAACCTGTAATAATTCTTTGAGGAATCAATTCATCTTTATAATTAGGAGCAACAATAATACCTCCCTTCTTAGGGACACAATGGACAAGGCTTACCCACTGACTATCAGCAACGGGATACATTATACTTGCCTCAAGGAGCTTTAGTATTTCCTTTCTTACCACTTCTTTCATTTTAGGATTCAGCCAGCGTTGATGATCATGAACTGGTTTAGTATCTTCTTCCAAATTAATTTCATGTTGACATAGAGTGGGACTAATGCCCTTAAGATCATCAAGAGTATACCCAATAGCAGCACGGTGCTTCTTCAGAGTTTTCAATAATCTCTCTTCCTCATGCTCTGAAAGGTTAGCACTAATAATAACATGATATATATTTTCTCATCAAGATAAGCATATTTAAGAGTATTAGGTAACGGTTTAAGCTCAAACACGGAATCACCCTTGGGTGGAGGAGGATCCCCTAAGATTTCAACAGGTAAATTGTTTTTCAGAATAGGTTCCTGTTTAAAGAATACTTCATCTAATTCCCTTCTTTCATTCATAAACATATCATTTTCATGGTCTAGCAAATATTGTTCTAAAGGATCACTAGGAGGTACGGCAATAGAAGCAAGACCAATAATTTCATCCTTACTAGGTAATTCTTCTTCACGGTGTTGTCTACTAAATTTAAAGAAATTAAATTCATGAGTCATATCATCTAAACCGATAGTAACAACATCCCTTTTGCAATCTATGGTAGCATTAACAGTGTTCAGGAAGGGTCTACCAAATATAATGAGACAAAAGCTATCTTGTGGGGAACCAAGAACAAGAAAATCAACGGGATATTTGGTTTTCCCACACAAAACTTCAACATCTCTAACAATACCCATTGGTGAAATAGCATCTCTATTGGCAAGTTTAATTGTGACATCAATATCTTCTATCTCAGCAGGTGCAATATCATGCATAATTTCTTTGTATAAGGAATGAGGTATTGAGCTAGCACTAGCACCCATATCACATAAGCCATGATAACAATGATCACCTATTTTAACAGAAATAACAGGCATGCCTACCACAGGTCTAGGTTTATCTTTAGCACAGGGTTTAGCAATTCTAGCAGTTTCATCACAGATATAAATAACATGCCGGTCAATATTATCAGACAAGAGATCTTTAACAATAGCAATATTAGGTTCAACTTTAACTTGCTCAGGAGGTGTATAAGTTTTAATATTGCTTTTACGAACCACAGTTGAAGCTTTAGCATGATCCTCTATCCTAACAGGAAAAGGTGGTTTCTCAACATATGCAGTAGGAACAATAGGATCATTATAAGTGACAATCTTTTCTTCAACTTTAATAGGTGCAACTACTTTTACTTCTATGGGAGGATGATATTTAAACCACTTCTACTTGGGGAGATCGACATAAGTAGCAAAAGATTCACAGAAAGAAGCTACTATCTCAGAGTCAAGTCCATATTTAGGGCTAAATTTACGAAAAATATTGGTATCCATAAAAGATTTAACACAATCAAAACTAGGTGTCATACCTGACTCCTTACCTTTGTCGAGGTCCCAATCTTCAGAGTTGCGTTTAATTCTTTCCAATAAATCCCATTTGAATTCAACAGTCTTCATCATAAAAAAGATAGCACAAGAAGTATCAAGCATGCTACGGTTGTTATCAGAAAGCCGAGCATAAAATTTTTGAATAATCATTTCTCCTGAGAGCTCGAGATTGGGGCATGAATATAACATTGATTTAAGCCTCCCCCAAGCTTGAGCGATGCTTTCTCCTTCACGAGCCAAAAAATTATATATGTAATTGCGATCACGATGAACAAGATGCATAGGATAAAACTTCTGATGAAATTACAATTTCAATCGTTTGTAATTCCAAGACCCCATATCATCACATAGCCTACATCATGTCGATGCGTCTCCCTTCAAAGATAAAGGGAAGCCTTCTTCTTAACAACATCTCCGGGTACACCTGCAAGCTTAAATAATCCACAAACTTCATCCACATATATTAGATGCTCATCAGGATGTTTTGTTCCATCTCCTAAAAAGGGATTAGCTAGCAATTTTTCTATCATACCTGAAGGAATTTCAAAGCAGACATTTTCATTTTCATTTTCAGTAGGTTCAGTAGGTTGAGGAGCAACTCTTTGCTCTACTGGTCGGGGTGAAGATACGCCGAACAAGCCCTCAGAGGATTACTTTCCATAGTAACAAGTGACAGTAAATTTCAGCACACTATATAAATTTTTGCTTACCAAATAACACCTACCAAAGGCGCTTCACTCCCCAACAACGGCGCCAGAAAAGAGTCTTGATGACCCACAAGTACAGGGGATCTATCGTAGTCCTTTCGATAAGTAAGAGTGTCGAACCCAACGATGAGCAGAAGGAAATGATAAGCGGTTTCCATCAAGGTATTCTCTGCAAGTACTGAAATAAGTAGTAACAGATAGTTTTGTGATAGGATAATTTGTAACGAGCAACAAGTAACAAAGGTAAATAAAGTGCAGCAAGGTGGCCCAATCCTTTTTGTAGAAAAGGACAAGCCTGGACAAACTCTTATATAGAGAAAAGCGCTCCCGAGGACACATGGGAATATCGCCAAGCTAGTTTTCATCACGCTCATATGATTCGCGTTCGGTACTTTGATATTTTGGTATGTGGGTGGACCGGTGCTTGGGTACTGCCCTTACTTGTACAAGCATCCCACTTATGATTAACCTCTATTGCAAGCATCTGCAACTACAACAAAAGTATTAAGGTAAACCTAACCATAGCATGAAACATATGGATCCAAATCAGCCCCTTATGAAGCAACGCATAAACTAGGGTTTAAGCTTCTGTCACTCTAGCAACCCATCATCTACTTATTACTTCCCAATGCCTTCCTCTAGGCCCAAACAATGGTGAAGTGTCATGTAGTGGACGTTCACATAACACCACTAGAGGAGAGACAACATACATCTCATCAAAATATCGAACAAATACCAAATTCACATGACTACTAATAGCAAGACTTCTCCCATGTCCTCAGGAACAAAAGTAACTACTCACAAAGCATAAACATGTTCATAATCAGAGGGGTATTAATATGCATATAGGATCTGAACATATGATCTTCCACCAATTAAACCAACTAGCATCAACTACAAGGAGTAATTAACACTACTAGCAACCTACTAGCACCAATCCCAGACTTGGAGACAATAATTGGATACAAGAGATGAACTAGGGTTTTGAGAGGAGATGGTGCTGATGAAGATGTTGATGGAGATTGCCCTCTCCCGATGAGAGGAGCATTGGTGATGACGATGGCAATGATTTCCCCCTCCGGGAGGGAAGTTTCCCCGGCAGAACAGCTCCGCCAGAGCCCTAGATTGGTTCCGCCAAGGTTCCGCCTCGTGGCGGCGGAGTTTCGTCCGAGGAGAAGGCTTATTATTTTTTTCCATCGAAAGACTTCATATAGCTGAAGATGGCCACCGGAGGGCCACCAGGGGGCCACGAGGTAGGGGGGGCGCGCCCAGGGGGGTAGGGCGCACCCCCCACCCTCGTGGGCAGGGTGTGGCCCCCCTGGTGAATTTCTTCCACTGAGTATTTTTTATATATTCTGAAAACATCTTTCGTGAAGTTTCAGGACTTTTGGAGCTGTGGAGAATAGGTCTCTCATATTTGCTCCTTTTCCAGCCCAGAATCCCAGCTCACTAATATTATTGAAGCTCACTAATAAGTACATCAAATTTTGTGCCACCATCCTAATCGAGCTCCGCTATAAGCTTTTTGTGTAGGCGTGAGAAACCGACAAGAATTGGTACCAATTGTGCTATTTCCTTGTTCCACATTAGAGTGATCATTGATCCGTCTTCAACATTGGTCAAGGTACATTTGGTATAAGTTCTTCTCTTTCTCCCACTCACATATTTGCTTGGAATTATGGATAGGCCAAGTACTTCTACCAACCCACTCTTCATCGAGCAAGACGACGACATGTCTTCCTACGTCACAAAGACCCACCTCTTTGGTGCACAACGTGCTTTGCATCAAGAGCAACAACCAATGAGCGAACGCATCGACAATCTCGCCACCGACTTGCGACTCTCCGAGAAACGTACACGAGACTATTTCAACAACAATCTCGATGACCACAAGCAACAGAATGATGCAAGAATGGACGAGATTCATGCTTTGTTGATCAACCACTCTTCTTCCACTCCGTCCTCCTCAAGACGGAGCCGCTCAAGTCGACACTCCGACTACACCATCCCCGACTCAAGTACACCGACATCGAATACTCTTTGACGTGCCGCGCGCCAAGATCGTCAAGCAAACCGCAACCCTCTACACGACAAGAACTCTCAAGAGCAACGACACCGTCAAAACCAAGCTACTTTTGTGCAAGCAAGAGAAAGGCAATGCCAATGTCAACAAGAAGAGGAAGAGAGAGAGCGACTACACCAAGATGCACAAGATGCCGATGCACAACATCAAGAACAACAATTGCAAGAAGCTCAAGCACTTGAGGCACAACAAGCCCTTCGAGATTCAAGTCGAGCTATAGCCACGTGCAACCGGCAAAATCATGAGAATCAAGAAACGCTTCACGAAGAGGTTCAAGAGAGGATTTTTCAATCAAGAGTGAATCATCAAGTCACTCAAGCTCCTCCACAAGCTCGAAAAGAACCTCAAGTTCAACAAGAGCAACAAGACATTGGATATCCTCCAAGACAAGAGCAAGTTGAGGGAGACGATCCTCCTCGTCAAGGACGTCATCACCATCGACCCCAACACAATGAGGAGCAATGCTATGGCAAGCTCAAGTTCACCATGTCCAAGTTCAATGGAAGCAATGATCCCGAAGAGTACCTTTCATGGGCATTGAAGGTTGACAAAATCTTTCGCTTGCATAACTATGAGGAAGAGAAGAAGATCGCGATGGCATCCCTTGAGTTCCAAGACTACGTCCTCATTTGGTGGGAACAAGTCACTGAGTGTCGTGCGGCAAGAGGTGAACCACCCATCACTACTTGGGCGCAAATGAAGGGTGTCATGAGAGAACACTTCATGCCAACTTACTACAATTGCGACCTCTTCAAGAAACTCCAACTCCTCAAGCAAGGAATGAAGAGCGTTGAAGAATATTACAAGGAAATGGAGATTGCAATGATACGAGCCAATGTCAACGAGGATGATGAGCAAACTATGGCACGTTTCTTGAATGGGCTCAATCATCCTATCAAGAAGATCACCGACTTCCAACCATACTCGAACCTCATCGAGCTACTGCATCAAGCTACCAAAGCGGAACATCAAATGCAAGAAGACTTCAAGTATGCCAAGTTCTCATCCAAGTCATATGGTTTGTCCAACACCCAAGCTTCAACAACTCAACACCTTCTACCTCAACCAAGCCATCTGCAAGCAACACCGACAAGTCGAGTTACCAGAAAACTTCAACAACCTCAAGTCATCCTCCAACTACAAGAAACTTCAAGCCGCAGGCTTCATCATCATCTACCCCAACCGATGAGACCATCAAGACAAGTTCCTTCAAATGCTTCACATGCAGATGCCGAGGCCACAAGTCCTTTGAGTGTACCAACAAGTGAACCATGATCCTCAACGACGATGGCACATATGACTCCATGAGTGAAGGGGAAATGGAAGCCCTTGAGCAAGTGGCCATGCACCGCCAAGTGAAAGAAGATGAAGAGGATCAAGTATTTTGTGACGAAGATTCAAGTCCTGCTCTCGTTATCTCCAAGGTCTTGACTCTTCAACATCAACAAGAATACCAAAGATGCCATATATTCCATACCAAGGCGGGCATCAATGGAAGGTCCGTCAAGGTCACCATTGATGGAGGGAGTTGCCATAATTTAGCAAGTGAAGAACTATGCTGCAAGCTCCAATTGGTCTAGATGAAGCACCCACATCCCTACAAAGTTCAATGGCTTAGCGACTCCGGCACTGAAAGTGTGTTATATCGACTAGAGGGGGGGGTGAATAGGCGGGTTTTATGAAAGTCTTCAAAACATGGAAGTTTCAAAGACAAATGATAGAAATGAACCTATTTCCATGCAGCGGAAGATAGACTACACTAGATAGACAATAGTCAAGTATTCAATGAAGTGAAACCACACTGACTAATAGTAGCTAGGCAGTAAGGATCAGGTACACTGTGAAGACAAATAGATAAAGCAAATAGGCACTGACTTTACAAGAGCCAACTGTAAATAAAGAGATGAGAAGGATAGAACCAGTGTGCGTGACGAAGACAAAGGTTTGGTAGACCAGTTCCAACTGCTGTGACAGTTGTACGTCTGGTTAGGGCGGATATGTATTTAAACCTGAGGACACTCAGTCCCGGACACTTAGCCCTCAGCACACAGCTCAGAACACTTAGTCCTCTCCATATTCCCCTTGAGCTAAGGTCACACAGACCTTGCCCAATCACTCTGGTAAGTCTTCAAGGTAAACTTCCAAACCTTCACAGACTTCATTCACTGGCGATCCACAATGACTCTTGGATGCTCAGAACGCGACGCCTAACCGGCTGGAGGATTCACAGTCCTCAAGTGTAATAAGTCTTCAGATCACACAGACAAGAAGACTTAAGTGATGCCTAACACTCTTTGGATCTGGGTGGTTACGGCTTTATCCTCTCAAGGAATTCTCTCTCAAAGGCTTTGAGGTGGGTTGCTCTTAAACGACAAAAGCCGTACTTTAACTCTGAGCAGCCAACCGTTTATGGTTGTAGGGGGTGGGCTATTTATAGCCACTAGGCAACCCGACCTGATTTGTCCGAAATAACCCTGGGTCACTAAGGAACTGACATGTGTTCCAACGGCCAGATTTCAAACACACACAGCAACTTTACTTGGGCTACAAGCAAAGCTGACTTGTCCAACTCTGAACAAGATTCGCTCTCATAGTCTTCACTCGAAGACATAGGATTTTGGTTAAGCATCACTTCAGTCATTCTGACTGGTTTTCTTGGACCCCACTTAACAGTACGGTGGTTCCTATGACTCAACAAAGAAGAAAAAGAACTACGAAAGATCTAAGTCTTCACGCTCCATAGTCTTCATGCGATGTCTTCTCTTGTCATAGTCTTCAAGGTGAATGTCTTCACTTACCACCTTTGACTTCAATGTCTTCATATATTTTTAGGGGTCATCTCTGGTAGGAAAACCAAATCAATGGGGGACTTCTACCTGTGTTATCCTGCAATTCTCACAAACACATTAGTCTGTCAACTAGGTTTGTCGTCAATACTCCAAAACCAACTAGGGGTGGCACTAGATGCACTTACTATCTCCCCCTTTTTGGTGATTGATGACAAACTAGTTGAAGTTTTCAACGGGGAATATAATATGTGAAATTGTAAAGGATAAGGAATTGTCTTCATAAGTTGCAAGGGCTCCCCCTGAAGATGTGCATATAAGTAATTTGCTTTTGGAATGCAAATGCACATGGCAGGTTGTACTTGTGGAGATCCTCTTCAACTTATGATCACAATTCATCATGCATGAAGGGTATGTGAAGATAATGACATGCATAATGAAAAATGGACGTCTGCAAAATGATCTAAGTGCGGAATTTATCGTCGCACATGCGGGATTTATCATCGCATCACAAAATAGCAAATAAGTAGCAGACGACCATCGAGTTTAAGTGTTACAACTCAAAGAACCAAATGTATCAAAGCGAGAGTTGTAAACACTAGGCAAAACATAAAGTAACCGCCCATATGGACCCGCTTGAAGACTATCAAACTCATATGCTTCTCCCCCTTTTGTCATTTAGGACCAAAAAGGTTTGAAGACATAGAGCAGCTACTCGTTCCCATGAAGAGTAGGTGAAGCAGCAGGGTCGTCGATGGTGTTCGGCGGTGTAGAAGAACTTGGGGCAGTGTCGAGGCATGCAGAAGTAGGGGGCAGTGAAGTGGCATCATCTTCATCCTCGATCACTCTGGCATTCACAGTTGCCGTAGAGGAAGAGAACTCAGAGTCTTCAAGAGATGGAGTTTGTCGCAGCACAGTCCTTCGGGGAGATGTGGAGTCAAACTTGAAACGTTCAGAGAATCCATCCTCTTGAAGATCATCCTCAGAACACATAAGCGTCAGCCCTTCCCATGTACGCCGACAGGTTTCATGGGCAACAAAGGCATTCTTAGTGGCAAGATTGCGAATGCGGTTGACATCCACCAAGATGTTGTGCATTTGGCGCTTCAGCCAGTCATGATGCCTATCATGTTTCTGATGAAGAGCAACCAGAAGCTCTCGGTCATTGAGAACATGAGATCGCTTCTTGGGTCGGTGGGCAATAGTGCTTTCAGTGGCTTCAGTAAGGGCACGATGAGGTGCACGTGTAGTACCAGCCAGAGGATAAACACGAGTGACTGCTTCAACTCCTTCAATGTTCTGAGTGAAACTTTGATGCTCCACATTCTGAAGACTAAGAGGTTCCTTGGCAGGCTCTGGATAAATGGCTTCAACGGACATATCCACATCAGGCAGAAAGATCCAATGATTGCGAGAAGATGGCTGATATGAGATAGCTGAGTGGAGTTTAATCAGCCGCATTATCCATGGAGCGTAGAACTTCAAGCCAAAAAGATCAGAATCCTGATGCAACAAGTTGGCGAATGAAGAAGTCTTGTGCATTGAAGCATTTGCCATGGAGAATATAGAAGACCAAAGTCTTCATTGCACCTTCTGGTTTTGTATGTGGAGAATGTCCTTTGATGGGCCAGAGAGTTCGCCGTAGAATGTGATAGATAGTCCTTGGCAGATACTCCAGGTCTTCAACAAAGAACTCCTTAGGATATGAAGCATCTTGTGGCAAAGGCTTCATCATACTGAGCATCTGACTCATGTTCAGTTCAGGCTTGTGAAAGATGCTCTCCATAGCTTCACTGTGAAGCTGACAGCCAGGTTCATAGAGATCTCCAGGAGTGGGCAGACCAGTGAGCTCAATGATATCAAAGGCTTTGGCTTCGTGATGAACATTTCCTGTCATCCACTCAAGGACCCAAGTCTTCGGATCTCTGTTGTAACCACGTATGTGAAGTGTGGCATAAAATTGGAGCAGCAACTCTTCGTTCCAGTGCTCTTGGTTGGTGATGAAGGGCAGCAATCCAACCTCTTTGAAGCAATCCAGAGCTTCTTCCAAACAGGGCAGATCGGCTATTGCTTCGGTGTCAAGACGCATATGTGGGAAGATGCGACCTTGATTGTACAGAATGCTTGAGTAATAGCTTTGTTGTGGATAGCTCCAGAACCGATCAGAAGATATTCGTTCCCTTGAGTAGGGGTTCTTGGAGCTATTGAAGAAGGTGTTGTCTTCTTTGAAGCCGTTGACATTAAAGGATCCAGGTGCTGATGCAGGACCGGGAAACCTTGGCATGGGCTTCTGTACCTGAGGCCTATGCTCAATATGATAGTCAAACTGAGGACCAGCAGCAGGCGCAGGAACATAAGCAGTAGCATCATTGGCTTCGCTGACTTCTGGTTCTTGGGTTGGTGTAGGCTCCACATTTGCTTCAGCCATGACAGCGTCAGTGGTTTCATTGGTGTTGGTGGTGGCAACCTCAAGATTTTCTACCTCCACTTGATGAGCTGGAGGGTCGGGCACAGACATGTTCTCCTCGAGAACAGCTTCTTTAGTAGTTGGGGGAGTAGGGACATGTTCTTCTTCTTGAGTGTCACCGGCTGATGTAGCGGGAATGTCTTCAGCAGTTTTAGCCTCAGACTCGGAGACTTGAGACCTTGGTCCTTTGCGAAGCCTGCGTAACGCTGGCGACGCCTTTGGAGATGGAGTTGGCTGGGCCTCAAAGTCATCTTCTTCTTCTTGCCGGGGTGGTGTGACTTGTTGTTGTGGGTGATCAGCCCATGATGCATCCTGAGCAATTGGCGTCAGAGGACGACCAATGCTGATGAGTTCATTGTGCGTAGGCACGGGCGATGATACCTGTTGGTGCTCGATCTGAGGAAGAACTACATCATCTTCAACATGGTCATGGTGACCAATGTCTTCAGTAGTGGTGGGATCAGCTGCTGGTATGTCTCCAGCTTCATGAGCCTCTATGAAAGCAGGCTCATGGACAGTCAGTTGGCGCTCTTAATGTTCAGCGGCAGGGCGAACCATGGAGATAGGTTCAATAATTAAGGGCTCTGTGGGAACAGCCCATTCCTTCTTGGTCTTCCGCTTCTTCTTGGAGGGAGCAGCAGCAGAGGCTTCAGGATGTTTACTCTTTCTGGCTTCGGCCTCAGCAGTCCTCGTCTTCTTCAGTTCTAAAGCGGTAGACCTGGCTTTTGGCTTTGAGCCAGTCATGCTGGTTGGGAAGACAATGGGATGTGCTTCCTGTCTTGGTGCGTCGGGTTCGGCCATAGCGGGCTTCTTCTTCTCCTTCTGCTTTGCAGCCATCCTGGGGTCAATGCCAGGATGCCCAAGGGCTTTGCGCTTCTCAGCCTCATTGTAGGCTTGCACACACTTGTCAGCCAGGCTCTTCATGCGCTCACGAGAACCTTGAGCTTCTTCACGCTTCTTGAGAAAGGCTTCTTTGAGCTTGTGCAACATGATCTTGAAGTTCTTGACCTCTTGCACACTGAGCTTGGACATATGCTTCTTGAACTGAGCTTTCTCAAAGTCAATCATCTGCTTCAGTTCAATGATTCACTAGGCTATAGCTAACTCTGAAGCAATGGCGCCATGGAAAGCGACACTGAGGCCAATGGGAAGTTGTAGATCTTCAAAGCTGAGGTTGGGCGTGTCAAACCACTCATCGATGAAGTCGTGGATGATTGCCACGTCAAAGAGAAGCAAATTGTTGAAGATTTCTGCTTCTTCTTTGCTCTTGATCAGTTGCTCAAGAGCGTCATCTGCAAGATCTTCATCACTAGACAGATCAATGGCATTGTTCCGAAGAATGGCAGCAGCAGTCAGTTCTTGGATGGTGTGTGGCAGAGGCATCTTGACTCTCGGGGGCTTGGAGATACGTGACAGATCTTCAGACTGCACACTGTCTTCAGTAGGTGCAGTAGCCAGTGGCTTCGCCCATGAGATTTTTGGTGCTGAGGCAGGCTTTGAAGCTTTAGGCAGCTTTGGCTTCTACGGCTTTGGAGTAGGAGCTGGGGCTTCATCAGTGTCAGCATCATCATCAGAATGATCCACTTTGGCAACTTGAACAGAGATGTGAGTGATGAGGCCATCCAGGTTGTAGAACGGACCGACGACATTGGGTTCGGCATCGCGGGTGCCATCTGCACGGGGAGCAGAGGGACCAGGGTTGAAGTCTAGTCCCAATGACTTCTTGTTCTGCTTCACCGAATTCTGGGCAAACTGGAAGTTGCTCTTGAACAGATTGTCGTCACGACACCAGAGTAGTGACGGTGGGTCAGCATCCGCAGGCTGTGGTCCACGGACCATGCAGGGATAGAAGCCTTGTTCAATGGCTTCATCTCTGGACCTGGGTTGAAGATTTTTGTATAGGATGTCTCCCCATGGTCGCTTGATGGCATTCTTCTCAGCATATTCCTTTGTTACAAACCTGTACTTGAACCACTGTTCTGCCCAATATCGTCGAATCCATTGGATTCATGTCTTGCGCTAATTCTAATCCTCTTCCAGATCTGTCTTGTACAGTTCTGAGAGGTCATCGGGCAGATCTCTTGATGTTTCACCTCGATGCTTTCTGCCACCCTTTCTTGCTGATTTCTCTGCAGCCATGAACTTTAAACTGAATGGCTTCAATACGTTCAAAGGCTTCAAGGGCTTTCGCTTGCTGGACAAACAGGAACTGGCTTCGGGTGAATTTATGTGATGCTGTAAGAATTCTGCAAATGAATGCAGACTATGAGAACCAAGGGATTCTCCCACGGACATGTACCTGTGACAGCATTAAGGTGTGAGGGAAGGGGAAGAGGTCATATGCATTCTCAGAAGATTTTGAAGATAAATCAGTTTAGAAGACATTGACCTCATCGTGCGAAGACATTCACTCATAGATAAGGAGTTGGTTCCAGATTTGTACGAATCCACAGATCAGTACAAGTGAGGAATCTAACTACTTTGTGAAGCATAAGTGAACATACTAGGCATAATATGAGATGCAGTATGAAGTGGATCCAACTTGTGTGAACAGAAACTGCTTGTGGTATAAAGTGACGAATCTATAGGATCAAAGAGGCCGTAAAAAGGAAGTTTTATTTACCACACAAGGAACTGCTAGACGGAGTGGAAGAGGAGGCGGAGCAGTTCGATCATCCATGCCCTAACTTGGCGATGGAGGACACCTACAGCGACGGCGGAGAAGACGATGTCCTCGGCCGGTGTGAAGACGGCGTTAGAGAGGTCACGGCAGCTAAGTGCTTCGTCGCCGGCGTCATCGAGGGCTAGCGGTGGCGCTAGGGTTCGTGCGAGAGTGGAAGAAAGGACAATGACTGTGGTAAGGCATGTATTTATAGGGACAGGGACGGCACAACGTTATTACACAGGTGCCCCTGGCGATTCACATCTGAAGAACACGTGGCCATCATGCAACATATCGGAGGTTGTTCCACGTTCCCACGCATGCCTGGATTGTCGGGTGGTCGTTCCCACTTCTCCGGGTTTCAGGTGAAGGAATTAGCATTGAAAACGGACTTAATGTTTGTCTCTGTATCTTCTGCTGACAAGGACGCAGAGAAGATATTCGATAGTTTCAATATAATGCATATGATTTGGAGAGATATAGTTTGAGATAGAAAGCATAGAGAGGTTAGGGTCCGATCACATTCACTTAGTTCAAAGGATTCAACAAGAAGACATAGCTATAAGTGAATGCTGTAGAGGACAAAACACTAGTATATATATATATATATGATCAACATAATGAAGATAATCATGAAGACATGTTGAGATTGAAGCCAAATCAAATGTGAAGACACAACAAATGTAACACCATGGTTAAAACACTTCAAACAGACGAATTTTGTGGTGGTGTTACCCACCGTATAGGAAGTATTAGACCCAGACACGGCGCACAATTATCGTGGCGCTCCGAAGTCAAATTCCGCATTAATGTATTCACACTTAGAATGTATGTCTTCATTGATTGAAGATATACTTTACTTCGTGTGTTGCACATCTAAGTCATCAATATGCATAAGTGTTAGGATGTGTGCCTGATCACAGTACATTTGAGGATTCCAAGATATTTAGCTCACACCGTAACTTGCAAAATCTCTTCTCATCCAAGGGCTTGGTGAAGATATCTGCCAATTGCTCTTCAGTGTTGACGTGTATGATATCAATATCTTCCTTCAGAACATGATCTCTGAGAAAGTGATGACGAATTTCAATATGCTTTGTCTGCGAGTGCTGAACATGGTTGTTGGCAATATTGATGGCGCTTTCGTTGTCGCAGTAGAGTGGCACTTGCTTCAGATGAATGCCATAGTCTTTGAGGGTTTAGTTCATCCACAGAAGCTGAGCGCAGCAAGATCCAGCAGCAATGTATTCAGATTCAGCATTGGGAGAGATACACAGTTCTGCTTCTTTGAAGACCAACATACAAGTGATCATCCCAGAAAATGACATGTACCTGATGTAGACTTGCGATCCACCTTGTCACCAGCATAATCAGCATCCGAGAATCCAACCAGATCAAACTCTGAGCCCTTTGGATACCATAATCCTAGAGTTGGGGTGTAAGCCAAATATCGAAGAATTTGCTTCACAGCTAAGTGATGCGATTCATTTGGTGCCGCTTGGAATAGAGCACACATGCAAACACTAAGCATAATATCTGGCCTAGATGCACACAGATAAAGTAAAGAACCAATCATGGAGCATTATACCTTTTGGTCGAACTCTTTACCATTGTCGTCGGGACCCAGATGATGTTTGGCTGGCATTGGCATCGTGAAGCCTTTGCAGTCTTGCATACCAAACTTCTTCAGGCAATCTTTGAGATACTTCTCTTGAGATATAAAGCTGTCGTTGCGTTGCTGACGTATTTGAAGACCAAGGAAGAACTTCAGCTCACCCATCATGGACATCTGATATTGCTCTTGCATCATATATCCAAACTCTTCACTGTATTTCTGATTGGTGCAGCCGAAGATAATGTCATCCACATATATTTGGCACACAAACAGTTCACCATCATATGTCTTCGTGAAGAGAGTGGGGTCGAGGGAACCAGATTTGAAGCCTTTGCTCTTCAGGAAGTCTTTGAGTGTGTCATACCAAGCCTGAGGGGCTTGTTTGAGGCCATACAGTGCCTTGTTGAGCTTGTATACCATGTCAGGATGTTTTGGATCTTCAAAGCCAGGTGGTTGTGCGACATACACTTCTTCTTCAATCTTGCCATTGAGAAAAGCGCTCTTCACATCCATTTGATACAGAAGTATGTTATGATGATTTGCATAGGCCAGCAGTATGCGTATGGCTTCAAGTCTAGCCACAGGAGCAAATGTTTCATCAAAGTCAATCCCTTCAACTTGAGTGTATCCTTGAGCAACGAGACGAGCTTTGTTTCTGACAACTTGACCATGCTCATCTTGCTTGTTGCGATATATCCATTTGGTGCCTATTATATTGTGCTTCCGACGATCAGGACGCTTAACCAGTTCCCATACATTATTCAGCTCAAATTGTTGAAGCTCTTCTTGCATAGCTTGAATCCATTCAGGTTCCTTGAAGGCTTCTTCAACTTTCTTGGGTTCTGTTATTGAGACGAATGCGAAGTGCCCACAAAAATTTGCTAGTTGTGTTACCCTTGAATGAGTGAGTGGACCTGGTGCATTGATGCTATCGATTATTCTCTCAATCTGCACTTCATTTGCAACACGAGGATGTACAGGACGAAGATTTTGCTCTTGCTGATCATTATCGTTGTTAGAGGGATTGTCTTCAGGTTGATCAGGTGCGGAGATGATAAGTTCTTCTTCAGGTTGAGCTTTAGAAGGTATGATTTCTCCAGTTCCCATAAGTTTGATTGATTCACTGGATGGAACTTCATCTAGCACATTTGGCAGTTGCTCTCTTTGTGAGCCGTTAGTTTCATCGAACCGCACATCCACTGTTTCAACCACTTTGTAATGAAAGAGATTGAAGACTCTGTAGGAGTGAGAATCCTTTCCATATCCAAGTATAAAACCCTCATGTGCTTTTGGTGCAAACTTTGAAGTGTGATGTGGATCCTTGATCCAGCACTTGGCGCCAAATACTCTGAAGTAACTCACATTTGGCTTCTTGCCAGTAAGGAGTTCATAGGATGTCTTGTTTAGAAGCTTGTGAAGATAAACACGGTTGATGATATGGCATGCAGTGTCAATGGCTTCAGGCCAGAATTTTCTTGGAGTCTTGTATTCATCAAGCATCGTCCGAGCCATCTCAATAAGTGTTCTGTTCTTGCGTTCGACGATGCCATTCTGCTGTGGCGTGTACGGAGCTGAGAATTCATGTGTAATGCCCAAAGTATCAAGATATGTATCAAGGCCAGTGTTCTTGAATTCAGTGCCATTGTCACTTCTGATGTGCTTTATCTTGGCGCCATAGTTGTTCATTGCTCGATTGGCGAAGCGTCTGAAGACATCCTGCACTTCAGTCTTGTAAAGGATTATATGCACCCAAGTATATCTTGATTAATCATCAACAATGACAAAGCCATAAAGACAAGCAGTAGTAGTAAGAGTTGAGTAATAAGTGGGACCGAAAAGATCCATGTGCAGCAGTTCGAAGGGCTGAGTCATTGTCATGATTGTCTTCGAGGGATGCTTGGCCCTCGTAATCTTTCCTGCTTCACAGGCACCGCATAAGTGATCCTTCTTGAACTTGACGCCCTCGATGCCTATGACATGATTTTTCCTTGCAAGGGTGTGGAGGTTCCTCATGCCAGCATGCCCTAGCCTTCGATGCCAGAGCCAGCATTCAGAAGCTTTTGCTAGAAGACATACTGCAAGTTGTGGTCCTGCTGAGAAATCTGCAACATACAAATCATCTTTTCAATACCCTTCAAACACTAGAGACTTGTCAGATTCCATTAGTACAAGGCAACGATATTTTCCAAACATCACAATCATGTTTAAATCACAAAGCATTGAGACAGACATTAAGTTGAAACCAAGGGATTCAACAAGCATGACTTTATCCATGTGTTGATCCTTTGAGATTGCAACTCTACCTAGACCCAATACCTTGCATTTACCAGTGTCAGCAAATGTGATGTGACTTTTGTCTGATGGACGTAAAGTTGAGTCCATGAGAAGGCTTTGCTTGCCAGTCATGTGATTTGTACACCCACTATCAATAATCCATTCTGAAGCAGCTGGTGTCGTACCCTACAGTGCAGTTAGGGGGATAGGCTTCACGAAGAGAATTGTGAAGCAAAAACATTTGACGAACCAGTGGATTATTAAAGCTTAGATCAAGATTAGGACTGATAGGGCAGGTTGCAAGCGATTCAGAAACAAAGTACATAGTAAGACCATTTGGGCATTTGATCTTGCGCCCTACAAGATGTTTAAGGTCCCCAGCAATAGTGTCAGACGATTTTGGTTTTCGGCTGGAGACCTTTTCCTGCAAAAGAGAGTTAAGCTTTCTTAGCCACCCACATCTTCAGGGGTGGCTTCGAAGCAATAAGTCTAAGTGCAGCATCTGAGAACTTTGGCTTTGGAGCCCTAGCAAAAAGTCTTGCAGGTGGACAATAGTATTCATAAGAATAAGCAGAATAGTTCTTGGTCTTATGAACATGATGGTTTGATCAACCGCGCTCATATTCATAGGCCTGAGTATGGCTTCCCTGCAAAACATTTGCGTTAGTGTGACTCAGGTGAGTCCTCTGTTTGTATGAAGCCTTTGGACCGTATGAGTCATGTGGTCTGGGGTTTGTCTTCTTCACCTGTGGTGTCATGATGACATTCACAGGAAGATTCTCCAAACACCTTTTCGGCACCCAGATCTTCTTCGTAGGTGGTCCATTCCTGCAGTTAGTACCAATATACCTGGCAAACACTTCACCATTCTGATTCTTAAACAGTTTGTAGTTTACATCAAAGGATTCATCAATAACAATGGGGTTAGCACAAGTGAAGCCAGATAGAGTGGATGGATCTACTGAAGGTTCCTTTGCAGCAACCCATGTGGTTTTGGGGTACTGCTCAGGTTTCCAGTAAGAGCCATCAGCATTCATTTTCCTTATGAACCCAACACCCACTTTCCTAGGGTTTCGGTTCAGGATCTGCCTTTTGAGGATATCACATAGTGTCTGATGCCCTTTGAGACTTTTGTACATCCCTGTTTCAAGCAGTGTCTTCAACCTAGCATTCTCATCAGCAATAGTAGTGGTGTCCTCAGCAGAGGGGTTAGTTTCCACATCAATAGTTGAAGATATTGCAACAGTAGCAGCAGTAGAACATTCAGCAACAGGAGTAGCGTTATCACGCTCAATGCATTTAAGACATGGTGGTTCAAATCCTTCCTGAGCTAAACTGATCTGTTCGGCGCGAAGTGACTCGTTTTCCTTTTGAAGATCTTCATGAGCCGCTCTCAATTTCTCGAGTTCTTCATGAGTTGTTGAGAGCGTTTCATGACGACTTTCAAGCTCCTCATACTTAATATGAAGATTTTTTACATCTTCAATTAAGGACTGAGATCGAGTCATTTCAGCGTCCAACAAGTCATCGCTTTTGTCTAACAGTTTTTGAATATGTCCATAGCTTTCTGTTGTTTAGTGATAAGGGAAGCAAGTTTTGCATAGCTGGGTCCAAATTCATCACCAGATTCATCATCACTGGATTCAGATAGATAACATTCAATTACCTTAGCATCATTTGCCATAAGGCATGATGCAGAAGATGATGATTCTGGTTCAAAAGTCATCGCTTTGAGTGACTCCTTAAAGTCCTCGAACCGAGGATCATGACGAGTTCGATGACCCTCATAGACCTCTGAGAGACGGTCCCAGATGAGCTTTGCATGATTGAGATTCATGACATTCCTAAACTGATTTTGAGATAGACAGGAGCAGATGACGTCCTTCGCCGTGAGGTTGAGAAGAGTGTACTTGCGAATGTCATCAGCTTCCGCCATTTTCCACAGATCGGTTAGGCCAATCTCAGTGACGGTCCACAGCTTGCTGTTCGTTGCCATGAGGCACTTCTTCATCATGGACTTCCACTTGGGATACTCGTGACCGTCAAAGATGGGGCATGACACAGTCTTCATACCTATGGTCGACATAACTGAAACTCCAGGCGGTTAAACCAAAATCACACCGAATAAGGGAGTACCTTGCTCTGATACCAATTGAAAGTGTGTTATATCGACTAGAGGGAGGGGGGTGAATAGGCGATTTTTATGAAAGTCTTCAAAACATGGAAGTTTTGAAGACAAATGATAGAAATGAACCTACTTCCATGCAGCGGGAGATAGACTACACTAGACAGACAATAGTCAAGCATTCAATGAAGTGAAACCACACTGACTAATAGTAGCTAGGCAGTAAGGATCAGGTACACAGTGAAGACAGATAGATAAAGCAAATAGGCACTGAATTTACAAGAGCTAACTGTAAATAAAGAGATGAGAAGGATAGAACCAGTGTGCGTGACGAAGACAAAGGTTTGGTAGACCAGTTCCAACTGATGTGACAGTTGTACGTCTGGTTAGGGCGGATATGTATTTAAACCTGAGGACACTCAGTCCCGGACACTTAGTCCTCAGCACACAGCTCAGAACACTTAGTCCTCTCCATATTCCCCTTGAGCTAAGGTCACACAGACCTTGCCCAATCACTCTGGTAAGTCTTCAAGGTAAACTTCCAAACCTTCACAGACTTCGTTCACTGGCGATCCACAATGACTCTTGGATGCTCAGAACGCGACGCCTAACCGGCTAGAGGATTCACAGTCCTCAAGTGTAGTAAGTCTTCAGATCACACAGACAAGAAGACTTAAGTGATGCCTAACACTCTTTGGCTCTGGGTGGTTAGGGCTTTATCCTCTCAAGGAATTCTCTCTCAAAGGCTTCGAGGTGGGTTGCTCTCAAACGACAAAAGCCGTACTTTAACTCTGAGCAGCCAACCGTTTATGGTTGTAGGGGGCGGGCTATTTATAGCCACTAGGCAACCCGACCTGATTTGTCCAAAATGACCCTGGGTCACTAAGGAACTGACACGTGTTCCAACGGTCAGATTTCAAACACACACAGCAACTTTACTTGGGCTACAAGCAAAGCTGACTTGTCCAACTCTGAACAAGATTCGCTCTCATAGTCTTCACTCGAAGACATAGGATTTTGGTTAAGCATCACTTCAGTCATTCTGACTGGTTTTCTTGGACCCCACTTAACAGTACGGTGGTTCCTATGACTCAACAAAGAAGAAAAAGAACTACGAAAGATCTAAGTCTTCGTGCTCCATAGTCTTCATGCGATGTCTTCTCTTGTCATAGTCTTCAAGGTGAATGTCTTCACTTACCACCTTTGACTTCAATGTCTTCATACATTTTTAGGGGTCATCTCTGGTAGGAAAACCGAATCAATGGGGGACTTCTACCTGTGTTATCCTGCAATTCTCACAAACACATTAGTCCCTCAACTAGGTTTGTCGTCAATACTCCAAAACCAACTAGGGGTGGCACTAGATGCACTTACAGGCACCATCCAAGTCGAGCACAGAGTGCAAGTCTCCTTCAAAATCGGAGCTTACGAAGACACTTTGGAGTGTGATGTCGTTCCAATGACCGTTTGTCACCTTCTTCTTGGGTGACCATGGCAATTTGATCGAGTTGTCATCCACAACGGCCGTACGAATCACTATATCTTCAAGATAAAATGAAAGGAGTATGTACTTCGACCTATGTCTCCAAGCCAAGTGATCACCGACAAGCAATGATGTAGGGTGGAACCCTATACGGCCGATCTTTCATGAAAGGAGCGGATCCCACGAAGAACCCGAAGAACACGATGGGGAAACAAGGGGAATCACGAGGGGAAACACAAGAGAAACACGAAAACCAATAAGATATAGTCACACATGTGCTAGATCCTCGAAACACGAGAGGAGATACAAGATCCAAAGTCAACAAGGGACGATACATAGGGTAACCGGTTCATCTCCGTGAGGAGGTCTTGAATCCACAAGGGGATCTTCTTGTAAAGGGGTCTTGAATCCAGGGTGGATCTTCTCTGAAGAGGGGCCACGGTCTCTCTCGTGGAGTAGATCCGATATGGATGATCGAAGCTCTATCTCACAAATGAGCTAACACAATGCTAACCCTAACTAGAAGGAGGTGGAGGAGTATATATAGTCTAGAGCCACGAAGGGGTAAGTGAGGAGGGGATACATGGGCCTTTGGCATGGTTAGGCACGCGCAGGTGCCGGACGTCCGGGCAGGGGGCTGGATGTCCGAGGCTTCGGAACGAGCCGGATGTCCGGGGTCGCGGCCGGATGTCTGGGCTGAAGTGGAGGTTCAGCTGCTCTCTGGACACGTCGGTGCCAGATTTTCGGGGGAGATGCCAGATGTCCGGGCTGTCGGGAGGTGCCGGATATCTGGGGTTGGCGCTGGATGTCCGGCCACTGAGGCTTGTCTGGCCGACTGTTGGTGTAGTAGTTGGGTGGCTGCACAGGTGCTGGATGTCCGGCCTCTGGCCCGGACGTTCGGCCACTGTAGCTTCAGCAGCTCCGTCTTCTTCTGTCATTGCTTCCAGGCTTCCCTCATGGATGGTGTAGTTGTTCCTGGGCTCTTGCACTCCTCCTCAACATCTGTGAAGCTCCTACAATACCTATGCATGCACACGGGAGAAGTGTCAAGTAGTATACCATCCTCGAAGGGGTCAAGTGAGCATGTGTAAAGGAGATGATTCACCTTTATATATGTGAAGTAGATGTCGCACGTGTCACTTCACAAACGGACTCTTCACATGGTGATGTCTATAGGATGCTCCGCATCATCTCCCCTCCCTTGGGAAAGATCCGACCTCCGATCAAAAACCAAATCACCATGGGAAAGAGATGGCTTCACCATGTAGAAGTGAACGTTCACCAAGTACTTGTCCTCTTGAAGCTTGAAAAGGGCACTCTCCAATGTCGCACCATCTTGTCATTCCTTGAAAAGGATTAATGACAACAAACACTTGGAAATAAATGTGGTTAGCGTTAGTGCAAAACCAAGCATTCAAGAGGTTATTCACCAAACAAGTGTCATCATCATGCAAAGCATATGGTGTGAAAAAGGATTGTGACATGGCATGTAAGCATATCAATCGAGCACAAACAAAGAAATCATGGGACAAGCATGTGATTGTGAGGTAGTGATGCAAATATGTGTGACAAGAGAAGAAGCATCTACCTCAAGTTCATGGCAAGCATTCACAAATTTCTCAGTGAAAGGTCTATGGTAGGCATAGGAAACATTCACAACACCAAATAAAATGAAGTCTCTAAACACATTGGTCAAGTGCAAGACAATCCAAGCATAATGTGCATGAGGTGTAGTGAATATCGTGTGGCACTCAACACAAAGGAAAGAGCAATTGTTCATCATGTGTGAGGCAATCAAGGCAAGCATGTAGCAATCAATTGGACATGGCATATGTGAAGTGATGACATTGTTGCAACCAAACATATGAGAGGAGCAAGTAATCCAAGAATTGGATGCAACACACAAGGCATATATATCATGATGCATGGAACCGTGAAAATGACAAGTTGAAGCAAGATCTCTAACATGTGTGCAATCAAGTGGTCCAAGATGAACAATAAGTCTCATGGTGCAAGCAACACAAGTAGTATGATCCGTCATATCCATGGTCAAGAAAGATGTCACCTTGTGGGCGTGTCCTTCACAATGCCGAAGTACAAGCAAGTGCGATGTAGAATCGTCGTGGTAGAAGGTGGTTCGCTCTCAAGAGCTCGGATTGTCAACTCACATGACGTGGAAGTTGACACGAAGTCCAAGTATCCTACACATGCACACAACAAAAGAAAGAACGTATGCGCATGTTAGATAAACACATCATCCATCATGATGGTTCTCTTCTCCTGCACATAACCATTAGAAGCACAAGTGTATGAATAATATGATGCAACTATGGCAATATTCATGGCACTAGGTATATGGTGCAAAGAGGTAAGAACAAGCATGCTTCACAAGAAATATGCCAAAATCTCTAAATATAAGCAAGAATGCTATGGGGGCAAACTCATTATCATGACTAAAGGCATAATTGCGCTCAATACATGGCAAATCATCTAGCATGAGAAAGCAAACATATGGAGAAATATGACAAGAAGCAATAATAATCATGTGCAAAGCATGTAGATGGTTGTCATCAACCGCATGAAATGTGCAAGTATGAATCAGTGGTGATGCAAGATAAGCAAGCATAGTAATCAAGGCGTGTAAACTAGTGGAGCAAAGATGCAACACAATAGAAGAAATCATGGCAATCATGTCATGTGAGAAAATAATAGGCATAGGCAATGTACATGACATATCGCAAGCACGAACACAAAGCAAGATCATAGTATCATCATAGGCATGGGGCACAAAGCAAACATGGCAATAACAAGCAATATCTGCACCAAGTTCGCAAATACACATACAAGTACTAGAATCAATCATCATGTGTAATGCAAAGCATGGGTCACAAATGCATGGCAAAAGCATAGGAATGAGCATATCATGCAAAGTGAACATGGCAAGATGGGCAAAGGATATATAATGGACAACAACCCAAAGCCAAGTGAGGGCCATGTAGAAGAAATGCGTGAAGTCTTGGCGCGAAGAGAGCGGTGGGAAAGACAATCCATGGGATCCCAAGTGATCATTGCTCTCTAGAGCTCGTTTTGTCAACTCGTGGGATTGCGAGGTTGACAAGTATTCATGGGTACCTACACAAAAGAGACATAAACCAAAGAAATTGTGCGCGTGGTAAATTTACACAGCATCCATCATGATGTGTATGTGCATGTGAGAGTTAGCAGAAGATAAGCATCGATCAAAGAAATTTGATGCATGGTACAATAACATGTCATCCATCGTGTAAGAATGGTTGTTATGTATAACACGATGGGGATGCAAATTTAGCATACAAGTATATGGCACATCAATAGCATTTGTATTCATGTGGAGCATATGGTGCACACAAGTATTGGGATCATGCAATGAATGGGATGAATCAAAATCTCCTAAAATGTATGAGGAAACTATGGGGGTCTCCTCATGAGCAATGTTGGAAACATCATATGGAGAAAATGGACAACATCCAAAGCAATGCATATCCGAAGCTAAGTGGTCATGGCATGGCATATGGGATAAATGATGTAAAGGAAGCATATCAATATCATCACAAGAAAAACAAATGCCAATAACCATGGGCTTGCCATCTATGCCATATGTGCAAATTGGGTTTATTTTAATAGCATATGTATAGTCACTATGAAGAGATTGCAAATATGACATATGATTGATCTTATGCATAGCATATGACAAGTCAAGCGGATTGTCAAACATGATGTGACCTAGAGAATTGTCACAAGAAATCCTATGTAACATGGCATCACAACTAATAGACTCCACATGAGAATCATCATACTCATCGTAAATAGGCAAGAAATCATCACATGAGGAATTCGCACTAGCATGAATCATGGAAATAGGTGGATCAACATCATGCAAGCAATCAATGTCAAGAATGTCCACTAGTGGGACTAGAGCATCACCTTCACCTATGTTACCTTGGTCATTCCACTCTAGTGGTGTAGGTGAGGTTGGTAAGACCAAATGGTGGTCAAGATCATCATCGTGATGGAACCACGTGGGGGGTGCATCATATTCCACCATGGCCATCGTCTTGTCCAAACGTAGGACACAGTCATCGTGAATCGGCGCGTCATCATATATGGGAACTAGCACCAAATGACAAGACACAATAGAGGTAGAGGTCAAGTCGTTAGTGTTGGAAGTGGCCTCACATGACCTATCAACTATATCACTCTATCTATGTGGTGGTTCAACCACTCCCTCATGGTAGGTACACTCAATGTCACATATGGTGGAGTCACTCATCTGACTCAAGTGGTGGGGGTTATGGCTCTCCTCACATGGGAATTGTGGCAACACATCATATATCGGGCTAGTGGTGACATCACTCTCACTCTCAATATGGTGTCTAAAGTCACTCAAGTCATCATATGTCGTTGTGGTCGAAGGGAAAATTCCATGCTCAACCATCTCATTGCCGTCGCCATGGATGAAGGCCGAAGATGGCACAACATGACTCTCCCCTCCTAAGTTGGAAGCATCATCCTTGCTCGTCCCTATGTCGCTCGTCTCCAAAGCTTGGTCCTTGATGATCTCCATAGTCGTAGTCGTCGCCGCACCATCATGAAAAAGAGTCGAAGTAGACTCGGCATCATCAATGCCACAAAGAGTGAGGGCGGTGATGTCGAACTTGGGAGCATCATCTTGGAGATCGTCGGTCTTGGACATCGTGGTGGTACTAGCCTCATGCTCGTTCTCATGGAGCTTGGTCGTCGCGATGTGTGTTTGGGGTGGAGAAGCCTTGGCCTTCATGAGTTATTGTTCTGCCTTGAGAGCACCAATGTAGTTGTCGTCGAGGGACTTGTAGTTCTTGAGGAAGATAGTCTTGGAGATGCTGTTGTTCAATCCCATCATGAAGTAGAACTTCATCAAAATGGGGTCGTCCATGCCGGCTCGTCGCAAGGCAATCTTCATCTCCTTGAAGTACTCGTTGATGTACTTGGATCCTTGGGTGGTGTTCTCCAATTGGCATAGAAGTTGTTCTGTGTAGGTTGGAGGCACAAACTCTCGCCGCAAAGCTCTCTTCGTCTTGGGCAAACTCATGTCGTAGATCTCCGAAGGTGTGTGAAGCCACCATGCAGAGGCATAGTCGTGGAAGTTCATTGTGGTGCACTTCACTTGATCTTCGGGAGGAACTTAATGTAGTTGAGGTAGTCATCTATTAGGCGCTCCCACTCGAGATACTCCTCGGGTTCTTGAGTCCCATAGAAAGGAATCGCATGGTCGATGTCGAGGTCGTAGTAGCTTGTGGAAGTCGAGGACTTGAGCTAGGGGATCTTCTCTTTTAAGTTCTTGTGGGCGAAGATGTCATATGTCCATAGGCGAAGATGCCTTGAAGTTGCTTGGCGAAGATGCCAAGGGAGATGGTGAAGTCGTTGAGCGGTTGTTGGTGTTGAGCTCTTGACCTTCACGTTCATGGTGGTGATGGTGTCGATGCTGATGTGACCTTGCCGGAGATGGTAGCTCGGAGGCATGTGCTCTTGAGCGTCTTCTTGAAGATGAGGAAGACCGCTTGTAGGACTTGATGAGGGCTTTGATCTCCTCCATTGGAGCTTGCATCTTGGCATCGTTGGAGTTGTTCGTGGCATTGAACTCGTCATTGTTGTTGTATACCGAAGATGAAATGCCTTGCCTATCCATCACAAGACTCGAGCAAATGTGAGTGGTGAAAGGAGAAGAACTATACCAAATGTACCTTGACCGATGTTGAAGATGGATCAATGATCACTCAATTATGTAACAAGGAAATAGCACAATTGGTACTAATTCTTGTCGGTTTCTCACACCTACACAAGTAAAAGCTTATGGTGGAGCTCAGTGAGGATAGTGGCACAAAATTTGATGTTAAGTGTTAGCAAAAGTCAATAATGTTGAAAGAGATTCACAAATTTGCAAGTGAAACAAGTAGACTAATAGCAATAAATGGCACACGGAAACACACACACAGATAGATAAATGGGGTCGTGCAACCAAGGAATGAGCGCAAAATGTGCAATCCACGGAAAACGCTCATTTTGCACAACTCAAGAGAGGCTCTAGCACGATTGCTCTATAGGCGGATACGACACTTGTGCACAACCTATGATATGAAAAATGTATCAACTTGTTATCCCAAGTACGCTATGTGTATGATGTTCCGGTGGTATGATCCAAGATGATCGGATATGACAATCTTATATGCAATGTGGTATGATGCTATGGCACTTCCTTACAAGCTCTTTTTTCACTCTTTTTCTTTGCTAAAAGCTTATTCTTTTTTTCCTCTTTTTTTATATGGCCACAATGCGAAATGCACAAACCAAGATTTGTATATATGCGGGAACAAACTTGTGGCACAAGGGATGATATGATACCAATATGATATGGTATGTATGCAATGGAAGGTGTAGATCACTAATGTGCACAAGTAACGTTGCCGGCAATACTCAATGGCTAGTCTCGATAGGCAAGTGATGCAAAATAGGCTAGAGGTTATCAATGCAATGGCAAGGGAATATACAAAGGAGGGATACCACGATACCAAGATGATATGGAGGTTACGGTCCTTGGTGATGATGACTGGTGGTGATCTTAATGGAGATACCAAGATGATGGAGACTCGTCCCTAAGTAGCAGAAACACCTTACGAAATGGAAAAACCGCGAACTCAAAATCTCAAAGGCAAATGTCAAATGGTGGTAGCAGGATGCGTTGGTGGTTTTGTGGAAGCTCAATGGAATTGTAGAATGGCAATGATGGGTTGTGGAGTATGCAATGCGGAAACGGAGGGTAAGGTGGTGGACTATACACGGTGTCGGAGTTGGAAGCACGGCCCCTAAGTAGCCTAAACACCTTAGGAGACACAACTCTCAACACAAACAAAATTGGGTTAAGTTGGGGTGGTGGAAGTATATGGTGGGCAAGCCTATGCGAAAGTTACGGTGGTGGTGGTTGATGAAGAAGCAACCGTCCCTAAGTAGCCTAAACACCTTAGGAGACTCAAATCACAACTGAAACAACCTCAAATGCTATAAGGAACAAAAATGGTTAGGTTGCGGAAGTCGGTGGTGGTTATGCGGATGATATGGTGGAAGCCCTAGGCAAAGATGCCAAAGTTCCAAAAATTTGATGGAGTCAAATGGTGATGGTAGTATTTTTGTGGGAAGGGGGTGTCAAGAGATTTTCAACGAGCTAAAGAACGTCAAAAACAGACTCCGGATGAATTAGTTATGGACAAAACGGTGAAACGGGGATGGCTGAAATGTCAGGGGCCGGACATCCGGGCTTGGGGCGGAAATCCGGGACCTGATGTCCAGAACCGCGCGCGAATTGCGCTCCAGGAGTCGGATGTCCATCTTGGGGCCCGGATGTCTGACCAGGTTGCCCAGATGTCCGCTTGAGGCCCGGATGTCCGGCCCGACGATTTCATATCGGGATTTGGACTTCGAAACTTGATTTGGGGCGGAAATTGATGATTTTGGGAGCTTCAGCGGCTCCGTCTTCTTCCGTCGTCGCTCCCAGGCCTCCCTCACGGATGGTGTAGTTGTTCCTTGGCGCTTGCACTCCTCCTCAACATCCGTGAAGCTCCGACAATACCTATGCATGCATACGGGAGAAGTGTCAAGTAGTATACCATCCTCGAAGGGGTCAAGTGAGCATGTGTAAAGGAGATGATTCACCTTTATGTATGTGAAGTAGATGTTGCACGTGTCACTTTCCAAATGGACTCTTGACATGGTGATGTTCATAGGATGCTCCGCATCAAGCAAGCCACTCATCGTGCAGAGAATAGTGAGAGAGCGAACCACCAAAATGAGCCTGAGCGCCACAAGCCCAAATCGAGTGCCTTCACGATGAGCGACAGGAAGAACTTAGTTCTTTTTGCCACCAAACGTGAGATGAGAGAAGTGTGTGAGAACCCATCAAGTGTCATTCACTATGTCCTTTTGTGCAAGGACGAGGCACCAAAAGCTAACACCTCTCACAATCTACCTTTAGTGTTATCTTCTCTATTGCAGGAATTCCAAGATGTTTTCCCCGACGAGCTACCTCCGGGTCTACCTCCTCTACGAGGCATCGACCACCGAATCGACCTCATCCCCGGAGCTCCCCTTCCTAACAACGCTCCCTACCGCGTCAACCCCGAGGAAACTAAGGAGATCCAATGGTAAGTACAACAACTCATCAACAACGGCCATGTACGAGAAATTTGAGCCCTTGTGCCGTCCCGGTAATCCTTGTTCCCAAGAAAGATGGTACATATCGCATGTGTTTCGATTGCCATCCTATCGATGCTATTACCGTGCGCTATCGTTACCCTATTCCACGCCTAGATGATATGCTTGATGAGCTTAGCAGAGCTACCATTTTCTCTAAGATTGATCTTAAGAGCGACTACTATCAAATACGCATCCCAGAAGGTGATGAATGGAAAACCGCATTTAAGACCAAGTTTGGCTTATATAAATGGCTTATTATGCCAATGGGTTTATCTGAAGCACCCGGTACTTTCATCCTATATTCTGGCCCATTAACGACCCGTTATGCCTGTGACAGAATTAAGCCTTTGCTGTCCTACGGCCTGTTAACGGCATGTTACCGTGCTGGGCCGATACCAATTACGCCTGATTACGGCCCATGTAGACCCATTTATCCGATGGCCCGAGGCCCACCGATTATAGGCCCATTTATCGACGGTCCGTAGGAGACCCATGGATCCTACGGCCCGTATATGGCCCATGGTAGTTGCGGCCACTAGCAAACCAGGGAAAAAGAAGACTAGGAAATAAATAAGGCCGAAACTAATGCTAGGCTATTAAGGCGATTGCACAGATTACATCCACTCGGCATCAAAGATCGCCACCAGTGCAAATATAGGGAACAACCTACACTATACAAAATTGGCTTGTTGTTTTCTTCAGCCGGTGGCTGCACGTTACGAATAAATTTTGTATCGCACCAAAACAAATTACAACTCTATAACAAAAGGAAGGTTGGCATAAAAATTAATAGTCTAGCAGATAAATGCACCACCAGAAGTTCAGAAGCCCAGTTCATTTGACCTGACTGTTACGTTTTCATGCTATATTGTCCGATGGAGCACCATAACCCTCGCCTTCATTTCCCCTAGGCTCCTGAAGAACATAGAAAATGTCTGATAGTCTGGTTTCAAAACCATGCATATCTTGATGACATTGAGCAATGTTTCTCCTTGTTTCACAAAGGGTCTCTGTTAGGGAATGGACTTGTGTCTGGAGCGCAGATACAACATTGCTTTGAGCTTGCATATCTTGATCATGAGGCAGTTTGGACGATATTTCCTTAACAACCAACCCAGTATTACGCAGGAACGTGCTTTTGGCACTGTTAGTGCACAGGTACTGACCCACTGCAGCAAGAGCTGACATTGCGGTTATAGTTGCCTCGCCACCTTCAGAAGGTGGCGGTTCCACCATTTTTTCCGTAGCTCGCAGAAAAGTTGAGGTTTTACATTAGTAGTACCAGAACAGAAGATATTAAGGAGGCAACAAAACCAAACAAAATAGCTTTGGTCTATATACAGAACTTATTCTGGTGAACCCACGTAAAATATTAGTTGTATTTCATTGCAAAGTACATAATAAAACCAGGTTCCAAACATATGACCATGTACCATCGCTAATGTATTGTCTATTTCTTCACATTGTATTGAGGGCTAAGGATAAAGAGACGAAGTTTACAATACGGTAAGCATAGTATGACATCATTCATATCACAAAACAACTGAGAACAGACAAACAGGCAATTGTAACATTGTGTGGGCAAGTCCAGCACGGAACTAGATTACGGGTCAAGATCAAAGGAACATCACTCCTCTCTTTTAAACCTTGTAAAGTGCAATGATACGCTAAGACAATTATGTATAAAATTGAAAAGAGTAATAGACATTGGCTACGAACCATGCAGTTCAAGGCACAAGTAAAAGTAAGTAGTAGTTAAAAGGCATCAGGATTAAGGACTTACAACAGTGGCTTTGACTTGTGTAGTCATGCCCTTCTTCTTGCTGGTGTGACAGTCCTTGAAGATTTCCACAACATTTGGTTCAGGTACTTTTTGGTCCTTGTGGGCTTTCCTCTGCATTTCGAACAAGTCAATATAGATCTGATAATATGGTACAACGAAAAGAGTGAAACAACAGCTAATTACAAGAGCCTCGCAGTGTGCAATATAGCTACGAGATCCTGTCATCTGTTGGAATTTCACTTTCGTACGGTTGGCCTTGTTCTTTGAACAGTTCACCTATAAGAAGATAGATTTGTGTGGCACATGCGTAAATAGGACTTCAACATGTGATCTGATCACATATATATAATGTACCTGATACTTCGGATCAGACCAGTGTTTAACAAGGCCCCTCCAGTCTTCATCTGATATATTTTCCACTTGAGATGTTTGGGAAATTTCATTGTTAGCCTTGCCTTCAAAGTGAGTTTTCCTCAAGTTATACCGATACTATCATAGAGCAGACTTGAAAACATGGGTGCAAGCTTGTCTGGTTGCATCATCTTGTCTATCCAACTTGAACCTCATCTGTTGAAAATTATGGGAGTCTCATTATCAACAACCTAGAGAGTATGGGACATAGCAAGACGATATTACTAGTTTCCATACATAACCATACATACAGATAAATGGTCGAGGAAGGTGTTGAACTGGGTTTCGTCTTTGTCATTCCTGTACTGAATCCATGTTGGGAGGATACGTACATGACACCTAACGGCAACCGCTGCCTCTGATACTAACTTGGCTGACTCTGTAGCATCACGTGGCCTTTTTAAACCTGCCTCAAAATGGATCTCCATTCTTCCTCCTCTAGATTTAGTTAACCTATCGAGCATTATCCCTAATGTTTGTTTCCTCTTGCGCCTAAGTGCTAGTCCAACAACGAACATAGGAAGTGTTAGTCTACATCAAACTGTGAGACTACATATAAAGAGCATGCAACTGTAACTTGACTCGAGCAAGTACCTTCTTGCTGTTGAAGCTCACAAGGTTCATCTGATATTGCCAACTCGTCTTTTGTCAAGAGTGCTTGGGAAGTAGTGTCAGGTGGCAAGGGAGCTTGGGAACATGCTGCTAGCTCAGTTGACGCACGAGTAAGTCGTGCAGCAGGTAGTACTGTGGTAGGTGCTGCAAGAACTAGGGTTGTCTCTGCTTGTTTGGTCGCAGCTATTTGTTTTTGTTTGGCTTTTTTGCAACTCATGTAGCATGGGATGCCATGTTTGTAGAATTTTCTGCTGGACTTTGACCTTCTATTGCACCATCAGTACCAACAGAATCTGCAGGATTAACCACTTCTCATTCGCTGCCATTCTGTGTTTCTTCCTCTTTCTTTGTGCCATGTTAAGTCAAGCCGACAAGAAAAATGAATAACAATTAAGTTCTTCAGAACAAATTGATGCATGATGCAGAAGAACTGAACTTTGATGTTAGACAACCACATGATAGGAGGATGTAATATGTATGAAAAACAGGACGGAAGAGATAACCAGAACTATGATGTGTAAACTAAGAAGAAGACATTTCACCAAATTAGAAGCAATGCAATGGAAGGTAGACACCATATGAAAGATGCTACAAACATCGCTCTGCCAAGTAACAGTGTCTTATCATCAATGGCGTTTAAACAAATGTGAAGCAGTACAAGAAATAAATCATATGCAAGATGCAAACAACATCACACTACCATGTTAGAGGTCTCTCGTCATTAGTGCCATTGCATATTCACATCATTGCATATTCACAGCTTACGATGTGTAAACTAAGGAGAAGGCATTTCAACAAATTAGAAGCAATGAAAGCTAGTCACCATATGAAAGATGCAACGAACATCACTCTACCAAGTTAAAACTGTCTCGTCATAAGTGCCATTTCAACAAATTAGTAGTACAAGCTAGAAAAGAATGTGAGATGTAACCTATATCACACTTCGAAGTTGAACATGTCTTATGATAAGTGATTGTTGCAGGTTACACAACAGTAGTAATTTGAGGTAAGAACATGGTGTGATAGACAGATATTGTATGTTCTAGAAACAGGAACACGTGTCTTATTCAAGTATAATGTGTAAAGTAAGCAGATGGAATTCATCAAAATTAGAAGCAAGACAAGCTAGACATCACACATAACATGCAACCACATATAACAGTGCCAAGTTAGAGGGAGCACTGGTGATGCTACACTAGGGGAGACGTGCTCATCATAAACACAACTTTGTTGAGTGTTTATGCATGTGTTGTCTTGGAAATCATCTTGGGGTGTGGAGGAGTAGAAACTGTAGAGGCCCTCCGTTCGGAAGGAGCACATTTATCCGCTGCCTTGCTAACTTTCTTCCGCTTTATTGATTTTGAATTGTCAAGTAAAACCAACAAGAAAAAAGCAATAAAATTCTCTCTTCAGAACTCATTCATGCATGATACTGACAATCACTACTTTGATGTAAGGCAAACACATGATACTAGGATGGAATATGTACGAAAAATAGGATGACATGGCATGTTCACAACTGTTTGTGTAAACTAAGCAGAAACCATTCCAACAAATAAGAAGCAATGCAAGCTAGACACCACATGAAAGATGCAACCAATATGACTCTGCCAAGTTAAAAGCGTCCCATCATAAATGAAATTTCAACAAATTAGAAGCAGTGCATGCTATAAATCATATGGAAGATGCAACTATATCGCACTTCATATACTAAAGGTGTCTCGTCATGTTGATTGATGCGGGATACAAAAAAACAATAGTTTTATGTAAGGATATGCTTAATAGACAGATGTACCATGTACTAAATACAGGAAGGCATGTCACATTAACAGGTATAATGTATAAGCTAAGCAGACTAGCACATGCAGTTTAACGAGATTGGAAGAATTACAATCTAGACACCATATGCAACATGCAACCACATATCATGCTGCCAAGTTAGAGCAAGCACCTGCGATGCTAGTGTAGGGGAAATGTTGTAATCACCTACAGAGTTACCTTCACTATCTTCATCTAGCATTTTTGTTTCTTGAGAATCATGTCGGGAGGCTGACGCTGCATTCTTTAAATGAGGAGTAGTCCCCTTGCCTGCCTGCCTCGTCATAAGTGATTGATGAGGGATACACAAGAACATTAGTTTGATGTAAGAACATGGTTAATACACAGATGTACTAGTATGTACCAAAAACAGAAAGGCATGTCATATTCAAAGGTATAATGTGTAAGCTAAGCAGATGCAATTTAACCAAATTGGAAGCAATACAAGCTAGATATCCGGCTGGAGTGGTGAGCATGATCATCTAGGACTTGAGAGCCTGGTGGGAGGCGGGCTTCTTCGCCACCATCGCGGCTTTTTAGTTGGCTTCCAGGTGATGCCTATCTTTGCTGGGCTTGTCACTGGCTCGGCCAGTGCCCTGACTAGCTATTTGTCTTCTGGTGCTCACGGGATGGTGGTTCATGTAAAAAAATATCTTTCCTTATCTTACCGATTTCGGCCTTTCGAATACAAGCTAGACACCATATGGAACATGCAACCACATATGACACCATGAAGTTAAAGCAAGCACCTGGGATGGTGTTTCATTGCGAGCGAGGTCATCATCTCCAGAGCTACGTTTACCGTCTCCATCTGCTGACACTGCACCCTTTATAGCACTGTAACGTGTCTTGCCTACCCGCATACGAAGCTGGAGCGACTTCTCTCTTTTCTTTTTGGCTTCTCTCATGGCAGCAGAGTCTGAAATACTCTTGCATAAAAACACAATAGTGAGAGTAAGGGTGAAGTTTGTGCACAACTAGTGCACTGTAAAAGTAGCAGATAGCAGGTGGCTGAAAAATAAATGACAGGAGACATATGTTAGCACTACAACATTGCATGGCAAACAAAATTAGATTCTACTCCGTATGATTTCGTAATATATGAGCGCAGGAAATGCAGGTACTCCTCCAGCACACCCCCACATGTGGTCATATCTAAGATAACAGTCGACTGAAAATAAATAGGTTAGTCGATTTTTTTAATGAACCGTTCGATCTATAAGGAATGGGCAGATGGCCTTTGTCTACCTCCCGCCAGTCACTGTTGACGATCTTTCTCGAACCGGCAGTGACCACCGGCCCAGACCCCTGCCTCCGCCGCCCCGCCCTCCCACCGACCTCAAACCACCGCCGTGCTTGGCAGCGCCCCAGGCCATCCCTTTAATCTCGGCCTACCTCCAGATTGGGCGCCAGTAGCTCTATGCCGCACACGCCCCTAAGATAAACACCAAGGCACTGCTTCCCTGGCGTAATAGGCGTACTAGCGCATGTTACTCCGGGGAATGCTTCCGTTAATTGGGAATCAACTAGCCAGAAATTGAAATTCAGGGGGGCGACGGACCTCTAGCTAAGGTGAAATAGTATATGAGGAGAAACCTTGTGCATCGCAAGTTACTAGGAACATCTAGTATCAAGAAGAAGCGGTCAACTAGTGTCTTCTGTGGGATGAATAGCATGCAAGTAGAGACGTAAGATTTGCACGAATAAGGGAAGAGGAGTACCTTTTTCAGTTGTCGGTGTGGTCACCTCCACATGTCGCGCCGATCTTCTCCTTTTTACCGAGGAAACCGATGTTCTGGAGGGTGCAGACTTGGATGAACCCATGGCCAAATTGTTGACTGTGTTGCCATGGCCATATGTCGGCGGAGGGGAAGCAGATCCGAGGCGGCGAAGGACGGCATAGCAGGAACAACTTCGGTGCGGTGGAGGGTGGCGAAGTTGGAGCGGCAGTGGTGAGGCGTAGGACGGCGTGGTTGAACTGGCTCGGGTATGGACGACTCGGCCTCGGCTTCAACTACTAGCCGTGGAGGGCGTTGCGGTTGAGGTTGCGGTGGACAACGACGTCGGGGTATCGGCTCCAGCCTGATGGAGGAGGGCGGCGGTTGATGGGTGGGATGGGGTGGCAGACGGAGGACGCCGGGGTTTCACGGCTGGTGGAGAGGTAGTTTTCGCGCCCACGGAGTAGGAATGGGGAATCGGATGGGTGGGGGGGACCATGTTTTGGTCTGGGACGTGCTTGTTTTTGGCTTTTTTGAACAGAAGATGGGACACGCTTGTTTGAAATTTGGGGAAAGTACAAACTTTGCCCCCCTCTTAAATTTCGGACCTACTGCGGGTCGAGGGTAGGATGGTAATCCTAGGTGTCCCAAATAGTGGGCGGGAGCGATTTCGGCCGCACGCATGTGTGCTTAGGTGGTGTAAGTGCATCTAGTGCCACCCCTAGTTGGTTTTGGAGTATTGACGACAAACCTAGTTGAGGGACTAATGTGTTTGTGAGAATTGCATGATAACACAGGTAGAAGTCCCTCATTGATTCGGTTTTACTACCAGAGATGACCCCTAAAAATGTATGAAGACATTGAAGTCAAAGGTGGTATATGAAGATATTCACATTGAAGACTATGACAAAAGATGACACGTTATGAAGCCAATGGAGCTCGAAGACTTAGATCTTTTGTAGTTCTTTTTCTTTTGTGTTGAGTCATAGGAACCACCGTACTGTTAAGTGGGGTCCAGGAGAACCAGTCAGAATGACTGAAGTGATGCCTAAACCAAAAACTATGTCTTCGAGTGAAGACAATGAGAGCGAATCTTGTCTAGAGCCGGACAAGTCAGCTTTGCTTGTAGCCCAAGTAAAGTGGCCATTAGAGTTTGAAATCTGACCGTTGAGACACTGTCAGTTCCTTAGTGACCCAGGGTAATTTCAGACAAATCAGGTCGGGTTGCCAAGTGGCTATAAATAGCCCACCCCCTACAACCATAAACGGTTGGCTGCTCAGATTTCAGTGCACGACTTTTGTCGTTTGAGAGCAACCCACCTCGAAGCCTTTGAGAGAAAATTCCTAGCGAGGAGAAAGCCCTAACCACCCAGAGCCAAAGTAAATTGGGCATCACTTAAGTCATCTTGTCTGTGTGATCTGAAGACTTATTACACTTGAGGACTGTGCATCCTCCAAACGGTTAGGCGTCGCGTTCAGAGCATCCAAGAGACATTGTGGATTGCCAGTGAACGAAGTCTGTGAAGGTTTGGGAGTCTACCTTGAAGACTTACCAGAGTGATTCGGCGAGGACTATGTGACCTTAGCTCAAGGAGAATACGGTGAGGACTTGGTGTCCTGAGCTCCGTGTTCAGGACTGGGTGTCCGGGACTGTGTGTCCTAAGGTTTAAATACCTAGCCGCTCCAACCAGACGTACAGTTGTCACAGCAACTGGAACTGGTCCAACACATCATTGTCTTCAATGAGTCACTGGTTTCATCTTCACTTCCTTTTACTTATTGTTACTCATTGTGAAGCCATTGCATGCTTGCTATATCTTTTGTCTTCACAACGTAACTGTATGATTTGATTGGCTTCATAACTTCTTCCTACCTGATCCTTATTACACTGCAGCTACTTGTCATTGTGCTTTCACTCTATTGAATACTTGACCATGGCTTGCCTAGTGTAATCTAACTTCCGCTGCATAGTGATAGGCATATCTCTACTGTTTGTCTTCATAACTTCCACGTTTTGAAGACTTTCATAAAAATCACCTATTCACCCCCCCTCTAGTCGATATAACATACTTTCAATTGGTATCATAGAAAGGTGCTCCCTTGTTCTGTGTGATTTGGTTTAACCACCTGGAGTTTTAGCTATGTCGACTGCAGGGATAATTAAAGTCTCCGCTGCGTGCCCCGTCTTCGATGGAACTGAATATCCCTACTGGAAGAATAAGATGCGTATGCATCTTGAAGCCATTGACGTCGACCTATGGTATGTCGTCGAGAACGACGTTCCCAAGGCTGGAGAAGGTGTCACTGCTGCTGATGTCAAGAAATTCGTTCAACTAGACTCTACTGCCAAGAACATCTTCTGTGGTCATCTGACCAAAGGACAGTATGGCCGTGTGAGTGCTTTGAAGACATCCAAGCTGGTCTGGGACTGGCTCTCCAAGGTCAATGAAGGCATCTCAACCCAGAGAGATCAAAGAATCAGTGTCCTTCGCAATCTCTTCAACCGCTTCAAGCGAAATGACAATGAGAATGTCCAGCACACATTTGACAGACTCACTGACATCACAAATGAGCTTCAAGCCCTCGGCGCTACTGAGATCACCAAACATGAAGTCGTCAAGACGCTGCTGAGATCACTTGATAGTTCGTTTAACATCCTAGCCCCGATGATCCAAGAACGTCCTGATTTCAAGACACTCAATCCGTCTGACATACTTGAGAGGCTCAATACACATGAGTTTCAGCTTTCGGAGAAAAGAGATATCTACGGTCCAAACTATGGGCGAACTTGTGCCTTGAAGGCAAAAGTTGTTTCCTCATCTGAAGAAGAATCTGACAGCAGTTCTGATGATCCTAAAGACATTGGAAGGGAACTTGCAATGCTAGTGAAGAAGTTCCAAAAATTCACCAAGAAGAAAGGCTTCAGAAAGTCTTCACGATCAAGCTCAAGGAATGATGAAGCTTCTGCTCATGACTACAAGAAGAAAACATGCCACAAGTGCAAGAAAACTGGACACTTCATCTCTGAGTGTCCATAGTGGGACAATGAGAACAGAAAGAAGAAGAAGAGCAAGGAATATGACTCTGATGACAAGAAAAAGAAGAAATACACAAAGTCTTCTTCCAAGTCTTCCTCAAAGTCTTCATCACACAAGAAGAGCTCATTTGGCAAGGCACGTGCGTTTGTTGGCAAGGAAATGGATTCAGAGGAGGAGTCCGCTTCTGAGGAGGCAGAGGTGGAGTCTGAGGAGGAGTCTGATTCTGGCATTGCAAGTCTGGCTACAGCATACGTTGCCAAGTCCATCTTCAACACTGAAGACAATGACTTCATCACCGACACCGATGCAAATGACAAGGACTACTCCACTCATACCTACTACTTCATGGCACGCGGTGCCAAGGTAAACAAATGCACTACTCACTATCAAACATCTAGTGACGATGACTTTGATTGTGACTCAAAACCCAGTTATAAAACACTTGCTAAAATTGCAACTGAACAACAGAAAGCCATGGAACATATTCAAAAACTGTTAGACAGAAGCGATGATCTGTTGGGTGCTGAAATGACTCGATCTGAATCCTTAATTGAAGACATAAAAAATCTTCACGTTAAGTATCAGGAACTTGAAGATCGTCATGATACTCTCTCAACAACTCATGAAAAGCTTTCCTATGATTATCTTCAAAGGAAGCAAGAACTTGAGAAATTGAGGGCGGCTCATGAAGATCTTCAAAAGGAAAACGAGTCACTTCGCGCCGAACAGATCAGTTCCGCTCAGGAAGGATTTGAACCACCATGTCTTAAATGCATTGAGCGTGATAATGCTACTTCTGTTGCTGAATGTTCCACTGCTACTGCTGTTGCAATATCTTCAACTGTTGATGCGGTAACTAACCCCTCTGCTGAGGATACCACTGCTATTGTTGATGAGAATGCTAGGTTGAAGACATTGCTTGAAACAGGGATGTATAAAAGTCTTAAAGGACATCAGACATTATGTGATGTCCTCAAGAAGCAGATTCTGAACCGAAACCCTAGGAAAGAGGGTGTTGGGTTCGTAAGGAAAATAAATGCAGATGGCTCTTACTGGAAACCTGAGCAGTACCCCAAAACCAAGTGGGTTGCTGCAAAGGAACCTTCAGCAGATCCATCCAATTTATCTGGCTTCACTTGTGCTAACCCCATTATCATTGATGAATCCTTTGATGCAAACTATATACTGTTTAAGAATCAGAATGGTCAAGTGTTTGCCAGGTACATTGGTACTAACTACAGGAATGGACCGCCTATGAAGAAGATCTGGGTTCCGAAAAAGTGTCTGGAAAATCTTCCTGTGAATGTCTTCATGACACCTCACTTGAAGAAGATAAACCTCAGACCAAAGGCTTCATATGGTCCAAAGGCTTCATACAAATAGAGGACTCACCTGAGTCACACTAACGCAAATGTTTTGCAGGGAAACCACACTCAGGCATATGAATATGAGAACGGTTCATCAAACCGTCACGTTCATATGACCAAAAATTATTATGCTTATTCTTATGAGTACTATTGTCCACTTGCAAGACTGTTTGCTAAGGCTACAAAGCCAAAATTCTCAGATGCTGCACTTAGACTTATTGCTTCTAAGCCACCCTTGAAGATGTGGGTGGTTAAGAAGGCTTAACTCTCTTTTGCAGGGAAAGGTCTCCAGCAGAAAACCAAAATCTTCTGACGCTATTGCTGGGGACCTTAAAAATCTTGTAGGGCGCAAGATAAAATGCCCGAATGGCATCGTTATGTATTTCGTTCCTGAATCGCATGCTACTCTCCCTATTAGTCCTAATCTGGATCTAAGTTTTCATAACCCACTGGTTCGTCAAATGTTTTTGCTTCACAATTCTCTTCGTGAAGCCTATCCCCCTAACTGCACTGTAGGGTACGACACCAGCGTCTTCAAAGTCTTCAGAATGGATTATTGACAGTGGGTGTACAAATCACATGACTGCCAAAAGAAGCCTTCTTATGGACTCAACCTTACGTCCATGCGACAAGAGCCACATCACATTTGCTGACACTGGTAAAAGTAAGGTATTGGGTCTAGGTAGAGTTGCAATCTCAAAGGATCAACACATGGATAAAGTCATGCTTGTTGAATCCCTTGGTTTCAACTTAATGTCTGTCTCAAGGCTTTGCGATTTGAACGTGGTCGTAATATTTGGAAAATTTCGTTGCCTTGTACTAATGGAGTCTGACAAGTCTCTAGTGTTTGAAGGGTATCGGAAAGATGATTTGTATGTGGTAGATTTCTCAGCAGGGCGACAACTTGCAGTATGTCTTCTTGCAAAAGCTTCAGAATGCTGGCTTTAGCATCGGAGGCTTGGGCATGCTGGCATGAGGAACCTCGACACCCTTGCGAAGAAGAAACATGTCATAGGCATCGAGGGCGTCAAGTTCAATAAAGATCACTTATGCGGTGCCTGTGAAGCAGGGAAGATGACGAGGGCAAAACATCCCTCGAAGACAATCATGACCACTACTCGACCCTTCGAACTGCTTCACATGGATCTTTTTGGTCCCACTCACTACTCAACTTTTACTACTACTGCTTGCCTCTATGGCTTTGTCATTGTTGATGATTACTCTAGATATACTTGGGTGCACATAATCCTTTACAAGACTGAAGTGCAGGATGTCTTCAGACGCTTCGCCAATCGAGCTATGAACAATTACGGCGCCAAGATAAAGCACATCAGAAGTGACAATGGCACTGAATTCAAGAACACTGGCCTTGATACATATCTTGATACCTTGGGCATCACACATGAATTCTCAGCTCCGTACATGCCACAGCAGAATGGCGTCGTCGAACGCAAGAACAGAACACTCATTGAGATGGCCAGAACGATGCTAGATGAATAAAAGACTCCAAGAAAATTCTGGACTGAAGCCATTGACACTACATGCCATACAATCAATCGTGTGTATCTTCACAAGCTTCTGAACAAGACATCTTATGAACTCCTAACTGGCAAGAAGCCAAATGTCAGTTACTTCAGAGTATTTTGCGCAAGGTGCTGGATCAAGGACCCACACCACACCTCAAAGTTTGCACCAAAAGCACATGAGGGTTTTATGCTTGGATATGGAAAGGATTCGCACTCCTACAGAGTCAATCTCTTTCACTACAAAGTGGTTGAAACAGTGGATGTGCGGTTCGTTGAGACTAATGGTTCACAAAGAGAGCAACTGCCAAATGTGCTAGATGAAGTTCCAGCTAGTGAGTCAATCAAGCTTATGGGAACTGGAGACATTATACCTTATGAAGCTCATCCTGAAGAAGAACTTATCATCTCAGCACCTGATCAACATGAGGACAATGCTTAGCCTAAAGACATTCCTCCCAACAACAACACAGATCAGCAAGAGCAAAGTCTTCGCCCTGTACATCCTCGCGTTGCCAATGAAGTGCAGATTGAAAGAATAATTGATAGCATCAATGCACCTGGTACAGTCACTCGTTCAAGGGCAACTCAGATAGCAAATTTCTGTGGGCACTTCGCATTCGTCTCAATATCAGAACCCAAGAAAGTTGAAGAAGCCTTCATGGAACCTGAATGGATTCAAGCTATGCAAGAAGAGCTTCAACAGTTTGAGCTGAATAATGTATGGGAACTGGTTAAGCGTCCTGATCCACGGAAGCACAACATAATAGGCACCAAATGGATATACCGCAACAAGAAAGATGAGCATGGTCAAGTTGTCAGAAACAAAGCTCGTCTCGTTGCTCAAGGATATACTCAAGTGGAAGGCATTGACTTCGATGAAACATTTGCTCCTGTGGCTAGGCTTGCAGCCATACACATACTGCTGGCCTATGCAAATCATCATAACATACTTCTATATCAAATGGATGTGAAGAGTGCCTTTCTCAATGGCAAGATTGAAGAAGAAGTATATGTTGCACAACCGCCTGGCTTTGAAAATCCAAAACATGGTATACAAGCTCAACAAGGCACTGTATGGCCTCAAACAAGCCCCTAGGGCCTGGTATGACACACTCAAATACTTCCTGAAGAGCAAAGGCTTCATACCTGGTTCCCTAGATCCCACTCTTTTCACGAAGACATATGATGGTGAAATGTTTGTGTGCCAAATATATGTGGATGAAATTATCCTCGGCTGCACCAATCAGAAGTACAGTGAAGAGTTTGGATATATGATGCAAGAGCAATATCAGATGTCCATGATGGGGGAGCTGAAGTTCTTCCTTGGTCTTCAAATACGACAACAACGCAATGGCATCTTCATATCTCAAGAGAAGTATCTCAAAGATTGCCTGAAGAAGTTCGGTATGCAAGACTGCAAAGGCTTCACAACACCAATGCCAGCCAAACATCATCTGGGTCCTGACGACAATGGTAAAGAGTTCGATCAAAAGGTATACCGCTCCATGATTGGTTCTTTACTTTATCTATGTGCATCTAGGCCAGATATTATGCTTAGTGTTTGCATGTGTGCTCGATTTCAAGCGGCACCAAAGGAGTCGCATCACTTAGCTGTGAAGCGAATTCTTCGATATTTGGCTCACACCCCAACTCTAGGATTATGGTATCCAAAGGGCTCCTAGTTTGATTTGGTTGGATTCTCGGATGCTGATTATGCCGGTGACAAAGTTGATCACAAGTCTACATCAGGCACATGTCACTTTCTGGGACGATCACTTGTATGTTGGTCTTCAAAGAAGCAGAACCGTGTATCTCTCTCCACTGCTGAATCTGAATACATTGCTGCTGGATCTTGCTGCGCTCAGCTTCTGTGGATGAAGCAAACACTCAAGGACTATGGCATTCATCTGAAGCAAGTGCCACTTTACTGCGACAACGAAAGCGCCATCAAGATTGCCAACAACCCAGTTCAGCACTCGAAGACAAACCACATTGAAATTCGTCATCACTTTCTCAGAGATCATGTTGTGAAGGAAGACATTGATATCATACACGTCAACACTGAAGAGCAATTGGCAGATATCTTCACCAAGCCCTTGGATGAGAAGAGGTTTTGCAAGTTAGGTGTGAGCTAAATATCCTGGAATCCTCAAATGTCCTGTGATCAGGCACACATCCTAACCCTTAAGCATATTGATGACTTAGATGTGCAACACACGAAGTGAAGTATACACTACTAGGAAAAGGGCTATAGATGGAAATGACACTAATGGCGCACCAGACATGTGGTGCGCCATTAGTATATACTAATGGCGCACCACCTTCTGATGCGCCATTAGTGTTGAAACTACTAATGGCGCACCCTGCCTACGGTGCGCCCTTAGTACCAAATTTTTTTTGAACTAGTGCGCCTGTCCAAACATACTAATGGCGCACCGTGGGTGTGGTGCGCCATTACTAGTTAAACTAGTAATGGCGCACCATGCCACGGTGCGCCATTAGTAACCTTG
>NC_041388.1:233685434-233686072 GCF_002162155.2 Triticum dicoccoides | reverse complement strand
AATGTCAAAAAAATAAAAGAAAATAAGTTTCCCATGTGATATGTGGCCTAGTTGTTGGGAAAATTTGCAAATATGAATTTTGACTTCATTTGCAAAATCTCGCGAGAATTTGTAAAAATGGGCATAACTTTTGCATACTAACTCGGATGATAAAGTTTTTTATATGAAAAATCATCTACTCGAAAAGTTACATCCAAATTTAACTAGGGGAACCCCGTTAAACATTTTCAAAATCCTCAAAAACCTAACAGAAAAAAAGATACGGGGCTTTTAAGATCTAGAGAGGCAAAAAAAATCAAAAAATTCAAACTTACTAATGGCGCACCTGACCATGGTGCGCCATTAGTATCTTCCCGCCTTCAAAATTCAAAATAAATCAAAAAAATAAAAAAAATTACTAATGGCGCACCTGCCCGTGGTGCGCCATTAGTATCTTCCCGCCTTCAAAATTCAAAATAAATAAAAAAATAAAAAAATTACTAATGGCGCACCTGCCCGCGGTGCGCCATTAGTATGCCGTATATATGGCTGGTCCTCTCCTCCTCTCTTCATTTCATCTTCCCTTCTCTCCTCCACCATACTTCTCCTCTCCGGTGACCTCCTCCTCCTCTCCGGCGACCTCCTCCTCCCTCCTCCCT
>NC_041388.1:233670489-233684827 GCF_002162155.2 Triticum dicoccoides | reverse complement strand
TACTAATGGCGTGCTGTTAGTGGCGCACCATAGATGCGCCATTAATGGCCATACTAGGTGCGCCATTAGTAGGGGGTTTTCTAGTAGTGATATCTTCAATCAATGAAGACATACATTCTAACTGTGAATACATTAATGTGGAAGTTGACTTCAGAGCGCCACGATAATTGTGCGCCGTGTCTGGGTCTAATACTTCCTATACGGTGGGTAACGCCACCACCAAACGTTCTATTTTGAAGTGTTTCACTCTTGGCGTTACCTTGCAATGTCTTCACATTTGGTTTGGCTTCGAACTCAACATATATTCATGATTATCTTCACTATGTTGATTATATAGATATATATATACTAGTGTTCTGTCCTCTACAACATTCACTTATAGCTATGTCTTCTTCGTTGAATCTTTTGAACTAAGTGAATGTGATCGGACCCTAATCTCTGTATGCTCTCTATCTCAAACTCTATCTCTCCAAATCATATGCATTCTATTGAAACTGTCGAATGTCTTCTCTATGTCCTTGTCAGCAGAAAACACAGAGACAACCTTTAAAACTGTTTCCAATGCTCATTCATCCACAAGAAATCCGGAGAAGTAGGAACGACCGCCCAACAATCCAGGCGTGCGTGGGATGTGGAACTGCCCCCAAAATACCGCATGATGGCCACGTACTACTCATATGCGAATCGCCAGGGGCACCTGAGTAATAGCGCAGTGCCGCCCCTGCGCCTATAAATTCACACTTACAGCGGTCATTATCTCCTTCTTCCACCCTTGCACAAACCCTAGCGCCACCGCTAGCTCTCGACGACGCCGGCGACGAAGCGCTTCGTTGCCGCAACCTCTCCGACGCCGTCTTCACGCCGATCGCGGACATCGTCCTCTCCGCCGTCGCCGTAGGTGTCTTCCGTCGCCAAGTTAGGGCACGGAGGATTGAACTGCTCGGCATCATCTCCCACACCATCTAGCAGTTCCAAGTGTGGTAAATAAAACTTCTTTTTACAGCCCTGTTGATCTCATGGTTCTGTCACTTTCTACCATAAGAAGTTTCTCTTCACACAAGTTAGATCTTTCAATCTGCATCTCATAACATGCCTAGTATATTCACTTGTGCTTCATGAAGTAGTTAGATTCCTCACTTGTACTGATTTGTGGGTTCGTACAAATCTGGAACCAACTTCTTTTCTATGAGTGAATGTCTTCGCACGATGAGGTCAATGTCTTCTAAACTGATTTATCTTCAAAATCTTCTGAGAATGCATATGACCTCTTCCCCTTCCCTCACACCTTAATGCTGTCACAGGTACATGTCCGTGGGAGAATCCTTTGGTTCTCATAGTCTGCATTCATTTGCAGAATTCTTACAGCATCACATAAATTCTCCTGAAGCCAGTTCCTGTTGGTCTAGCAAGAAAAAGCCTTTGAAGCCTTTGAACATCTTGAAGCCTTTCAAGTTAAAGTTTATGGCTTCAGAAACAGCAGCAAGGAAGGGGGGCAGACAGCGACGTGGAGGAACATCCAAAGATCTGCCTGATGAACTGGCAGAAATGTATAAAACAGATCCTGAAGAGAATTATGGTCAGCGCAAGACCCGAGTCCAATGGATTCGATGCTATTGGGCAGAACAATGGTTCAAGTACCGCTTCACAACCCAAGAGTATGCTGAGAAGAGTGCCATCAAAAGACCGTGGGGAGACATCTTATTCAAGAACCTTGTACCCAGGACTAGAGATGAAGCCATTGCTCAAGCCTTCTACCCATGCATGGTCCGAGGACCACAACCTGCTGAAGCACATCCGTCGTCACTACTCTGGTGTCGTGACGACAATCTGTTCAAGCGCAACTTCCAGTTTGCCCAGAACTCAGCGAAGCAGAACAAGAAGAAGTTGGGGTTAGACTTCAACCCTGGTCCCTCCGCACCAAGGGCAGATGGCACACGCGACGCAGAACCCAATATCATCGGTCCGTATGTCAACCTTGAGGGCCTCATCACCCGCATCTTAGTCCAAGGGACTGCCGTGAATGACCCTCCAGCTGACTCTGAGTCTGATGAAGCTCCTGCTGTACCGAAGCCAAAGCAGTCGAAGAAGCCAAAAGCTTCAAAGCCGGCCCCTTCGCCAAAAATCTCAAGGGCGAAGCCATTGGCAACTGCACCTCCTGAAGACAGTGTGCAGTCTGAAGACGTCTCCCGCGTCTCCAAGCCCCAGAAGGCCAATATGCCTCAGCCACACACCGGCAAGGAGCTCACAGCTGCTGCCATTCTGCGCAGCGAAGCCATTGATCTGTCAAGTGATGAAGATCTTGGAGATGACGCTCTCGAGCAGCTCATCAAGAGCAAAGAAGAAGCTGAAATCTTCAACAATTTGCCTCTCTTTGATGTCACCATCATCCACAACTTCATCGACGAATGGTTTGCTACACCAAACATCAGCTTCGAAGATCTGCAGCTGCCCGTTGGCCACAGCGTCGCCTTCCAAGGCGCTATTGCTTCAGAACTTGCAATTGCCCAGCGCATTGTTGAACTGAAGCAGAAAATTGATCATGAAAAGGCTCCGTTCAAGAAGCATATGGCCAAGCTCAGCGTGCAAGAAGTAAAGAGCTTCAAGATCATGTTGCACGAACTAAAGGAAAACTTTCTGAAGAAGCGTGCAGAAGCTCAAGGTTCGCGGGAGCGAATGAAGACTCTGGCAGACAGATGTGTGCAGGCCTACAATGAGGCCGTGAAGCGCAAGGCACTTGGGCGTCCCAGCATCGACCCCAGGATGGCCGCAAAGAAGAAGAAGAAGCCTGCTATGGCTGAACCAGAGGCCCCAAGGCAAGAAGTAGTTCCAATTGTCTTCCCAACTGCAACGACTGGCTCGAAGCCAAAGAGCCGGTCAACCGCTTCAGAGCTCAAGAAGACGCGAACTGCAGAGGCTGAAGCCAGGAAGCGGAAACATTCTGAAGCCTCTCCTTCTGCCCCCACTCAGAAGAAGCGAAAGATCAAGAAAGCTCGGGCTGCTCCCACAGAGCCCTTGAGGGTTGAACCCCTTTCTGTCGTCTATCCTAACGCAGAACGACAACTGACAGTTCATGAGCCTGCTTCCACAGAGGCTCCTAAAGCTGAAGACATACCAGGAGCCAACCCCATCGCTGCTGAAGACATTGGTCATCAGGACAATGTACAAGATGATGCAGCCCTTCCTCAGTATGACAACAGCAAACTCATCAGCATTGGTCGTCTTCTGACACCAATTGCACAAGATGCGTCATGGGCGGATCGCCCGCAAGAGGAAGAAGACTATGAGGCCCAGCCCACTCCAACCCCACAGGCGTCGTCTGCGTTCTGCAGGCTTCGCAAAGGTCCAAGGCCTCAAGTCTATGCTGAAGACATTCCGGCTGCATCAGCCGCAGAAGGAGCACCACAAGAGCCCACTCCTCTGCTCCACCAAGAAGCAGTTCTCCAGGAGAACGTGCTTGTGACCGACCCTCCACCTAGTCAAGCGGAGGCTGAAAATATTGAGGCTGACACAACCAACAATGAAGCCAATGTGGAGCCCTCCCCACCAAAAGCTTCAGAAGACAGCGAAGCTACTGATCCAAACACTTCTGTTCCCGAGTCTGCTGCAGGTCCTCAATTTGATTACCATGTTGAGCACAGGCCTCATGTCCAGAAGCCAGTCCCAAGGCTGCCGAGGTTCCTAGGTCCTGCATCAGCACCTGGCTCCTTTAACATCAATAGCTTCAAGGCAGATAATACGTTCTTCAACAGCTCCAAGAACCCCTATTCAAGGGAAAGGATTTCATCAGATAGGTTCTGGAGCTATCCTCAGCGCAGCTATTATTCATGCATCCTATACAACCAAGGTCGCATTTTCCCGCACAAGCGCCTTGATGTTGAAGCCATTGCTGGTCTGCCCTGTTTAGAGGAAGCGTTGGATTGCTTCAAGCAAGTGGGTCTGCTGCAGTTTGTAACTGATGAAGAGCACTGGAATGAAGAGCTTCTGTTGCAGTTCTATGCCACCCTCCACATCAAAGGATACAACAGATATCCGAAGACTTGGGCCCTGGATTGGATGACCGGCAATGTCCATCACGAAGCCAATGCATTTGATATCATTGAGCTCACCGGCCTGCCCACTCCTGGCGAATTCTTCGAGGAAGGCTGTCCACTACACACTGAAGCTCTTGAGAGCATATTCCAGAGGCCTGAACCGAATATGAGTCAGATGCTCTCCATGATGAAGCCATTGCCCCATGATGCTCCTTATCCAACAGAGTTCTTCGTTGAAGACTTTGAGTACCTACCCAGAACCATCTATCACATTATCCGGCGGACTCTCTGGCCTATCAAAGGGCACTCTCCAAATGCCAAGATCGAGGGTGCAATGAAGACTCTGATATTTTGTATCCTTCATGCCAAATGCTTCAACGCACAGGACTTCTTCATACGCCAACTTGCTGCATCAGGCTCAAATTTACTTGGTTTGAAGTTCTATGCTCCTTGGGTAATGAGACTGATCAAGCTTCACTCTGCAATCTCATATCAGCCCTCAGCCCGCAACCATCGGATCTTCTTGCCAGATGTGGATACCTCTGCTGAAGCTATATATCCTGAGCCTGCCAAGCAACCTTTGAGTCTTCAGAATGCAGAACACCAGAGCTTCACTCAAAACGTTGAAGGTGTTGAAGCCATCTCCAGGGTGTATCCTTTGGCTGGCACTACACGTGCACCACACCCTGCTTCAACTGAAGCCACTGACAGTGCCACTGCTTCAAGACCCAAGAAGCGCACTCGTGTTCTCAACGACCGAGAGCTTCTTGTGGCCCTTCATCAAAAGCAGGATAGGCATCATGACTGGTTGAAGAGACAGATGAAAAGCCTCTTGGTGGATGTAAATCGTATCCGAAATCTTGCCACCAAGAATGCTTTCGTTACCCATGAAACCTGTTGTCGTACATGGAAAGGGCTATCAATGATATGTACTGAAGCTGAACTTGAAGAGGATGGCTTCACTGAGCTATTGAAGTTTGACACCACACCTCCTAGAAGGGTTGTGATGCGAAGCACTCCATCTCTTGAAGACTCTGAGTTTTCTTCCTCTACTGCCACAGTCACTGCCAGAATCATTGATGAAGAAGACGATGCTACCTCACCGCCACCTACTTCAGCACCTCCAAGCTCTTCTGCACCGCCAAACAATGCCAACAACCCTGCTACTTCATCTACTCCTCAAGGGAACGAGTAGAGGCTCTATGTCTTCAAACCTTTTTGGTCATTACTGACAAAAGGGGGAGAAGCATATGAGATTGATAGTCTTCAAGCGGGTTCATATGGGCGGGTGCCTTATATTTTGCTTCGTGCTTACAACTCTCTTTTTTTGCTACATTTGGTTCTTACGAGTTGTAACACTTAAACCAGATGGTCGTCTGCTACTTGTTTGCCACCCTGTTATGCGAAGATAAATTCCGCATGTGCGACGATAAATTCCGCACTTATCTCATTCTACAGACGTCCATTTTCCATTATGCATGTCATTATCTTCATATATTTTCACATGCATAGTGGATTGTCATCATAAGCTGAAGTGGATCTCCACAAGTACAACCTGCCATGTGCATTTGCATTCCGAAAGCAAATTAACTTATATGCACATCTTCAGGGGGAGCCCTTGCAACTTATGAAGACAATTCCTTATCCTTTACAATTTCACATATTATATTCCCTGTTGAAAACTTCAACTAGTTTGTCATCAATCACCAAAAAGGGGGAGATTGTAAGTGCATCTAGTGCCACCCCTAGTTGGTTTTGGAGTATTGACGACAAACCTAGTTGAGGGACTAATGTGTTTGTGAGAATTGCAGGATAACACAGGTAGAAGTCCCTCATTGATTCGGTTTTACTACCAGAGATGACCCCTAAAAATGTATGAAGACATTGAAGTGAAAGGTGGTATATGAAGATATTCACATTGAAGACTATGACAGAAGAAGACACGTTATGAAGCCAATGGAGCTCGAAGACTTAGATCTTTCGTAGTTCTTTTTCTTTTGTGTTGAGTCATAGGAACCACCGTATTGTTAAGTGGGGTCCAGGAGAACCAGCCAAAATGACTGAAGTGATGCCTAAACCAAAAACCTATGTCTTCGAGTGAAGACAATGAGACCGAATCTTGTCCAGAGCCGGACAAGTCAGCTTTGCTTGTAGCCCAAGTAAAGTTGCCATGAGAGTTTGAAATCTGACCGTCGAGACACGTGTCAGTTCCTTAGTGACCCAGGGTCATTTCGGACAAATCAGGTCGGGTTGCCAAGTGGCTATAAATAGCCCACGCCCTACAACCATAAACGGTTGGCTGCTCAGATTTCAGTGCACGGCTTTTGTCGTTTGAGAGCAACCCACCTCGAAGCCTTTGAGAGAAAATTCCTAGTGAGGAGAAAGCCCTAACCACCCAGAGCCAGAGTGAATTGGGCATCACTTAAGTCTTCTTGTCTGTGTGATCTGAAGACTTATTACACTTGAGGACTGTGCATCCTCCAGACGGTTAGGCGTCGCGTTCAGAGCATCCAAGAGACATTGTGGATTGCCAGTGAACGAAGTCTGTGAAGGTTTGGGAGTCTACCTTGAAGACTTACCAGAGTGATTGGGCGAGGACTATGTGACCTTAGCTCAAGGAGAATACGGTGAGGACTTGGTGTCCTGAGCTGCGTGTTCAGGACTGGGTGTCCGGGACTGTGTGTCCTAAGGTTTAAATACCTAGCCGCTCCAACCAGACGTACAGTTGTCACAGCAACTGGAACTGGTCCAACACATCATTGTCTTCAATGAGTCACTGGTTTCATCTTCACTTCCTTTTACTTACTGTTACTCATTGTGAAGCCATTGCATGCTTGCTATATCTTTTGTCTTCACAACGTAACTGTATGATTTGATTGGCTTCATAACTTCTTCCTACCTGATCCTTATTACACTGCAGCTACTTGTCATTGTGCTTTCACTCTATTGAATACTTGACCATGGCTTGCCTAGTGTAATGTAACTTCTGCTGCATAGTGATAGGCATATCTCTACTGTTTGTCTTCATAACTTCCACGTTTTGAAGACTTTCATAAAAATCACCTATTCACCCCCCCTCTAGTCGATATAACGTACTTTCAATTGGTATCATAGCAAGGTGCTCCCTTGTTCTGTGTGATTTGGTTTAACCACCTGGAGTTTTAGCTATGTCGACTGCAGGGATAATTAAAGTCTCCGTTGCGTGCCCCGTCTTCGATGGAACTGAATATCCCTACTGGAAGAATAAGATGCGTATGCATCTTGAAGCCATTGACGTCGACCTATGGTATGTCGTCGAGAACGACGTTCCCAAGGCTGGAGAAGGTATCACTGCTGCTGATGTCAAGAAATTTGTTCAACTGCACTCTACGCCAAGAACATCATCTGTGGTCATCTGACCAAAGGACAGTATGGCCGTGTGAGTGCTTTGAAGACATCCAAGCTGGTCTGGGACTGGCTCTCCAAGGTCAATGAAGGCATCTCAACCTAGAGAGATCAAAGAATCAGTGTCCTTCGCAATCTCTTCAACCGCTTCAAGCGAAATGACAATGAGAATGTCCAGCACACATTTGACAGACTCACTGACATCACAAATGAGCTTCAAGCCCTCGGCGCTACTGAGATCACCAAACATGAAGTCGTCAAGACGCTGCTGAGATCACTTGATAGTTCGTTTAACATCCTAGCCCTGATGATCCAAGAACGTCCTGATTTCAAGACACTCGATCCGTCTGACATACTTGAGAGGCTCAATACACATGAGTTTCAGCTTTCGGAGAAAAGAGATATCTACGGTCCAAACTATGGGCGAACTCGTGCCTTGAAGGCAAAAGTTGTTTCCTCATCTGAAGAAGAATCTGACAGCAGTTCTGATGATCCTAAAGACATTGGAAGGGAACTTGCAATGCTAGTGAAGAAGTTCCAAAAATTCACCAAGAAGAAAGGCTTCAGAAAGTCTTCACGATCAAGCTCAAGGAATGATGAAGCTTCTGCTCATGACTACAAGAAGAAAACATGCCACAAGTGCAAGAAAACTGGACACTTCATCTCTGAGTGTCCATAGTGGGACAATGAGAACAGAAAGAAGAAGAAGAGCAAGGAATATGACTCTGACGACAAGAAAAAGAAGAAATACACAAAGTCTTCTTCCAAGTCTTCCTCAAAGTCTTCATCACACAAGAAGAGCTCATTTGGCAAGGCACGTGCGTTTGTTGGCAAGGAAATGGATTCAGAGGAGGAGTCCGCTTCTGAGGAGGCAGAGGTGGATTCTGAGGAGTCTGATTCTGGCATTGCAAGTCTGGCTACAGCATACGTTGCCAAGTCCATCTTCAACACTGAAGACAATGACTTCATCACCGACACCGATGCAAATGACAAGGACTACTCCACTCCTACCTACTACTTCATGGCACGCGGTGCCAAGGTAAACAAATGCACTACTCACTATCAAACATCTAGTGACGATGACTTTGATTGTGATTCAAAACCCAGTTATAAAACACTTGCTAAAATTGCAACTGAACAACAGAAAGCCATGGAACATATTCAAAAACTGTTAGACAGAAGCGATGATCTGTTGGGTGCTGAAATGACTCGATCTGAATCCTTAATTGAAGACATAAAAAATCTTCACGTTAAGTATCAGGAACTTGAAGATCGTCACGATACTCTCTCAACAACTCATGAAAAGCTTTCCTATGATTATCTTCAAAGGAAGCAAGAACTTGAGAAATTGAGGGCGGCTCATGAAGATCTTCAAAAGGAAAACGAGTCACTTCGCGCCGAACAGATCAGTTCCGCTCAGGAAGGATTTGAACCACCATGTCTTAAATGCATTGAGCGTGATAATGCTACTTCTGTTGCTGAATGTTCCACTGCTACTGCTGTTGCAATATCTTCAACTGTTGATGCGGTAACTAACCCCTCTGCTGAGGATACCACTGCTATTGTTGATGAGAATGCTAGGTTGAAGACATTGCTTGAAACAGGGATGTATAAAAGTCTTAAAGGACATCAGACATTATGTGATGTCCTCAAGAAGCAGATTCTGAACCGAAACCCTAGGAAAGAGGGTGTTGGGTTCGTAAGGAAAATAAATGCAGATGGCTCTTACTGGAAACCTGAGCAGTACCCCAAAACCAAGTGGGTTGCTGCAAAGGAACCTTCAGCAGATCCATCCAATTTATCTGGCTTCACTTGTGCTAACCCCATTATCATTGATGAATCCTTTGATGCAAACTATATACTGTTTAAGAATCAGAATGGTCAAGTGTTTGCCAGGTACATTGGTACTAACTGCAGGAATGGACCGCCTATGAAGAAGATCTGGGTTCCGAAAAAGTGTCTGGAAAATCTTCCTGTGAATGTCTTCATGACACCTCACTTGAAGAAGATAAACCTCAGACCAAAGGCTTCATACGGTCCAAAGGCTTCATACAAATAGAGGACTCACCTGAGTCACACTAACGCAAATGTTTTGCAGGGAAACCACACTCAGGCATATGAATATGAGAATGGTTCATCAAACCGTCACGTTCATATGACCAAAAATTATTCTGCTTATTCTTATGAGTACTATTGTCCACTTGCAAGACTGTTTGCTAAGGCTACAAAGCCAAAATTCTCAGATGCTGCACTTAGACTTATTGCTTCTAAGCCACCCTTGAAGATGTGGGTGGTTAAGAAGGCTTAACTCTCTTTTGCAGGGAAAGGTCTCCAGCAGAAAACCAAAATCTTCTGACGCTATTGCTGGGGACCTTAAAAATCTTGTAGGGTGCAAGATAAAATGCCCGAATGGCATCATTATGTATTTCGTTCCTGAATCGCATGCTACTCTCCCTATTAGTCCTAATCTGGATCTAAGTTTTCATAACCCACTGGTTCGTCAAATGTTTTTGCTTCACAATTCTCTTCGTGAAGCCTATCCCCCTAACTGCACTGTAGGGTACGACACCAGCGTCTTCAAAGTCTTCAGAATGGATTATTGACAGTGGGTGTACAAATCACATGACTGCCAAAAGAAGCCTTCTTATGGACTCAACCTTACGTCCATGCGACAAGAGCCACATCACATTTGCTGACACTGGTAAAAGTAAGGTATTGGGTCTAGGTAGAGTTGCAATCTCAAAGGATCAACACATGGATAAAGTCATGCTTGTTGAATCCCTTGGTTTCAACTTAATGTCTGTCTCAAGGCTTTGCGATTTGAACATGGTCGTAATATTTGGAAAATTTCGTTGCCTTGTACTAATGGAGTCTGACAAGTCTCTAGTGTTTGAAGGGTATCGGAAAGATGATTTGTATGTGGTAGATTTCTCAGCAGGGCGACAACTTGCAGTATGTCTTCTTGCAAAAGCTTCAGAATGCTGGCTTTAGCATCGGAGGCTTGGGCATGCTGGCATGAGGAACCTCGACACCCTTGCGAAGAAGAAACATGTCATAGGCATCGAGGGCGTCAAGTTCAAGAAAGATCACTTATGCGGTGCCTGTGAAGCAGGGAAGATGACGAGGGCAAAACATCCCTCGAAGACAATCATGACCACTACTCGACCCTTCGAACTGCTTCACATGGATCTTTTTGGTCCCACTCACTACTCAACTTTTACTACTACTGCTTGCCTCTATGGCTTTGTCATTGTTGATGATTACTCTAGATATACTTGGGTGCACATAATCCTTTACAAGACTGAAGTGCAGGATGTCTTCAGACGCTTCGCCAATCGAGCTATGAACAATTACGGCGCCAAGATAAAGCACATCAGAAGTGACAATGGCACTAAATTCAAGAACACTGGCCTTGATACATATCTTGATACCTTGGGCATCACACATGAATTCTCAGCTCCGTACATGCCACAGCAGAATGGCGTCGTCGAACGCAAGAACAGAACACTCATTGAGATGGCCAGAACGATGCTAGATGAATAAAAGACTCCAAGAAAATTCTGGACTGAAGCCATTGACACTACATGCCATACAATCAATCGTGTGTATCTTCACAAGCTTCTGAACAAGACATCTTATGAACTCCTAACTGGCAAGAAGCCAAATGTCAGTTACTTCAGAGTATTTGGCGCAAGGTGCTGGATCAAGGACCCACACCACACCTCAAAGTTTGCACCAAAAGCACATGAGGGTTTTATGCTTGGATATGGAAAGGATTCGCACTCCTATAGAGTCAATCTCTTTCACTACAAAGTGGTTGAAACAGTGGATGTGCGGTTCGTTGAGACTAATGGTTCACAAAGAGAGCAACTGCCAAATGTGCTAGATGAAGTTCCAGCTAGTGAGTCAATCAAGCTTATGGGAACTAGAGACATTATACCTTATGAAGCTCATCCTGAAGAAGAACTTATCATCTCAGCACCTGATCCACATGAGGACAATGCTTAGCCTGAAGACATTCCTCCCAACAACAACACAGATCAGCAAGAGCAAAGTCTTCGCCCTGTACATCCTCGCGTTGCCAATGAAGTGCAGATTGAAAGAATAATTGATAGCATCAATGCACCTGGTACAGTCACTCGTTCAAGGGAAACTCAGATAGCAAATTTCTGTGGGCACTTCGCATTCGTCTCAATATCAGAACCCAAGAAAGTTGAAGAAGCCTTCATGGAACCTGAATGGATTCAAGCTATGCAAGAAGAGCTTCAACAGTTTGAGCTGAATAATGTATGGGAACTGGTTAAGCGTCCTGATCCACGGAAGCACAACATAATAGGCACCAAATGGATATACCGCAACAAGAAAGATGAGCATGGTCAAGTTGTCAGAAACAAAGCTCGTCTCGTTGCTCAAGGATATACTCAAGTGGAAGGTATTGACTTCGATGAAACATTTGCTCCTGTGGCTAGGCTTGCAGCCATACACATACTGCTGGCCTATGCAAATCATCATAACATACTTCTATATCAAATGGATGTGAAGAGTGCCTTTCTCAATGGCAAGATTGAAGAAGAAGTATATGTTGCACAACCGCCTGGCTTTGAAAATCCAAAACATGGTATACAAGCTCAACAAGGCACTGTATGGCCTCAAACAAGCCCCTAGGGCCTGGTATGACACACTCAAATACTTCCTGAAGAGCAAAGGCTTCATACCTGGTTCCCTAGATCCCACTCTTTTCACGAAGACATATGATGGTGAAATGTTTGTGTGCCAAATATATGTGGATGAAATTATCTTCGGCTGCACCAATCAGAAGTATAGTGAAGAGTTTGGATATATGATGCAAGAGCAATATCAGATGTCCATGATGGGGGAGCTGAAGTTCTTCCTTGGTCTTAAAATACGACAACAACGCAATGGCATCTTCATATCTCAAGAGAAGTATCTCAAAGATTGCCTGAAGAAGTTCGGTATGCAAGACTGCAAAGGCTTCACAACACCAATGCCAGCCAAACATCATCTGGGTCCTGACGACAATGGTAAAGAGTTCGATCAAAAGGTATACCGCTCCATGATTGGTTCTTTACTTTATCTATGTGCATCTAGGCCAGATATTATTCTTAGTGTTTGCATGTGTGCTCGATTTCAAGTGGCACCAAAGGAGTCGCATCACTTAGCTGTGAAGCGAATTCTTCGATATTTGGCTCACACCCCAACTCTAGGATTATGGTATCCAAAGGGCTCCTAGTTTGATTTGGTTGGATTCTCGAATGCTGATTGTGCTGGTGACAAAGTTGATCACAAGTCTACATCAGGCACATGTCACTTTCTGGGACGATCACTTGTATGTTGGTCTTCAAAGAAGCAGAGCCGTGTATCTCTCTCCACTGCTGAATCTGAATACATTGCTGCTGGATCTTGCTGCGCTCAGCTTCTGTGGATGAAGCAAACACTCAAGGACTATGGCATTCATCTGAAGCAAGTGCCACTTTACTGCGACAATGAAACCGCCATCAAGATTGCCAACAACCCAGTTCAGCACTCGAAGACAAAGCACATTGAAATTAGTCATCACTTTCTCAGAGATCATGTTGTGAAGGAAGACATTGATATCATACACGTCAACACTGAAGAGCAATTAGCAGATATCTTCACCAAGCCCTTGGATGAGAAGAGGTTTTGCAAGTTACGGTGTGAGCTAAATATCCTGGAATCCTGAAATGTCCTGTGATCAGGCACACATCCTAACCCTTAAGCATATTGATGACTTAGATGTGCAACACACGAAGTGAAGTATACACTACTAGGAAAAGGGCTATAGATGGAAATGACACTAATGGCGCACCAGACATGTGGTGCACCATTAGTATATACTAATGGCGCACCACCTTCTGATGCGCCATTAGTGTTGAAACTACTAATGGCGCACCCTGCCTACGGTGCGCCATTAGTACCAAATTTTTTTTTGAACTAGTGCGCCTGTCCAAACATACTAATGGCGCACCGTGGGTGTGGTGCGCCATTACTAGTTAAACTAGTAATGGCGCACCATGCCACGGTGCGCCATTAGTAACCTTGGCCACCACTTCCACCGAATGCACCCCCCCCCCTGTGGATCGCCTTTTCAGTTTTAAAAAAAATAAAAGAAAATGATAAAAATGTCAAAAAAATAAAAAAAAAATAAGTTTCCCATGTGATATGTGGCCTAGTTGTTGGGAAAATTTGCAAATATGAATTTTGACTTCATTTGCAAAATCTCGCGAGAATTTGTAAAAATGGGCATAACTTTTGCATACTAACTCGGATGAAAAAGTTTTTTATATGAAAAATCATCTACTCGAAAAGTTACATCCAAATTTAACTGGGGGAACCCCGTTAAACATTTTCAAAATCCTCAAAAACCTAACAGAAAAAAGATACGGGGCTTTTAAGATCTAGAGAGGCAAAAAAAATCAAAAAAATTCAAACTTACTAATGGCGCACCTGCCCATGGTGCGCCATTAGTATCTTCCCTCCTTCAAAATTCAAAATAAGTCAAAAAAAAATTTATTAATGGCGCACCTGACCATGGTGCGCCATTAGTATCTTCCCGCCTTCAAAATTCAAAATAAATCAAAAAAAAATTACTAATGGCGCACCTGCCCATGGTGCGCCATTAGTATCTTCCCGCCTTCAAAATTCAAAATAAATCAAAAAAATAAAAAAAATTACTAATGGCGCACCTGCCCGCGGTGCGCCATTAGTATGCCGTATATATGGCTGGTCCTCTCCTCCTCTCTTCATTTCATCTTCCCTTCTCTCCTCCACCATACTTCTCCTCTCCGGTGACCTCCTCCTCCTCTCCGGCGACCTCCTCCTCCCTCCTCCCTCCTCCCCTCCCCTCCCCTCCCCTCCCCTCATGGTTTCTTCTCCCTCCTCTC
>NC_041388.1:233630770-233669446 GCF_002162155.2 Triticum dicoccoides | reverse complement strand
TCCAGCGACCTCCTCCTCCTCTCTGGCGAACTCCTCTCCGGCAAAAGACCATGGCAACAAGATCCAAAAACAGGAACAAAATTTGAGAATATTGTCGTGCCAAAAAACAAGCAAAAAAACGAGCAAAAAATGGGCAAAAAATCACGATCCAGATCTAGATTCAAAATGGCGCATCACTAATGGCGCGTCACAGGAAAGTGCGCCATTAGTATGCCGCGGTTACTAATGGCGCATCCAGTTGTGGTGCGCCATTAGTATCCAAAGCACCTGGCCCCTGGGAGGCATACTAATGGCGCACCGTGGCCTATACTAATGGCGCACTAGTGGTGCGCCATTAGTATACTAGATACTAATGGCGCACAACTGGTGCGCCATTAGTAAAAATTACTAATGGCGTGCTGTTAGTGGCGCACCACAGATGCGCCATTAATGGCCATACTAGGTGCGCCATTAGTAGGGGTTTTTCTAGTAGTGATATCTTCAATCAATGAAGACATACATTCTAACTGTGAATACATTAATGTGGAAGTTGACTTCAGAGCGCCACGATAATTGTGCGCCGTGTCTGGGTCTAATACTTCCTATACGGTGGGTAACGCCACCACCAAACGTTCTATTTTGAAGTGTTTCACTCTTGGCGTTACCTTGCAATGTCTTCACATTTGGTTTGGCTTCGAACTCAACATATATTCATGATTATCTTCACTACGTTGATTATATAGATATATATACTAGTGTTCTGTCCTCTACAGCATTCACTTATAGCTATGTCTTCTTGGTTGAATCTTTTGAACTAAGTGAATGTGATCGGACCCTAATCTCTCTATGCTCTCTATCTCAAACTCTATCTCTCCAAATCATATGCATTCTATTGAAACTGTCGAATGTCTTCTCTATGTCCTTGTCAGCAGAAAACACAGAGACAACCTTTAAAACTGTTTTCAATGCTCATTCATCCACAAGAAATCCGGAGAAGTAGGAACGACCGCCCAACAATCCAGGCGTGCGTGGGATGTGGAACTGCCCCCAAAATACCGCATGATGGCTACGTACTACTCATATGCGAATCGCCAGGGGCACCTGAGTAATAGCGCAGTGCCGCCCCTGCGCCTATAAATTCACACTTACCGCGGTCATTATCTCCTTCTTCCACCCTCGCACGAACCCTAGCGCCACCGCTAGCTCTCGACGACGCCGGCGACGAAGCTCTTCGTTGCCGCAACCTCTCCGACGCCGTCTTCACGCCGATCGCGGACATCGTCCTCTCTGCCGTCGCCGTAGGTGTCTTCCGTCGCCAAGTTAGGGCACGGAGGATTGAACTGCTCGGCATCATCTCCCACTCCGTCTAGCAGTTCCAAGTGTGGTAAATAAAACTTCTTTTTACAGCCCCTGTTGATCTCATGGTTCTGTCACTTTCTACCATAATAAGTTTCTCTTCACACAAGTTAGATCTTTCAATCTGCATCTCATAACATGCCTAGTATATTCACTTGTGCTTCATGAAGTAGTTAGATTCCTCACTTGTACTGATTTGTGGGTTCGTACAAATCTGGAACCAACTTCTTTTCTATGAGTGAATGTCTTCGCACGATGAGGTCAATGTCTTCTAAACTGATTTATCTTCAAAATCTTCTGAGAATGCATATGACCTCTTCCCCTTCCCTCACACCTTAATGCTGTCACAGGTACATGTCCGTGGGAGAATCCTTTGGTTCTCATAGTCTGTATTCATTTGCAGAATTCTTACAGCATCACATAAATTCTCCTGAAGCCAGTTCATGTTGGTCCAGCAAGAAAAAGCCTTTGAAGCCTTTGAACGTCTTGAAGCCTTTCAAGTTAAAGTTTATGGCTTCAGAAACAACAGCAAGGAAGGGGGGCAGACAGCAACGTGGAGGAACATCCAAAGATCTGCCTGATGAACTGGCAGAAATGTATAAAACAGATCCTGAAGAGAATTATGGTCAGCGCAAGACCCGAGTCCAATGGATTCGATGCTATTGGGCAGAACAATGGTTCAAGTACCGCTTCACAACCCAAGAGTATGCTGAGAAGAGTGCCATCAAAAGACCGTGGGGAGACATCTTATTCAAGAACCTTGTACCCAGGACTAGAGATGAAGCCATTGCTCAAGCCTTCTACCCATGCATGGTCCGAGGACCACAACCTGTTGAAGCACATCCGTCGTCACTACTCTGGTGTCCCGACGACAATCTGTTCAAGCGCAACTTCCAGTTTGCCCAGAACTCAGCGAAGCAGAACAAGAAGAAGTTGGGGTTAGACTTCAACCCTGGTCCCTCCGCACCAAGGGCAGATGGCACACGTGACGCAGAACCCAATATCATCGGTCCGTATGTCAACCTTGAGGGCCTCATCACCCGCATCTTAGTCCAAGGGACTGCCGTGAATGACGCTCCAGCTGACTCTGAGTCTGATGAAGCTCCTGCTGTACCGAAGCCAAAGCAGTCGAAGAAGCCAAAAGCTTCAAAGCCGGCCCCTTCGCCAAAAATCTCAAGGGCGAAGCCATTGGCAACTGCACCTCCTGAAGACAGTGTGCAGTCTGAAGACGTCTCCCGCGTCTCCAAGCCCCAGAAGGCCAAGATGCCTCAGCCACACACCGGCAAGGAGCTCACAGCTGCTGCCATTCTGCGCAGCGAAGCCATTGATCTATCAAGTGATGAAGATCTTGGAGATGACGCTCTCGAGCAGCTCATCAAGAGCAAAGAAGAAGCTGAAATCTTCAACAATTTGCCTCTCTTTGATGTCACCATCATCCACAACTTCATCGACGAATGGTTTGCTACACCAAACATCAGCTTCGAAGATCTGCAGCTGCCCGTTGGCCACAGCGTCGCCTTCCAAGGCGCTATTGCTTCAGAACTTGCAATTGCCCAGCGCATTGTTGAACTGAAGAAGAAAATTGATCATGAAAAGGCTCAGTTCAAGAAGCATATGGCCAAGCTCAACGTGCAAGAAGTAAAGAGCTTCAAGATCATGTTGCACGAACTAAAGGAAAACTTTCTGAAGAAGCGTGTAGAAGCTCAAGGTTCGCGGGAGCGAATGAAGACTCTGGCAGACAGATGTGTGCAGGCCTACAATGAGGCCGAGAAGCGCAAGGCACTTGGGCGTCCCGGCATCGACCCCAGGATGGCCGCAAAGAAGAAGAAGAAGCCTGCTATGGCTGAACCAGAGGCCCCAAGGCAAGAAGCAGTTCCAATTGTCTTCCCAACTGCAACGACTGGCTCGAAGCCAAAGAGCCGGTCAACCGCTTCAGAGCTCAAGAAGACGCAAACTGCATAGGCTGAAGCCAGGAAGCGGAAACATTCTGAAGCCTCTCCTTCTGCCCCCACTCGGAAGAAGCGAAAGATCAAGAAAGCTCGGGCTGCTCCCACAGAGCCCTTGAGGGTTGAACCCCTTTCTGTCGTCTATCCTAACGCAGAACGACAACTGACAGTTCATGAGCCTGCTTCCACAGAGGCTCCTAAAGCTGAAGACATACCAGCAGCCAACCCCATCGCTGCTGAAGACATTGGTCATCAGGACAATGTACAAGATGATGCAGCCCTTCCTCAGTATGACAACAGCGAACTCATCAGCATTGGTCGTCTTCTGACACCAATTGCACAAGATGCGTCATGGGCGGATCGCCCGCAAGAGGAAGAAGACTATGAGGCCCAGCCCACTCCAACCCCACAGGCGTCGTCTGCGTTCTGCAGGCTTCGCAAAGGTCCAAGGCCTCAAGTCTATGCTGAAGACATTCTGGCTGCATCAGCCGCAGAAGGAGCACCACAAGAGCCCACTCCTCTGCTCCACCAAGAAGCAGTTCTCCAAGAGAACGTGCTTGTGACCGACCCTCCACCTAGTCAAGCGGAGGCTGAAAATATTGAGGCTGACACAACCAACAATGAAGCCAATGTGGAGCCCTCCCCACCAAAAGCTTCAGAAGACAGCGAAGCTACTAATCCAGACACTTCTGTTCCTGAGTCTGCTGCAGGTCCTCAATTTGATTACCATGTTGAGCACAGGCCTCATGTCCAGAAGCCAGTCCCAAGGCTGCCGAGGTTCCCAGGTCCTGCATCAGCACCTGGCTCCTTTAACATCAATAGCTTCAAGGCAGATAATACGTTCTTCAACAGCTCCAAGAACCCCTATTCAAGGGAAAGGATTTCATCAGATAGGTTCTGGAGCTATCCTCAGCGCAGCTATTATTCATGCATCCTATACAACCAAGGTCGCATTTTCCCGCACAAGCGCCTTGATGTTGAAGCCATTGCTGGTCTGCCCTGTTTAGAGGAAGCGTTGGATTGCTTCAAGCAAGTGGGTCTGCTGCAGTTTGTAACTGATGAAGAGCACTGGAATGAAGAGCTTCTGTTGCAGTTCTATGCCACCCTCCACATCAAAGGATACAACAGAGATCCGAAGACTTGGGCCCTGGATTGGATGACCGGCAATGTCCATCACGAAGCCAATGCATTTGATATCATTGAGCTCACCGGCCTGCCCACTCCTGGCGAATTCTTCGAGGAAGGCTGTCCACTACACACTGAAGCTCTTGAGAGCATATTCCAGAGGCCTGAACCGAATATGAGTCAGATGCTCTCCATGATGAAGCCATTGCCCCATGATGCTCCTTATCCAACAGAGTTCTTTGTTGAAGACTTTGAGTACCTACCCAGAACCATCTATCACATTATCCGGCGGACTCTCTGGCCTATCAAAGGGCACTCTCCAAATGCCAAGATCGAGGGTGCAATGAAGACTCTGATATTTTGTATCCTTCATGGCAAATGCTTCGACGCACAGGACTTCTTCATACGCCAACTTGCTGCATCAGGCTCAAATTTACTTGGTTTGAAGTTCTATGCTCCTTGGGTAATGAGACTGATCAAGCTTCACTCTGCAATCTCATATCAGCCCTCAGCCCGCAACCATTGGATCTTCTTGCCAGATGTGGATACCTCTGCTGAAGCTATATATCCTGAGCCTGCCAAGCAACCTTTGAGTCTTCAGAATGCAGAACACCAGAGCTTCACTCAAAACGTTGAAGGTGTTGAAGCCATCTCCAGGGTGTATCCTTTGGCTGGCACTACACGTGCACCACACCCTGCTTCAACTGAAGCCACTGACAGTGCCACTGCTTCAAGACCCAAGAAGCGCACTCGTGTTCTCAACAACCGAGAGCTTCTTGTGGCCCTTCATCAAAAGCAGGATAGGCATCATGACTGGTTGAAGAGACAGATGAAAAGCCTCTTGGTGGATGTAAATCGTATCCGAAATCTTGCCACCAAGAATGCTTTCGTTACCCATGAAACCTGTTGTCGTACGTGGAAAGGGCTATCAATGATATGTACTGAAGCTGAACTTGAAGAGGATGGCTTCACTGAGCTATTGAAGTTTGACACCACACCTCCTAGAAGGGTTGTGATGCGAAGCACTCCATCTCTTGAAGACTCTGAGTTTTCTTCCTCTACTGCCACAGTCACTGCCAGAATCATTGATGAAGAAGACGATGCTACCTCACCGCCACCTACTTCAGCACCTCCAAGCTCTTCTGCACCGCCAAACAATGCCAACAACCCTGCTACTTCATCTACTCCTCAAGGGAACGAGTAGAGGCTCTATGTCTTCAAACCTTTTTGGTCATTACTGACAAAAGGGGGAGAAGCATATGAGATTGATAGTCTTCAAGCGGGTTCATATGGGCGGGTGCCTTATATTTTGCTTCGTGCTTACAACTCTCGTTTTTTTGCTACATTTGGTTCTTACGAGTTGTAACACTTAAACCAGATGGTCGTCTGCTACTTGTTTGCCACCCTGTTATGCGAAGATAAATTCCGCATGTACGACGATAAATTCCGCACTTATCTCATTCTGCAGACGTCCATTTTCCATTATGCATGTCATTATCTTCATATATTTTCACATGCATAGTGGATTGTCATCATAAGCTGAAGTGGATCTCCACAAGTACAACCTGCCATGTGCATTTGCATTCCAAAAGCAAATTAACTTATATGCACATCTTCAGGGGGAGCCCTTGCAACTTATGAAGACAATTCCTTATCCTTTACAATTTCACATATTATATTCCCCGTTGAAAACTTCAACTAGTTTGTCATCAATCACCAAAAAGGGGGAGATTGTAAGTGCATCTAGTGCCACCCCTAGTTGGTTTTGGAGTATTGACGACAAACCTAGTTGAGGGACTAATGTGTTTGTGAGAATTGCAGGATAACACAGGTAGAAGTCCCTCATTGATTCGGTTTTACTACCAGAGATGACCCCTAAAAATGTATGAAGACATTGAAGTCAAAGGTGGTATATGAAGATATTCACATTGAAGACTATGACAAAAGAAGACACGTTATGAAGCCAATGGAGCTCGAAGACTTAGATCTTTCGTAGTTCTTTTTCTTTTGTGTTGAGTCATAGGAACCACCGTACTGTTAAGTGGGGTCCAGGAGAACCAGCCAAAATGACTGAAGTGATGCCTAAACCAAAAACCTATGTCTTCGAGTGAAGACAATGAGACCGAATCTTGTCCAGAGCCGGACAAGTCAGCTTTGCTTGTAGCCCAAGTAAAGTTGCCATGAGAGTTTGAAATCTGACCGTCGAGACACGTGTCAGTTCCTTAGTGACCCAGGGTCATTTTGGACAAATCAGGTCGGGTTGCCAAGTGGCTATAAATAGCCCACGCCCTACAACCATAAACGGTTGGCTGCTCAGATTTCAGTGCACGGCTTTTGTCGTTTGAGAGCAACCCACCTCGAAGCCTTTGAGAGAAAATTCCTAGTGAGGAGAAAGCCCTAACCACCCAGAGCCAGAGTGAATTGGGCATCACTTAAGTCTTCTTGTCTGTGTGATCTGAAGACTTATTACACTTGAGGACTATGCATCCTCCAGACGATTAGGCGTCGCATTCAGAGCATCCAAGAGACATTGTGGATTGCCAGTGAACGAAGTCTGTGAAGGTTTGGGAGTCTACCTTGAAGACTTACTAGAGTGATTGGGCGAGGACTATGTGACCTTAGCTCAAGGAGAATACGGTGAGGACTTGGTGTCCTGAGCTGCGTGTTCAGGACTGGGTGTCCGGGACTGTGTGTCCTAAGGTTTAAATACCTAGCCGCTCCAACCAGACGTACAGTTGTCACAGCAATTGGAACTGGTCCAACATATCATTGTCTTCAACGAGTAACTGGTTTCATCTTCACTTCCTTTTACTTACTGTTACTCATTGTGAAGCCATTGCATGCTTGCTATATCTTTTGTCTTCACAACGTAACTGTATGATTTGATTGGCTTCATAACTTCTTCGTACCTGATCCTTATTACACTGCAGCTACTTGTCATTGTGCTCTCACTCTATTGAATACTTGAACATGGCTTGCCTAGTGTAATCTAACTTCCGCTGCATAGTGATAGGCATATCTCTACTGTTTGTCTTCATAACTTCCACGTTTTGAAGACTTTCATAAAAATCGTCTATTCACCCCCCTCTAGTCGATATAACGTACTTTCAGGTGGCCATTGTGTATGAATGTTTTTCGGATGCAGTTGCGTGGCGTCTTGATGAAGCTACAAACCTACCCCGGTTTAGACCTTTGGACGTCGGGCCGGTAGGTTTCACGGGTCGGAGATATTTGAAAAGTAATTTCCTTCTACTACCAAACATTGGTCTCACGCGGTTTCGGGCGAGTAGAGGCTCTTTTGGCGCTTCGTTCGAAATTTTGAAACACGAGCATTCACGTTTAGAGTACTCTTGAACTATTAGGATTTACCTAAATAGACAACGTTATATTTGACCTTGTATGTTTGAAAACCTCATTAAATTATCCGCTTCTTTTTGAAATTTTGACACTTGAAAAATCCTATAACTACGATTATTTTGGAATGGAGGAGCTAAATTTGAATCTATTTTGTACACGACTACATATGCTATTATGCACAAAATCAAAGCAACGATTGGTGCCCCCATAATTTAGGTATGGTTTACAAATGCCATGATATCAAATTCAAATAATTGAATGGACTTCATGTTGAATTTGATTTTTTAAACCACCTTAAGTTGAATTCAAATGTATGCTAGTTCATAGGTAGCTATTTATAATGTCCATTGTGTAACTTTCGTATGTATAATGTGCTTTACACACACAACATGAACTATACTCACGTTTATATTCGATTGCTAAAGCGATGCATTGTCTGGACTTCAAAATACTAACTATGTGGATCAATTGTGTCGAATAATAACATAGACATGCTCAAATTCGATAGAAACTAGATGTCTGATGGATCAATGACCGCTCCTTATGCGAATTGCAAATATCATGATCCCATCCTAATATTTGGATACAATTTATATATTTAATCAATGTGTAGAGTAGTCTTTTACGTGTAGTTTCACTCTCCATCTGTGGTCTCTCACACATGCTCACACACTCTCTCTCGCGAGGTGTCTTTCTCGCACACATGCTCTAGATATAACCCTCCCTCCCTTCCGTAAACATTTACAACTGTTGCCACTAACCTTTATCACAAGCACTCTTCCTCTCGCAAACATACACACGCACAATCCTAACCGACCCTTTCTATATACATGGACCTGCCTACGTGTCTCATGTACGCACATTATCTTTACGCATGTCTCTCACGCATTGTCTCACACCTCTCTTCCTAATCGACGAGTATGATTCTAGCAGAGCATTCTGTAGGATGCCCCTTAAAGTTAGGTTGGATGAATAGTAATATCAGAGATAAAGGGGTTACCTTAGTCCGAGAACCTAGGGTTACAAATCCTAGCCAGCTTTGTCAGTGGACACAGATTCCTTCACAATTCTTCTATCTTTGTCTTGTACGACTAGTCATCCATGGGTCTCCCTAAATGCGTCATGGGCCGACCAATGTGGCGCAGGACGGAACCGAACGAAGGGCCTCACCTCGACCCACCGGACCTCACACGGTGACACACCCTCTGCCCCCACGTCTCATTATCTTCTCACACCCACACATACCAACACAAACACCACACGCACAGAAAATTTCTCCTGGTGCCTCTATTCCCTCCCCCCTTGCATATACACACTCAAGGGAATGGAATCTCTTGTTGTGACGTCATATTCGTCTCTCTCTCTAGACCACTCTCATTTCTCGTGCTATCTCTCCCACGCCCCCCATCGGCCCCTCTATCCATGCCTCTCTCGAATACGTAATACACACACATACCTCTCTAGGCCCCGCCAAATGCATCAACTACACATTCACACATGTTACATCACATACCCCATTGATCTAAAAAGCCCTCTCTTCACGTTTATTTCGCATACAACATTCCTTTTGAATAAAGTGTGGCCAAAAAATTATTTTAGAGTTTCTATGTATATACAACATTACAAAGTTATATGGAGGAGTACGAACGCTAATTTGCATTACATGGTGCCCACAATGATATTTATTCTGCACTGTGAATTTGTATATTTTTATACTATATACAAAGTTAGTCATAATAAAGAGAAACGAAGAGTATCTCTCTCTCCATCGCATACCCCCCTTGTACGCCCCTTTCACGTATGCACACAAAACTATCTCCAGGTCCTCTAAAAGTAAGCCCCCAGAAAATTCACGCATGTTTCATCTTTCTCTCGCTATATATGCAATGACGATCATTGTATTTGAAGCGAAAGCACGATACGTATATTGGACTTCAGAATCCACTCATTACGGTCACCATTTACGTTTAGTGATTATTATACAGTCACGGGCTCACCATACAACTCTGTATTTGCTCATGACATGACTAGTTGACCAGTTAAACGCTCCACGTGGCACCTCTAGTGTGCATCACATTATCTCACTACCATCGTGCCCACCTGTCAACTTGTATCTACTCTACATCTACACTCTTATAAAATACATAATATACACTCTTATAAAAACCAGAGTTGGTGATGATGGTGTGTCTGCCATCCTGCAATATAGGCCGTCTGATTTATATCTGACGGATAGGAAACAAACTATGGCGATTTTGCAAAAAGGTACCCAGACACCTCTCCACATTTGCAAATAAGGCCTTCCCTCATTCATCCTTTTCTCTCACAAGATAAACAAGTCATACAAATGCATCTTGATGTTACGTGCAACGCACGGGCATCTTGCTAGTAAGAATGAAAAGAAACGACAAAAAATATTTGGACGGTGGTTCGAAGTCATGACCCTGGGCACAGTGGACAAGGTGGCCTTGTATTGGTATGCTGAGCCGTCTGTTTTAACACACATGAGCTGGTGTGGTGATTATACACACACGCATGCATGCACACGAATTGCATCCACGCAACACATGCACCCACACACGCACGCAACACTCACACGTTCACACGCAGCCACGCACGCACGCAACACTCACATGCACGCACGCATGCATGCACACACCAGTACACCACACGACCAACACACACTCTCACGCTCAAGTGCTCAACCTACACATGCATGCGCACACATCAGGCCCTAACAGACACATACACAACCAGGTGATTCCCGCTCACGGGTTGGAGCCTTGTCGCGCCTGCATAAATTTGTGTTTATCTGACTTTTGCCTATGCGAACTGACAGGTGGGACCCACAAGGAACATGGTCAATTTAACTACTCAACATGGTGCCACGTAGACTATTTGGCCGGTCAACAGAGTGCAATCCGATGCTGAACCATGAGCAAGTGATAGTATAATCACCGCAAAACATATATAGTGACCGTAATCAGCTTATTCTGAAGTTCGGTGACCGTATTACACTTTTCTCTCTGTAGGCCCTCCAAAACTACATCTCTACACGTTCTTGCATGTTACATCTAACAACTATGCAATACAGCACTACTACTACACTCTAACACAATAAATCATAGGTGTTTTTAGTTTTACTAGATATCATATTGTTACTTATAATTATTCAGTTTGCATACATTAAAATTGCCTTTGAAATGTATGGCCAGTATCATCTACCGCGCGGGAAAAATCCCGCCCTTTCCTGTTTAATCGGGTTTGTATTGATGGATCGCGCGAAACAGCAAAAATATAGTACTATACAGTACAAGTGACAGTTCAACGGGCCGTCGTGTCGTCTACTCCTCCGTCGTAAGAGTGGAGCGCTCGCTTTCATAAATCTTCTAGTCCCTTTCGCTAACATGTGAGACATCAAGCTACCGGGTCCACGTTCCATACCGGAATACAGTGCAGAGCAGCCGGGGTGAAGCAACCCAGTCATGGCGCCGGCGTAGTAATGCGCAATGAGGCGTCAAATCACAAAGTTGCACCTTTCCCGCAGTTAAGTTGGAGGGACGAAGCAACCATCATTTCACTCGTTGCTGAATCCGCTTCTCCCTCATCTTCTTCAACTTAACCATGTGTTGCTTTTGCCGTTGTTCTGCCTCATGTGGGACGCGGATCGACTTGGTAAAGTACTGACACATGGGACCGCATGTTAGCAAAACCGCAAGGACAACGTCCTCCGAAAATAAGAAGCCTAATCCTAGACTTACTAAGGGCTACGTAGCCGCTACGTATACTTTCCATCTAATCTATATATGCCCCCCTGATTTTCAGGTGGGGTGGGCCTAATCCTCTCCTTTAATCCAATCAAATAGTCCCACATCACATCAGTTCGTAACTTTACGTAAACCATTATGTGGATGTAGCATTGCTCAAATAAGAAACCTCCCCGGCCATCCGCGCGGCAAAATCACCTCCTTTTTACTAATCTTGATTCTATAATTTTTTAGATCAATATAATTGAGATTTGTATAGATAGCACACAGGAGCAAAACCAAGTGGTACGGTTAAGGGCATCCACAATGTGTAGCCAAATGTGAAAATAGCTTTTGGCATCGTGGGAACCATTGTGGACGGTGTTGCCAAAGCCAAAAAGATGGAACCGAAGCTCCCTGATTGCTTGATTGAAGGAATAGAAAAATGCAACGTCTCTCCTCTTTCTCCCATGCTTGGACGCATGTAGTACAGTATAGAGCACAGAGTCTACTCCCCTGTCCCTTCTATCACAAATCACAAAGCAGGGAGTTGTCAAATCACAAAAGCATGGACAAAGCAACCATCATTTCACTCTTCGCTGACTCCGCTTCTCCATCGTCTTCTTCGAGAAACCATCTCACCGCACTAGTACTCCTAGTACTACTCCCTCCGGTCCTTTCTTGTCTGTGTCTAAGAAAATTTCGTTTTCCCGCAATGCTCTGCGCATTGGCATTTTTTCGCTGCTCTTTCCAACCTGGCCCTCCATCCCTTTCCACCGCATGCGTGCCTGCAGTAATCCCATCTCTCTTTCTCATGAGATTCGCATCTTCCCAAGGCAGAGAGAGCTGCTTGCATGAAGAAACAGGAGAGAGAGCGAGAGGCGCATGCGTGTAAAGAGACAGGGGAGAGAGAAAGACGACATGTGTCGGGTGTTTGGTACAACATATGCCAACGGATGGCTTATCATGGTGGGGGCGAGTAGAATGTCGCCGGTGCTTGGAAACGGGATGAGGCGAAGACATGCACGCCGGCGAATCTTACCCAACTTCGGAGCTCTCCGGGGAGATAATACCCCTACTGCTGCTCTGTGGGGTCTCCGCATGATCACTATAGTCAAGGGTTTACACGGTTGCTCCTTGAGCTGTGTTTGGTGGTAGGAGAGGGAAGGGCTAGCTCTCTCCCTCTATCTGGTGAGGTATAGAACTTCTGGCATCCAACCCTTTGCATGGGTGCCCTGGGGGGCTTATATAGGCCTACCCCCCAGGGGTACAATGGTAATGTGACAGGGTGCGGGCCCAGCCGTCAGTGTCTCCGACCTCCGACTTCTCCGCTGGCTGCTGGGGCCCGCCGACTAGTGGGCCCCGCCGACTGGTCTGGTACGGAGCCGACAGGCCGCGTCCGCCGCGGGCGGGTCTTGCCGGCTGCTGATTACTGTAGCCGTGCTCCTGATGATGCAAGCTTGGTCATGGGGTCATGGCAACAGCCCCGCTGCCTGGCGGGCGATCACTGTGGCCACTCCCCATCTCTTCTTGATTAATGGCACATGGGCCCTAGGGGAGGGCTCGGCCGACTCCCCCGGGCCGACTCCCGTTGGGTCCAACTGGCGGTGCTCCCTCCGTCTCCCGAGGTCTCGCTGGCTGGTGGGCCCTGCTGCCTCCAGGCCGTATAGACAAACCGTCGTGGGCGCAGGACCAGGTACAGTGGTGCTGATGTCAGGGCCGGCTGGGCAACAGTGCCATGCCACGGGGAGATCTTCCCAAGTACGGCACGCTGTAGCCATGCCTGCCCTTGGTAAGGGGCGGGGAGTGGGCTTCATTGTAGCCACGCCCCCACCCCGTCCCCCTTGATGAGGTCATGGTTTGTTGGAGTCGTCGGCCGACTCCCCAAAGCCAGCTTCTCTGGAAGTCGTCCCTGGGACTCGGCCGTGAGTGGGCAGTCAGCCGCCTTACCGTAGACTTCCCAGGAGACGGCTGTTCGCCCTGGGGTCTTGAGGGGCACAGCCTATCCCGATGTCTTGAAAGGTTATGGGCCTCGGGTTGGCCTACCCGTGGCCCATTACTCTGACAGTAGTCCCCAAAGCTGGTGAGGCGCCACGGACAATCGGCCGAGAAACCTCAGCAGTTTCCCTCTCTGGAGCTCAACACATGGTCTTGATTGACTTCTGCCGGGCCGACTAGAAGGAGTCGGACTTGCCCAACTCGGACTTACACTATTCCGACTTGCTCAGTAGTTCGAACGTCGCGGCAGGATTTCAAGTGGCGTGCTGGCTAAGCTTCCAGGCCGCCGCCCGTTCCTGGCCTGTCACGCGAGGGCACGTGGCCAGGCCGTCCTGCTAGCCCACGCGCGCGACGGGACATGCCCATAGGCGGGGCCTGCCACTTCCGTGCCTCGGTGCCCGAGCGGATCCGCTGCGGCCCCGACGGGCGGTTGGGATTCCCTTAAAGTTACTGCGCACAGTAACTTTACGTGGATCGTGGGGGTCGTGGGGCTGCGAGCGCAGTAAATCCCCACGTCCGCCCCCTCGGCTTCGCAGCCCATAGGGCTATAAGTAGGGGGAAGAGGGGGGCACGCGCGCCCCTCCTTCCCACTAGCCCTCGCTTCTTCCTCCTCGCAGCTCCTCGCTCTCTTGCTTCCTCCTCTCTTCTTCGCTTCTTCGCTCCGCCGCACGCCCAAGCTCCGGTGGACGCCGCGGTGTTAGCTTCGCGATGAGCTCTTCCTCCACCGTCGCACCTCCCCCAGTGCGCTCCGGCACCTGGGACGGCTCCGAGGTCCACGAGGACCACATCGAGTTCCTCCGCCGGACCCGTCGGCTTCCCAGCGAGGATCGCGTGCAGGTGCGCCTGGCGCCAGAGGGGGAGATTTCCCCCGCCCCACAGGAGGGCGAGCGGGTCATCTTCCGCTCGCACTGCCTGCGCGGGCTGGGGCTGCCGGCGAGCAGCTTCTTCCGGTCGTTCATGGAGTTCTACGGACTCCAGCCGCACCACCTCACCCCCAACACGGTGGTGCTGCTGTCCGCCTTCGTGGCTCTGTGCAAAGGTTTCCTCGGAGTCCTCCCCACCCTCGAGCTCTGGGGGGAGTTCTTCTTCTCCAAGCTCGGCACCCAAGCCACGGGCATGCCGACTCAGTGCGGCGCCTTCATCGCCGTGCGGAGGACAGGAGCCGACAACCACTTCCCCTCCATCTCGCTGCTGAAGTCGGTGAAGATGTGGCAGCGGTCCTACTTCTACGTCAGCAACGTCGCCACGAGGGGCGACTGGGTCAATCTGCCGGCCTTCGAAGCCAGCTCGCCGGCTGGCAGAATTCCCAACTGGTCGTACCGGGACAGGTCGCTGACCCCTGCGGGAGCCGGCGCCATCACGCGACTCCGAGTGCTGACACAGTCAGAGGGGCTGACTGGTCCAGACCTGCTGGCGGCCTTTGTCTCGCGCCGAGTTCTCCCACTCCAAGGCCGCCCTCACCTGATATGCCAGATGAGCGGGGGCCGCGACCCGAGTCGGATGTGCACCAAGGACATGCCTCACGAAGAGGTGGCCCTGATGGTGAACTACCTCTCAGATAGCAAGCTCCAGGAGGACTGGCGATTCGGCAAGGAGCCATACTCCCGCGCCAACCCCCCGCCCGTGGTGAGTCATCTTTCTTTTATTTAGATTGTTTTCTTCTTGCCGAGTCTTGTTCTAATCAGCCTGCTTTTTGGTTAGAATCCCCTTCTTCACCCACCAGCCGGCACCTCGGGGCCGGCACGTGAGTTCGCCACCGACCGGGCGGAGAGCGACGTCGACGACCCTGATCTGGGGGCGGCGTCTCTGGAAGACGACGCCGAGGGAGGAGGAGGGACGACAGGTGATTTCAGGCCCTCAGCCACCTTTGCCGACTGGCCTGAAGATGACAACGAAGAAGGACTCGCCCCTCGCCATCGGCCAGGAGCCAGCCAGCCGGGCGCGGGCTCTTCTGCTGCGTCGGGTGCTCCAGGCGATGGGAAGAAGCGCCGGGCTGCGCCGACTTTGTTCGACAGCCGGCCGAAGAAGCCCAAGGGCTCGGTTGCGGCGACCCGGCGGGACGAGGCGGCCACGAAGGCCATCCGCTTCCGTAAGGAAGTGAAGAAGCCGCCGTTGGTCTCTGCGTAAGTATTCTGTCTTCAAAATGTATTCTTTCTTCTCGTTTTGTCTGAGTCTCTGCTCGCCCTTCTTTCTTTAGGGCTCCCCTCTCTCTTGAGCGGGTTGCTGCAGCCTCCGTCATGGGGTCAGCGGAGACTGCCGCCTCCACTCGGTGGATAGACCCTGCTGCCGACCTCCGGGAGGCGACGGAGTGGAATGCGCGGGAGAAGCGCAATGAAGAAGAAGAAGCCCTTCGTCTAGAGAAGGCGGAGGTCGATAGGGTGGAGGCCTCCGCTAAGAAGAAATTAGCGGAGGCCGAAGCCACCGCCGTAGTGAAGCAGCAGGCCGAGGAAGCCGCATGCCGCCAGTCGGCCCTGCTGGTTACCCCACTGAACTCTGCGCCGCCGCCTCCAGAGGTCACGGGGCAGACCGGAGAAGCCGGCGGGGAGAACCTCGTCGAGGAGAGGGGAGGCGGCGACCCCTCTACTCCGGGCGTGAACGCTCCGCCGCCGCCTTCGCCGCCGTCTGAAGGCGCGCAGGGCGAGCAGCCGGCGGACCCTCCGGTGCCGCCAACCGAAGAGGAAGCCGTGGCGAGGCTGCTCCTCCAGGTTGGCTCGCCAGCGCGCCATCGCCTGGAGAAGGCGACTTCGGCGCCTCGCCCCTTGGAAGCCGGCACCGCCAGCTCGGCGGCTCTAGACGCCGAAGCAACAAGTGCCGCACCTATTGGGTGGGTGCGAGGAGGCGGCACAGGGCCGCTGAACCGGGCGCTCCTGGACGTCCAGGCGAAGCTCCGCGCTGAGGACGACGCCCTCCAGAGCTGCACCAAGGCGTTCCTAGCGTCGCAGGCAGCCGTCCGGGTATGTTTTTTATTTGAGCCTTGTTTTCTTGTTCTTCTCTGTGGGGGCGCGCCAGCGCACCCACTGGGTGTAGTCCCTGAGTTTCGGGCCGGCTGCTGAGCAGGCGGCCCGAAACTCCAATTTGATGAACTTTTGGGCACTAATTTTGTCTGAAATGCTTGTTGCAGGACTACCACAACCTTCACGTCACCACCTTCAACCGTAATGTTGAAGAGTTGGGCAAGCGGACCGCCGACTTGGCGGAGAGCCGGAGTAAGTCCTTCTCCTTTTTCTCTTCTCTACGGGGGCGCGCTAGCGCACCTGCGGGCTGTAGTCCCCGAGATTCGGGCCGACTGCTGAGCAGTTGGGCCGGATCTCCCCGGTGACCTACTTTATTGACGACTGTTGTCTTTCTTTCTTTCCTTCAGGGGCCAACGCTGCTCTTCAACAGCAGCTAAGCGAAGCCAACTCCGCCCTGCTCGCCAAAGGGGAGGAGTGCAGCAAGCTCGCCGCGGAGCGCGATCTGCTGGCCACTTAATTGGCAGAGCAGAAGGGGCTTCTCGCGAAGTCGCAGAGGGAGGTGGAGGAGACGGAGGCTGCCCTCCTGGCCGAGTTCGCGAGCAAGCACTCTTCCTGGTCTGATAAGGAGTCGTTGCTATGCTCCGGCTTCCACGAGATCGAAGACATTGTTGATGGTGAGTCTCTTTGTTTTCTTTCTTTGAGCTGCCGACTTAGGTCGTGCCGACTCCTGGTTTTTTGACTCGCTTTTTTGTTTCTTCGTGTCCTTTGCAGACTTCTTCCCTGGGCAGTCATAGGCTGCTATCCAAGCCATCGAGGCCGACCGTGTAAGTCGGAGGGCGCGGAGATTGCCGCCGATGCCCCTCGAACTCTTGATGAACACATCTTGAGCATCGAGGCTCGCCTCCGGCCGGCTCACCGGATGCTGCGCCGGCTTCAGCGCGTCGGCGCCCAGGCGATCTCCGCCCTTTAGCCGGATATGCAGGCTCCGCGCACCCCCAGTCTGACGGCCAACTAGTTGGAGGTCGCGGCTGGTCGCCTCGAGGCCTGGAAGGGCTCTTCGGCCCGGGCTGGAGCGCACCGGGCCTTGGAGTTCGTCAAGGCGTGGTACCCGGGGCTAGATCTAGACCGGTTGGCCAAGCTTCGATCGAAGGCCCAGCCAGAGCTGGCGGCTGTGGAAGACACCCTCGTTAAGCGTGCCGCAGCGATCGCCGAGTACACCGACACGAGCATCGTCCTCGAGTGGTCTGAAGACGGTGAGGAGGTCTCGCCGGAGTGGTTTGGGATGAACCCAGACTACGGCGAAGACTCGGCGGAGGTGATTGGCTCCAGCGTCGAGGAGGAGGACGAGGCGGAGGATGAGGGCGAGGCAGAGGCACCAGACGACGGAGCAGACGGCCAGCCTCAGCCCGACCGCGCCTCCAGCAATGAGCCGCGTGCGACCGATCCGACTGCTGCCGGAGGCGATCAAGCTGAGACTAGCCGGCCGACCGCCCCGACGACTGACGCTGGCGCCTCCATCGAACCCCCGACTCCGTCTGCCGCCTCCTAAGCTGCCGCTGTGTCTTTTGTTTTATCTGCTTCAGTAGTCTTTTGAAGAACTTGTTAATTCGCACAATTCCACCCGCGGGGTGTATTTTGAACCTCTACTTGACAATTCGGCCAAGGGCCTATGTTATGTAAATTTATATATCTATCCTTTCTTGCTCATTGTTCTTTTGGCTGTTTTCCTTAGCCGCTTTCCCCTAGTTGCCTGCCTTGCCAATCGGACAGCCGCTCTGCAGACTGTTGCTGGATCAAGTGCTAGGCTACTTTGGGAAAGCAAGTACTTAGCCGATTTGAAGATTCTTTGAGCAAGTTGGATAAAAAACGACAATCCGACTGTCCGAGAGTCAGTTTTGCGAGAAAGGCTCGGGAGCCGTCTTGAGTTATGTTGTATGCTTTGGGTCCTTATCCATTTTTCATGTGAATGCCCATTCTACCTTACTACTGCCCACCGTACAGTCGCTCTGCGAGCTGCGGCTTCTGGCAGGAGACGGTTTAGGCATTTACACACTACTTGTCCGACTGCAGGAAGCATTTCATAGTGCAAGGCAGCGAGTCCCCGGGCCGACTTGTCGAGCCCGGTGCCAAGCGGCATGATAAAGAGTAACATACTTGTAGGCATAATTTTTATCATACAGACAAAAGAGGGCAGTCCCCGAGCTCGTCTCGGGGGGCCCGAAGTCTTGGTACTTTAATACAAAAGGTAGCGTGGTACATACTGCATCAACTGTAAAATCTTCGGAGAAGATTTGCATTCCATGGCCGCTCTGTCTCCTTGCCGGAGTCATCCCTCTTGCGTGCTCGGGGCTTCTGAGTGTCGATCAGGTAGTAAGAGTCGTTGCCTAGTACTTTGCTGATGATGAAAGGGTCCTCCCAAGGTGGCGACAGCTTGTGCTGGCCGGCTGTTCGCTGGATCAGCCGGAGCACAAGGTCGCCTTCGTGGAAAGATCTTGGCCTGACCTTCCTGTTGTGGTATCGGCGTAGGCTCTACTGGTAGATGCTGGACCGGCTGAGTGCTAGCAGCCGGCCCTCTTCCAGCAGATCAACGCTGTTTGTCGTGCTTCTTCTGCTTCCTCCTCGGTGTACATGGTAACTCGTGGGGAGTCGAACTCTATGTCCGTTGGGATGACGGCTTCGACACCGTAGACGAGGAAAAAGGGCGTGAAGCCGGTTGACTTGTTTGGATTCGTGCGCAGACTCCAGAGGACGGCTGGCAGCTCGTCGAGCCAGCAGCCAGCCGAGCGCTCTAGAGGCTCGATCAACCAAGGCTTGATGCCGGACAGGATGAGGCCGTTTTCTCGCTCCACCTGGCCGTTTGACTGCGGGTGGGCGACAGACGCTAGGTCCAGTTGGATGCCCTGTTTTGCGCAGAAACGGGCCAAGGCGCCTTTGGCAAAATTTGTGCCGTTGTCGGTGATGATGCTGTGTGGTATGCCGTACCGAATTTTGATATCGGTGATGAAGGTCACGGCAGTCGGACCGTTCAGTTTCTTAATTGGCTTTACTTCCACCCACTTGGTGAACTTGTCCACTGCGACAAGTAGGTGAGTTAAACCACCTCGTGCTGTTTTGAATGGTCCCACCATGTCTAGACCCCAAACTGCGAAAGGCCAAGCAATGGGGATGGTCTTGAGCGCGGAAGCCGGCTGGTGTGTCTTGGAGCTGAACTTCTGGCACCCTTTGCATTTTTGGACCAACTCCTTGGCCTCTTCCAAGGAAGTCGGCCAAAAGAAACCGTGCCGAAAAGCTTTGGCGACGAGTGCTCTTGAAGCCGCATGGTGGCCACATTCGCCTTGATGGATGTCTTTGAGGATCGTCTGGCCATGCTCTAGCTCTACGCAACGCTGGTAGACACCAGTGACGCTGCGCCTGACCAGCTCTTTGTTGATTATGGTATAGGCTACTGCCCGGCGTTGTACTTGCCGAGGTGAGGTCTCATTAGTTGGTAGCTCTTTGTTCACCAGAAATTTGAGGATGGGCTGGGCCCATGAGGGTGCTGCTATTTCGTCGACTATCAGAACTGCGACTTGGACGGGGGCGGCTGGGCTGGGAGGCGGCGGGCTGGAGTCAACAGCCGCTTGTAGGGCTGATGAAGTCCCCAGGCTGACCGGCTCGGTCCTTGGGCTGAGTTCTGGAATCTTCGAGTCCGTCACCGCAGTCCCTGGGCCGGGCTCGACTGTGGCAGCTTTGGAGTCACCCGCCAAAGTCCCCGTTCTGACTGTCGGATCTCTGGAGTCGGATTCGCCGTCTTCGGGAGGAGCCGGCACAAAGATGGAGTCTGACTCTGGTGAAGGCTTGACAGACGGCTTGAGGAGGTGTTGAAGGGCGACGCCAGATGGTATTGCTTGGCGGGTAGAGCCGATTCGTGCCAAGGCGTCTGCTTGGTCGTTGTCGTTTCTTGGCACATGGAGGAACTTGCACCCTTCGAAATACCCGCTGAGTTGCTGCACGAGGAAATGGTAGCTCGCCATGTTTGCATATTTTGCGTCCCAATTGCCAGATGACTGCTGGACCACTAAGTCCGAGTCGCCATAACACAGGATCCGGCGGATGCCAAGTTCTTTGGCAAGCCGGAGCCCATGAATGAGGGCCTCGTACTCGGCCACGTTGTTGGAGGCGGCAAAATGGATTTGCAGTGCATATTTGAGCTTGCCGCCTTTAGGAGAGGTGAGGACGACGCCGGCTCCCAAGCCGGTGCGCATCTTGGAGCCGTCGAAGTGCATCCGCCAATGGGTGGAGTCAGGTGCTGGAGGCAGGTACTGGGTCTCGGCCCAGTCGACGAGGAAGTCAGCCAGTGCTTGTGACTTGATAGCGGTGCAGGGTTGGTAGTAGATGGTGTAAGGAGCCAGCTCTATGGCCCACTTGGCCACTCAACCAGAGGCATCTCGGCTACCGATGATCTCGGCAAGTGGAGCCGTGCAGACCATCGTGATTGGATGTTCTTGAAAGTAAGGCTTCAATTTCCTGGCGGCAAAGTGCACGCCATAGCACATCTCTGGTAGTGGGGGTAGTTCTGCTTGGAGGTCGACAGTACCTCGCTCAGGTAATATACTGGTCTCTGGACAGGTAGCGCTTTGCCTTCCTCCTTGCGCTCTACTACAATGACTGTGCTGACTACTCGGCTCGTGGCGGCGATGTACAGGAGCATAGGTTCCTTGGGAGTCGGAGCCGCCAGGACGGGTGGAGTAGTCAGCATCTTCTTCAACCGGTGGAAAGCTTCGTCCGCCTTATGGTTCCACTCGAAAAAAGTGGTCTTCTTCATGAGTTGGTATAAGGGGAGAGCTTTCTTGCCCAGCCGACTGATGAATCGGCTGATGGACGCTAAGCAGCCGGTGAACTTCTGCACATCCAGCAGTCGGCTAGGTACCTCCATTCTCTCGATGGCCTTCATTTTTACTGGGTTGCATTCTATGCCGCGTTCAGAGACCAGGAAGCCTAGCAACTAGCCGGCTGGTACTCCGAAGACGCACTTCTCGGGGTTGAGCTTGATCTGGAATTGGCGCAGGTTCTCAAAGGTCTCCTTGAGGTCTTCCAGTAGTGTTCCATGCTTCTCCGTCTTCACCACCACATCATCCACATAGACGTGGGCGTTCCTGCTGAGTTGCTTGAGGAGACATTTCTGCATGCAACGCTGAAAAGTGGCGCCGGCATTCCTCAAGTCGAACGTCATGGTGAGGTAGCAGAATGCTCCAAACGGCGTGATGAAGGCGGTCTTCAATCTGTCAGCCGGGCTCAGCCTGATCTGGTGATATCCTGAGTATGCATCCAAGAAACTCAACAGCTCGCATCCGGCTGTGGAGTCTATCACCTGATCAATTCTTGGCAGAGCAAACGGGTCCTTGGGGCAGGCCTTGTTGAGGCTCGTGTAGTCAATACACATTCGCCATTGCTTGTTCTTCTTTAGCACCAGGACCGGATTTTCCAGCCACTCTGGGAAAAAAACTTCCATAATGAAGCCGGCTGCTAGGAGTCGGGCTATCTCTTATCCGACAACTCTTCTCTTCTTTTCTGATAAGCGGCGCAGGGGCTTCCTGACCGGCTTTGCATCGGACCGGATGTGTAACTTGTGCTCGGCGAATTCCGTCGGCACACCTGGCATGTCTTTGGGAGACCATGCGAAGATGTCCCGATTCTCACGGAGGAAATCGATGAGCTCGCCTTCCTATTTGCTGTCGAGGTTTGCACCTACGACAGCGTACCTCTCTGGGTGCTCTGGGTCTAAGGGTATCTTCTTTGTCTCTTTGGCCGGCTTGAACGAACCTTCGGCTTCCGCCTCCTTCGGGTCAGGCGATATCTCCGGCTGCTTGTCGGCCATCGCCACAACTCGCTCAAGGAGTCGCTTCTCGGCCGCAATCACCAGGGACTCGGCCAGCCGACTGCTCTCGGCCGCGCAGGCGGACGACTTCCGGTAGTCGCCAGCCATAGTCAGTATTCCCCTGGAACTGGGCATCTTCATCTTGAGGTAGGTGTAGTGGGGGACCGCCATGAACTTGGCCAAGGCGGGCCGACCAAGCAACGCATGGTATGGGCTCTCAAAGTCCACCACCTCAAACTAAACAGATTCTCTTCGGAAGTGATCTTTGTCCCCAAAGAGGACGTCAATCAGGATCTTGCCGATTGGTGAACAGGAAAGCCCAGGAACAATGCCGTGGAACACGGTCCGGCTATTCTGAAGCTGTCTCTGCTTGATTCCTAACTTCTCCATGGTGTCCTTGTACAGGATGTTGATGCTGCTGCCCCCATCTATCAGGACTCGCGATAAACGCGCGGCCCGTTTGTCCGTGGAAAAGGTGGCGTCCAGGACCAAGGCTTAGGAGCCCGCACTCGGCATCACTTCTGGGTGGTCAGCCCTGCTCCAGCTGATGAGCCTCTCTGACCAGTGCATGAACTCTGGCGTCTCTGAGGCTACTGCGTTCACCTCCTGTCGCTACAGCCGCCTGCTGCGTCGATCATCAGCCATACTGGTGAACACCACGTAGGCTCCATGCTCTTCAGGGTACTCGTCTTGTACTGCGCCGACTGGCCTGACTGCCGGCTGCTGCGGCGGAGGCGGAGGCGGCTGCCCAGCAGGCGGGGGTGGTAGGAGGCCGTCTCCCTTGGCGATCCTGGTGAGCCAGTGGCACTTCCGGGTGGTGTGATTCGATGGCTTCGCGCTGCTGTGGAACTTGCAAGGTCCATCCAAGGTCTGCTCGTAGGAGAAGGCCGGCAACCAGTTCGGCTTGCCGCCTTTCTGTCGCTTGGGCGGAGGCTGCTCTTCTGGCTGCGGGGCTTCGAGGGTCACGACCTGCCGGCTGCTGGAAGCCGGTGGCGGGGCCTTGCGCTTGTTGTCGCCCTGCTGTTGTCACCGGCCGGCGTCTGCTGCCGGAGTTCTTGGAGCCTGAGGAGCGACTTTGCCAGTCGTGCTGATCTGAATTTCCGTCTTCATGGAGGAGTCGGCCGTAGCGTACTTGTCCGTTATGATCAGCAGCTCGTTGAGGGTTTCTGGCTCGTCGCAGAGGAGCTTGTGCTTGAGGAGGGTGCCTTCTCGGCACCCGGCTGTGAAATACTCGATGGCCTGCACCTCGTGCACGCCCTCGCAGGAGTTTCGGAGCTCGGCCCAACGCGTGAGGTAGTCGCGAGTCGACTCGCCAGGACCTTGCACGCACAAGGAGAGCTGACGAGGCTTGGGAGGACGCTTGTACGTGCTGGTGAAGTTGCGGACGAACGCTTTGGTGAAGTCGACCCAGCTGTTGATGCTGCTGGGCTTTAGGCTATTCAACCACGTCTGAGCCGTGCCCTGGAGCATGAGCGGGACGTACTTTACGGCGACACGCTTGTTGCCATTCTCTATGCTGACAGCTGTGGAGTAGTCGACTAGCCAGTCTTCCGGCTTCACGGAGCCGGTATACTTGGGCGTGTCTCTTGGGAGCGTGAACCCTCTGGGAAAGGGCTCGTCCTAAATGCGGGGCCTGAAACAAGGCAGACCCAGCTCGTCTTCTTCTTCCAGCGCCAGGGACCGGTGAAGTCGGTCGATCCGGTGGCGGGCGTCATTCTCCCCAACTCCCTTCGGCGCCCAAGGCGGTCACCGAGAGTCGGATCGTCAATAGGTGGCGGGGAGACTCGCCTCTCCCTGCGGGGAGGGGGAGGAGGACAGTCGTCCTGTCGTTCCACTGTTCTTGGGCGGCCGTCTCGGTCGCGCTCTATGGTAATCCGAGTCCGACTATAGCTGAAAGCCGGCTCCTTGTCCTTTCTTCCTCGGGCACTGCCAGTCTGCGTCCGAGACGTCGCGCCTTGATCTCGGTGTGGGTCGTCGGTTGGCCGCAGCGGCGCCTCCGTGCGGCAGCCGGCCTCGTTCTGCGCGGCGGCCACATCGAGGAGCCGCTGGACTCGCTCCATCATGAGACGGCGCTCTTCGCCCTCGAAATTATCCAGCTCGTCCGCCGCTGCCTGGGCGGCTCGGATGTTCTCCGCTGGCGTGTCATACATGGGGCGGCTAGCCCCAAACAGGTTGGCGATGGCTACGCCGCGCTGCTGAACCGCGCCAAGGCGGCTGGGCCCTGCCGGAGCCGGCGAGCCGCCAACAGCGCGATCCATCTCCGGCTGGTAAGCTTCTGACAAGCGTCTCATGCTGGCTAGCTTCTTTGCGCCTTCAACAAGCTGAAGGCGGCGCGCTTCTAACGTCTCTGCGTCAGCATCTTCCGGAATGGGCGCAGCTAGGTCTTGCAGCGCCGTGCCGAGTGAGTCGGGCGCCCTTCCACCAGGGAACTCGTCATGACTGATGACGAGCATCTCAGTAACGATGCTCCCGTCGCTCTCCGCGTGGGGGAGAGGTTCTTCGTAGACCACCACGTTGGAGGGGAACGCGTTGACCGACGCGGTGTCGGAGTCGACCAGCATCGGGTCGGTGGAGCCTACGGACTCCAAGTGTACGGCAGGCTCGCCGGAAACGTGGAGTTGATCGATGAGGTCCGCGAGGAGGTTTTCGGGGCCGCCCATGCTTGCGTCGGACGCAGGCTCGTCGGAGAGGCGGATCTCGCCGACAAGTTTGGCCAAGCAGCTAGCTGCGCAGGCGATCTCCACGCCGCACAGCGCGTTGACGCAAGCTTCGTCTGGCGTGCCTGGCTGGCTGCGCTCGCCAGGGAGGAAAAGGGTTCCCGTCTAGAACAGATCTCCAAACGGCGGTGCACCTAGCCCCATGGTGGGCGCCAAATGTCGGGGGTTTGGTGCGACATATGCCAACGGATGGCTTATCATGGTGGGGGCGACTAGAATGTCGCCGGTGCCTAGAAACGGGATGAGGTGAAGACATGCACGCCGGCGAATCTTACCCAACTTCGGGGCTCTCCGGGGAGATAATACCCCTACTGCTGCTCTGAGGGGTCTCCGCATGATCACTATAGTCAAGGGTTTACACGGTTGCTCCTTGAGCTGTGTTTGGTGGTAGGAGAGGGCAGGGCTAGCTCTCTCCCTCTATCTGGTGAGGTATAGAACTTCTGGCATCCAACCCTTTGCATGGGTGCCTTGGGGGACTTATATAGGCCTACCCCCAGGGGTACAATGGAAATGTGACTGGGCGCGGGCCCAGCCGTCAGTGTCTCCGACCTCCGACTTCTCCGCCGGCTGCTGGGGCCCGCCGACTGGTGGGCCCCGCCGACTGGTCTGGTACGGAGCCGACAGGCCGCGTCCGCCGCGGGCGGGTCTTGCCGGCTGCTGATTACTGTAGCCGTGCTCCTGATGATGCAAGCTTGGTCATGGGGTCATGGCAACAGCCCCGCCGCCTGGCGGGCGATCAGTGTGGCCACTCCCCATCTCTTCTTGATTAATGGCGCGTGGGCCCCGGGGAAGGGCTCGGCCGACTCCCCCGGGCCGACTCCCTTTGGGTCCGACTGGTGGTGCTTCCGCCGTCTCCCGAGGTCTCGCTGGCTGGCGGGCCCTGCTGCCTCCAAGCCGTATAGACAAATCGTCGTGGGCGCAGGACCAGGTACAGTGGTGCTGATGTCAGGGCCGGCTGGGCAACAGTGCCACGCCGCGGGGAGATCTTCCCAAGTACGGCGCGCTGCAGCCATGCCTGCCCTTGGTAAGGGGCGGGGAGTGGGCTTCATTGTAGCCACGCCCCTGCCCCGTCCCCCTTGATGAGGTCACGGTTTGTTGGAGTCGCCAGCCGACTCCCCAAAGCCGGCTTCTCTAGAAGTCGTCCCTGGGACTCGGCCGTGAGCGGGCAGTCGGCCGCCTTGCCGTAGACTCCCCAGGAGATGGCTGTTCACCCTGGGGTCTTGAGGTGCGCAGCCTGTCCCGATGTCTTGAAAGGTTATGGGCCTCGGGTTGGCCTACCCGTGGCCCATTACTCCGACAACATGCATGCATGCGGAAGTGAGAAGGTTGGTTTGCATGGCGCTGCATTAATCAAGCAATGAGGAGTGAGATGGTTAGCTCTTTGGTCTTTGGAGAAAAAATACACATTAATTGACACGTGAAACGAGGATTTGTATCGATTAAATCCCGCGAAGGAAAAGCCCGCCTTTCTTTTTTAACACTAGTACTCGTAGTACGTACGTACTTATCCTGTTTGGGTCTAGGCCTTGCATTGCCAAACTTCGCTACACATTTTTGCCAGGCTTGCCTAAAGTTTTCAAAATGAGAAGGAGGTACACTTGCGTACGGCTGTCGCGGTCGCACCGCACCCTCACACGGTCGCTTCTGCACGCCGCGGTCGTACCGCACCCTCACACAGTCGCTCCTGCACGCTGCAAACCCAACCAAAGGAACGCACCCTCACTGACACGTGTTGTCGCATGTGAACAAACCAAACTCAGCCATCCTATCGCTGTCACATAATTTTCATTCATAGAGTATGTTTATCCAACCGCATGTTGGGGAGTATCCGTACGGCCCGTACGGTGGTCTGTTGGGGAAGAAGAAGAATAGGTGAGGAAGAAGGAAAGAAGGGTTAGGAGATGTAGGATATTCATCCAACTGCCTAAAATGGTAGACTAACCCAAGTCATGCGACTTTCATAACAAATATATGTTTTTACACAGCAAAAGATCCATAAAAACAACAACATAAAGAAAAACTATCACTGCTCGCGGAAAGAGACGGCCTCGTCGTCTTTGGCTGCCGGCGCGAACCAGCCATCGCTGTCGACGTGTGTCTCCGCACTGTGGTTGTCCTCGGCCTCTAGCTACTCGTTCAAGTAGAGCATGCGGGCGCTCTGCACGGACAAGAGCACAACCCAGTTCAAGTCGACGATGTCCGGTTCCGCCTGCAGGAGGGCCTCGATGGCAGCGGCATCCGCACGCTTCACGTCGAGTCGACCCTCCGCCACCCGGTTCAAGTCCAGGACGTCCGGTTCCGCCTGCAGGAGGGCATCGTCAGAGCGGCAACCGCACGCTCTGCGTCGAGTCGAGCCTCTGCCGCCTGGTTCAAGTCCAGGACGTCCGGTTCCGCCTACAGGAGGGCCTCGATGGCAGCGGCATCCGCGCACTCCACCTCAAGTTGAGCCTCCGCCACCCGGTTCACATCCACGACATCCGGTTCCGCCTGTAGGAGAGCCTCGATGGAAGCGGCATGTGCGCGCTCCGCGTCGAATTGAGCCTCTGCCTCCCGGTCCTCCTTTAGTATCGCCATGTTGAACCACTGGTCCTCCTGCACCATGGGGGACTCGGACGCCGGCACGAAGTCGACGTCCATTGTCTCATACCCATCGGGGGCCTTCTGCACCGCGACCTCCGCCATGAACATTGGATCGGCTTCCTCCTCCTCGTAGCTTGGCTCCAGAGAACTCGGGGATTGGCCCGCCGCAAAGCGAGCTTGGGAACGAAGGTCTGTGGCACCGACCGCCGCCGCGATTTCTGCGCGGCGCTCCGGTGTCAGCATCTTGTAGTAAGTGATCTTGCGGCACACCATGGCTTTCCGGCGAACTAGGGGACGCTTGATGCGGGCTAGGGGATCGAAAGGTGGGGGAATGGGCTGGAGATTTGGTGTACATCGCTCTTGTCGTGTTTGCGTTGCAGCCCGACACGCTGGACCCTTCACGTCGCTCACCGAATGGAACGCGCTTCGTCTTGCGTTTTCGCTCGCTTGTGGGACCGCAGCTGAGATCAAACCGACGTCCCTCCCCCTCCCCCGCCCGCGTCATTTATTATACCACCACTCCCTCCGTTTTATCCAGAGTAAATAAAAACAGAGGGAGTATACTACGGATGAGGATCCCCTGACGTGGCCGAACCCATTGAGTAACTGACATGCTGGGCCTAGCAAGCATGGGGTCCGCCAGTAAGTGACCGAAAGGGAGGGTAAGGCAGGGATACCTACGTCAGAGGATCCACTTCCACTATACTACTTTTACCAAATGTTAGAGTAATAATATATGACATGTAACTTACACAAATGTTAGAGTAATAATATATGACATGCAACTTACACAAAGCATACACGGTCTAATGCGTTTTTTGAAGCTAACTTTGACCGAATGTTAGAGTAATGATATATGACATGCAACTTACACAAAGCATACCGTCAAATTCGTATGTGAAAAGGAGTTTCCAATAATATAATTTTCACATTATACATCTCATGTACTATTAATCTTGTCAATAGTCAAATTGGAAACCATCTCGAGTACAAATCTAGGAGTACGTACGAATCTAACAATATTGATTGGGCGTTGTTGAATGTTGATACCTTTTTGATCAAAGTAGAGATACTTTGACAACACATAAAACTTATATGTAAACTAGAAAGGATAGGAGGGAGTATATTGTACGTTCAAAAACAAAACGAACATTGAATACCCTTTATATTTGATTTGCGGGTGCTATGATCACTGGTTCAAAATTTTGAATCCGCCTTAGATATCACGTGCCCCCACTCGTTCCCTCTCGATTTCATCTCGGGGTCCGGAGATCTATTGAAAGAGGACTAGGGTGGGTACATGCGAATGATACTCGACGAAATGTTCAAATGAGGCATGCGGGAGGATGGACTCGACTAGAGGGCGACATGATCGATGGAGAAGAGGGTTGGAGAGGAATGAGAAATAAGCAAATGCCACATGATTATACTTGAATGGCTCAAATAAACAATAAGTTGTCTCACTTGGCCTACATAGTGAAAGCCCTAATGCGCAACGCGGAGCACTGACGCTCGAATATGGCTGGGAAAACAGGCAAACCGACATGTGGGGCAGACTAGTCCAATGGAGGAGCTGGCCCACGACCTCCTCGCCACCGACAACCGTTCATGTGGGTCATTGGGGCCAACAACGGGGCGCAGCTCTAGCACCGCCTCTGGACACGGCGACCGCGGTAAGCGACACGCTCATATCGTAGCTAGACACAGTCGGCTCCAGTGTGACGAGGGTGGCATTAGTGTTGTGACACGACCAACAGTATGTTTGGTTTGTGCCCAAGGTTGCCCCATCAAAGCATTGGGTAGCCAAAATTTTGGTTGAGGTATTGGTTGCCCATGATTTGGCCAACATTGGCAAGAAAAATGAACTAGAGTTGGCTAGAGTTCATTGGCATGCCAAAGAAATGGCAACCATCCAAAAAAAGACCAATCTTTGGGTCATGACAAAAATTTTGGTTGAGGTATTGGTTGCCCATGATTTGACCGACATTGGCATGAAAAATGAACTATAGTTGGCTAGAGTTCATTGGCATGCCAAAAAAATGGCAACCATCCAAACAAAGACCAATCTTTGGGTCATGACCAAAATTTTGGTAAGGTGCACTTTGGCCACAATTCAAACACACCCCAACACCCGGCTCGTCGAGGATGCACGGGGCGCCGCGACGCGTCCGCAGAGTGGTGTAGCGCGGCCAACTGCATCCTCTGGACCTGAGACCATGCCGGGTCATCTTACTTTTTCAATGACATGCGGGGATCGCATGTGAGCAAAGGGCATCTCAAACGTTGCCACGACCGCAACTGACTACCCTGGCACACCAAAACCCTCGTCCCTCACGCCGTCGCGCGGTGCGTTCCCAGCCGGCGTCAGTTGCCCGCATTCATGTTGTCCATTCGTATGTCGTCGTTAAGAGGCTTGGTGCCCGAGGAACCAACTCCGGCGACTTAATGACGCACCCGGACGCTTGGCCTCACTGGAATGCGCTACTTAAAGCGGCAACGCCTAGCTAACCTCCACACCATAGCGCATCGTTCTCCTACCTGGCACCACATCCGCCATGACCGCAAGTGCGAACGCTCTACGGGAGAGCTTATCTTCGGGGATGAAGCTCAAGGTCGCCGCGCTCGCTCAAGTCGCCTCTCACGACGCAATAGCAGCGTAGCCCGACGCGGACGCGACCGCACAAGCGGTGGCCACGCTGGCGGCCGACGACGGGAGCACCGTCAGCCACGCGTCCTACTTGACGCCGTCCAACGTTCGGCACCGCCGAGGTCGAGGACTCCTCCGAGGATGAGTAGGGCATGGGAGGCGGTAGGGCATGGTGTGCCAGCTGGCCGGTCCGTATCCCGTGTTCTACTCTTCCTCACTGGAGACCGCACCTTCACTTCACGGGTCTTGAACCCCGCCCCCGTACATAGAGATCGCAGATGGAGGACATCGCTCGCCGCCGTAGAATAGGTTTGGGGTCGGGTTTCTTTTAATTTTCTGTCCTATAAAAGTTCGAAATGTAATGAAAATATGACGTGTTTGCATTAATCTTGGCTGGTGTATATGAACTTTCACAATAATATACATATTGTAGGAGTACTATCAAGATGCCCGTGCGTTGCACGGAAGATCAAGGTCTTGTGAGAGAAAAGGATGAACGAGGGAAAGCCTTATATGCAAATGTGGAGAGGAGTGCGGGTAAATTGTCATAGTTTCCTTCCTATCCGTTAGATATAGATCGGACGGCCTATATTGCAGGATGACAGGCACACCATCATCACCAACTCTGCTTTTTATTGAACCGAGACAAATCGAACATGCTAAGTAAAATAAACACATAGGGTCTATACATACACAAATTATCTTAGGCACTCCAATAGTACGTCCACTACACATTCATGCATTTCACATCTTTCTACATCTACGGGAACCTACGAAAGGGTTAACATAAATTGCCTCTCTATCTCCTCCCCTGATTTTCATGGTGGCGGGCCCCTCCCTCCCCCCAATCTATAATCAACAGCTCACACGTTTCACATTACGTTAATTATGTAACTGGGATTACGTAGGTGTAGCATTACTCGTCCTAAAAACCCAACTAAGCCAACCTCCCAACATATTGCGCGGGAAAAGACCCGTCCGTGCCGTTTTACTCGGGATTACCGGATTACTAGTAGTAGTATCGATGGATTGCGTGAAGCAACAAATTTTTTTTGAGAGGCGAAGCACCTAGTTTAAAAGGAAAAAAGGTGGTACACTCACAGCACTCCTGTCGCAGTCGTATTGCACCCCAAACACGTTCGGTCCTGCACACGGCTCACGCAAATGGAATGCGCTTCGGCTTGCCTCTTCACTGACATGTGGGACTACACTTGGAGAAACCGACCATGCGCCAAACTCCCCCCGCCCACCGCGCGAAAATCCTCCCCCCCCCCACACCCAAAAATTCCCCCCAAATCCGATTCAACCGCCCTTCGGCCAACTAGCCAATAATATTCCCCAAACCTCCCTCCCCCTGTCCCCCTCCACTCCATTCGCTCCACCAAAGCCGCCCTCCCCGCAGCGCCGATACGTCGGCGCCGTAGTTCGGCGATCCTCTCGCTCCCACAGTACGCTCTCGTAGACTGCCGTCCTCTAGCCGCGCCGCCACCTCTGGCTACGTTCTTGTGGAGGCGCACGGCGGTCAGCTCCGCCACCACTGGTGACATTCGTGTGGAGACGCACGGCGGTCAGCTTCTCCCACGGTACGTGCATTCTAGACTGAGGCCCCGTTCATGTCGGTGTAGCACTGAATGTTAGCTGATAGATGCTGTTAATCTCACTGTTTGCCGTAGTAGTTTACTGTCAATATGCTCTCCTTAAGAAGCTTCCTTGCCCTGTTCTGCACTCAATCCGCTTAGTTGAGATGGCATGCCAAGGCCGATTAGTTGCTAAAATATCCTGCCATATATTTATTGTGACGTAGATTTCCATGGTCTAGTAGCCAATCTGTTAGGTGAAATAGCTCTACACCATTTTATACTCGATCTTTGTTGCTGCGATGGCCTTCGATAGTTTGATGGCTGTGTGCTCGGCCTCATTGACTGCTGAAACAGCCTTCCATAATTTGGCACTCAAATCTGTTTGCTGAATTAGCTTTACATATATTTCGTTACTTAGATCTGCTCGTCCAAATATCTTGCCATAGCTTTAGACATCAACCTAGGTATTTTTTCTGGACTTCATAAAAAAGCATATATGTTTTTCCTGTAATATCTAGTAGAAGAACTAATTTGTATGTCTAACAGATGGACAGGACATGGATAACTTCTGCTCGAAGATTCTCCGCTGCATATGTCGAGGGGGTTGAAAACTTCATGAACTTTATGAGAGCTGAGTACGGTGGTCCGAAATCAGATGTGCTCTGCCCGTGTAGCAGTTGTATGAATTCAGTTACAAGACCCCCAGTCAACTGTGCAAAATCATCTACACTTGTATGGGATGTCGGTGACATATACTAGGTGGGTTCATCATGGTGAAGCTGTGAACGTCAATGTTATTTACTACGTGGAAGCAGCAGATCACCATCTTGATCTGCCTGATGCTCAGGTGGAAGAGGAGGAGGAGGTGGAGGTGGCGGCAGAGCCAGTGAGTTTGACCAACATTAAAACAATGCTACGAAATGCTCGTGCATTCCGTGAACTTTCACCTGCAGAAGAAAAACGGTGGGCCCACATGTTGGAACAATGCAACGTTGCTGTCACCCCAGGAAATAAGTTGTCAGTATTCTCTACTATGGTCACCTTTCTTCAGGAGAAGACATCTGAGCGGATGACCAACAAATCATTCGATGCGATGTTGGCTACTTTCCGCAAATCTTTCCCAGATGCGTCTGAGCTGCCACACACCTACAGTAAAATGAAGAATTTCCTTCGTGCAGTTGGAATTGGATATGATATGATCCATGTTTGTAAGAATAATTGTGTTCTGTTCCGTAAGGATTATGCCAACTTAAGTGAATGCCCGAAATGCAAATCATCAAGATGGAAAGATGGCGATGCTGTGAAGAGGATTCCTCATAATGTTTTGAGACATTTTCCAATTACACCAAGATTGCAGAGGTTGTTTTATGATGCTGAAACAAGAGAGGATGTATTGTGGCATTCTATGAACTAGGAGTACAGAGATTAGAATGTAATGAGCCATCCATGATAAACACAAAGAGTTTGCTGCTGACCCGAGAAACATTAGACTTGGCTTAGCTTCAGATAGATTTAACACATTTGGCCACTAGAGCACCACATATAGCATGTGGCCAGTGCTTGTTATCCCTTACAACATGCCTCCAAATGTCTGCACCAAAGGATCAAACTACATGATGGCCTTGCTCATCCCAGGTCCAAAATGTCCTGGAAAGGATTTTGATTTGTTCATGGAGCCTCTTCTAGAGGAACTTCAACAGCTATGTAAGGGTGTTCTCACTCGAGACCTATATAGCAGCCCACCAGCTGATTTCTTTCTGCGTGCTATTATAATTTGGTGCATCCATGATTATCCGGCTTTGGGCACTATGTCAGGGAGAATGACACATGGTTACAATGCATGTGTTCACTGTGACAGGAATCCGCTGTCATACGCAATACTTAGCAAGATCTGTTACATTGGACATTGTTGTTTCCTTGCCAAGGACAAGCCGCATCCTAGAAAATACCGAAGACATGTGTTCAATGCAAAGCATGAAAACCGTGATGCGCCAAAGAGGCTCACCACCGATGAGTTGCAAGTGGAATTAGAGAAGGTCAGTCATATTACACCAGGAAACCATCCTGGTAATGGTAGCGGGAAAAGGAAGTGTGGCAGGGTAGAAGAGAGATTATTGTTTACCCGCAGGTCCACTTTGTGGGACTTGGAGTATTGGAAAGATTTGGATCTGCGGCATAATCTTGATGTGATGCACATCAAGAAAATTATATGTGACAGCATTATCGGCACACTTCTTAATATTGAAGGCAAGACGAAAGATACATTAAAATATAGGATTGATTTGACACACCTGGGTATCAGAAAGGATTTGAAGGTGCAAGATGAAGGTAAACCACGGGATATGGCACCAGTTGTGTATGTCTTGGACAAGGTAAAAAGAAAATAATTTTGCGAGGTCCTGTCACATGTGAGATTCCCGCGTGGATTTGCTTCCAACCCTGAAAGGAGAATCAGTGTAGAAGGAAACAAGGTACAAGGGTTGAAAACTCATGACTGCCACATCCTACTTCAAAGGGTTTTACCTGTTATCCTTAGAGGATTGGGCCGCCCGACTTATACAGAGCTATTGCAGAGTTGGGACAATTCTTCAGGGAACTCTGTAGTAGGAATATCAGGATAGATGCTTTGGAGCGTCTTAGAGACAAGATACCAACTATCCTATGCGACCTTGAGAAGATATATCATCCAGCCTTCTTTGATGTGATGGTGCATTTGGCTGTTCATCTACCTGATGAGGCACTACTTAGAGGTCCAGTACAGTATGGCTAGATGTACCCTATTGAAAGGCGGCTAGGCACTTTAAGGGCTATGTTAGGAACAGAGCTAGACCCAAGGGTTCCATTGCAGAGTCCTACATTGCTACAGAAGCATTGACATTCTACTCAAAATACATTGAAACAGCTGATCAGCTTAGCAAAGAGGTGGGTGAAGACAATCCCGGGCTCAATGCTTTTGGTTATTCTGTTCGAGTTATAGGGAAGAGTCGACAAGAGGACAAACCTAAAGATTTGGACAAAATGGTTTGGTATGTGTTGAATAACTGTCCTGAGATACTACCTTATATCAAGTAAGTGCAGTACTGCAGCTTATACATCGTAATCTACTAAACTTGCAGCACATTCTTATATATTTAAATGTTTGACGCGATCACTATGTTGTGCAGCATCTACAAAGAGGAGTTACTGCCGCAAAATCCAAGAAACATTGACAAACAGGTTATGCTAGGATTTGCGAAATGGTTCAAGAACCATGTAAGCTTTTGAAGTGCAATGTCAGTTTTTTTAATATATTGAGTACATAAGATGATGCAGGAGGATGGGCAGGCAGTTGATGATGCCCTTTACTAAGTAGCAATGGGTCCTGATACTCGGGTAAGACATTATGAATCTTGTGTTGTTGGAGATGTGTGCTACAACACCCTTGCACGAGACGAAGGCAGGAAGACACAAAACAGTGCCATCATGAGCACGGATACGTATGACAAAGAGACAACTGAAATGTATGCTAACATAATAGACATTGTTTAGTTGTAGTATATCTCCAGTTTCGAGGATCATCGGTGTGTGGTTCTGTTGTGCTGTCGTTGGTAAAACCTGTTTTCCAGGATCACAAAACCCAGAGCTGATGATTATTTCAAATCCATCAATGTCAAGGCGGCGTACCAGACCAACAAGCCTTTTATTTTGGCAAACCAAGCAACACAAATATTTTTCTTGGAAGACACATTCGCACGTAGCGATGACTGGAGAGTATTGCAAAGGTTTGAGCGGAGGAATTCGTTTAATGAAGTTGCATAACAAGATGATGCTTACACTGCTCCTAATGTACAAGATAACAGAGATGTTCCTAATATCTTTGAGAACCATCACGTCAATGACGCCGGCGAAAAGATTGCCTATCGTGCTATGGACATACAAGAGTTGATCAAGAAGAAGCCAACGTTCGAGGACGTTGAGGACGAAGAAGAAGATGACACCGTGGGGAATTATGATTCAGACTGATACACATGGCGAAGATGTTGACGCTCCTGCTGCGGATGATGATTACATTGCTTTTTTCGTATTTGCCTGTCAGAAGACGTTTTTTATCTACTATGTGAAACTGTGTTTGCTATGAGAACTGAAACCTGATGAACATGTTGTTTAATATTTTGCTGTGAGAACATCACTTGTTATGTATGCTGATTTGTGTTTGGTGATTGTATGACAACTAAAACATGATGACATTGTTGTTTAGTTGTACTCATATTTGGCTGTGAAACTTGAATTTGATGACATAGTCTGCTGTTGGACTGCAATTTGCTCGACGTCTTCGAATGACAACAAAGCTGACCCGACAGGGCCTCTGCTATTTATTTATTTATATGAGCAGAAGGGGATACCCCCTGATTTCCGTTAATATAAATCATTAGATGTTCACAACACTACGCCCAGCCTGCTACACAGGTTTCATTCATTACTAGTTTCAGCAAAGTGTTCATGTCGTAGCCACTGAATACATCACGAGTGCTACATACACTGCGAATACAGAGACAATCATCCTACAGAGCACATCGATTTTTCCCATTATCTTCACAAGCTCTTTCATCTCCTCATTGCTGTCAAGGCCGTTCAGCAGTTGTTGCTTGGCCATGATCAGAGGAACTGCATCTTTAACCTTCTGCTCTGCATCTTCCTCTTCTGCCGTTCCTTCAGTTACTTGTCCAACACCCCAACCTGCTGGTATTGGGATTCCTCGGCTAACCAAATAATCAGCATAGTTGCATTCCCCCACATCAACAACTTCCCAGAAATACAAATCACATGAATCTTCCCTTTTCTGCACGAATCAAATTGGAAGATCATCAACCAAACTATTAAAAAAATTGGCAACTGAAAGCAGCAGAACAACACTTAAACATATTATTACCCCATGATTCAGGCATTTGTAGAAGACTCAGCCAGGGTTGCGGATTGTGGTTGAGACGCGGTGGATGACTCTGCGTGATTTGCAGCAGTGGCACCAGACCAACGGCAGCGGGTTGCGATGAGCAATCAGCTGCGGTGCGCGTGCCGGTGGGGGTGTGATGAGACCCACAGGCGATGGTACGGGTGGCGACTTGGCGCATATCTGGTTGTTGCCTGCTGAAGAGCAGGTGGACGAGCAGCCAGCGGACATGGTTGCTGCGGCCAGAGCTTCTGATGCTAGGCAGAGTAAGTAGAGAAGAGGAGAAGCGAATGTTGGATATGTTAGTTTCATTACTTCCAGAGTAGCATAGATAGTCATAGTCTAGGTTTGGATTCGAACCAGCTAAAGGAGCACATCTTTCTTTTTTTCTAAAACTCGGCAACGTCTCTTTACTGGTACACTAGCTTGTTCTGTACGCCTTCCCAAGTCTTTGATTTTCTTTCTATATATAAAAAAAGTATGCTACTTGGTGTCCGCTTAGTCAACAAACGATTGTGCCAACCTTGACCGTTGGATTGACATTCAACGTCTATCGAGTTTCTTCAGTCTCTTCTTCCTCAAGCCGCCAAAGCCAAACCAGCGCCGGCGGGACCGCCTGCTCCCGCCTCCCACAGCTCGATGTGATCTTCCCCGGCTCCTGTTCATTCCCGTCCGAGGCCTCACCATTGTCCTCCACCTTGGTTCGCTCGCTGCGGCACCGCCCTCCGGTGTTGTCAACATGGTCAACAACCAAGAGGAATAAGGAGATGACTATACATGGTGAGAATGACAGTAGGGACCCAGCAGCGCGCGCAGTAATTTTGTTTTTTCGGGACGGAGAAGGGTATCAACTGGGTTGTGCAGGACCCGTGGCCGGTCTAGCCCAAGCTTTTATTTCATATGTTTAGCACATGAACAACCCAGTTTGTTTTTTCCTCTCTGAAAATGGCTAGCCAGCTATTTTGTTTTTTGCAGAATAACCAGCGTAGGCCTACTTGCTTTTCTACTCCCTGCTGGACCGGAAATCTTTCAAGACGAGGAGGGATGCATTTTGCCCATAAAATGGGCTATAAGTAATAAGAAATGGGCTATAAGTAATAATAAATGGGCTGTAAAATGAAAAAATACAGCAAACAGGCAATTAGTTCCAAAATATTGTTTTCTTTCAGCTCTTGATATTTTAAATTTCATTGTTTTTGTGCGGGTAAAATTTCATTGAATTTAAATTAAGGCATATTTCGATTTAAAATTAATTTGAATCTGGCTAGAAATTTCGGGATGTATGCTGTTTGGGACAGAATTGGAGGCTGACTTGTGGGTCTACTAGGTTGACGTGTACTTTGGCTTTGTCAACTTAGTCCACAAACAATTCTAGCAGCAGTGACCGTTGGATGTTAATCCAATGACCGTGCTGCTTCTTCAATATCTGATCTTCTTGCTCCAGCCACCCAAACCAGCTCCGGTGGGACTGCCTGCTCCCGCCACCCGTGGCCGGCTGTGCTGCCGCACAGGCCGCACCGCCCCACCCTACTTCATTGCTGGTCAGGCCATTCCTCTACTCACCCACACCTCTTGTTATTTTCCGGCGACGGCAGCCGGACCAGTAAACCCTCGTACACCCCAGTACGTTGGCAACCATTGCCGAGTCTTCCCCGACTCTGTGTCGTTCCCTTCCTAGGCCTCGCCGTCGTCCACCGCCATGGTGCTCTCGGCGCGGCCTGGTCAATGTGGTCAACGAACGACATCCATCGGCCGTGGACTGTACGCGCAAAATAATGATTCCTCCACCTGGCAGCTGGGACCCACCAGAAGGGCCTCTGTATTTCATGAAAAAACTTTCCCCCCGCTGACATGTCAGACCCACCAGCTATATCTTCGCACGCAAGGAAGTGCCTCCTTATTATGCA
>NC_041388.1:233612408-233630379 GCF_002162155.2 Triticum dicoccoides | reverse complement strand
CATTATGGGAGGCTGACTTGTGGGCCTACTAAGTTGACGGGGACGGAGGGCTTCGTCAACTTAGTCAATATGAACGATTCTAGCTCCAGTGACTGTACGATGTCCATCCAACGGCCATAGTGCTTCTTCAACCTCTGGTCTTCTTGCTCCAGCCGCCCAAACCAGCGCCGGTCGTGCCTCGTGCTCCTGCCTCCCGTGGTCGGCTGCGATGCGGCGGAGGCCTCACCGCCCCCTACTACTCCCATAGCTGGCCATGCCATCCCTCTACTCACCACACCCCCTGTTATTCTAAGGCGACGGCAGCCTCACACCGCAGCGAACCAGTAAACCCTCGTACTCCTCTACGCGTGGACATCCACTGCCGCGTCTTCCCCGGCTCCGCGTCGTCCCCTTCCTAGGCCTCGCCGTCGTCCACCGCCCTGGTGCTCTCGGCGCGGCGTGGTCAACGTGGTCAAGGAACGGCTTCCATCGGACGTGGACTGTACGTGGAGAGGCTGACAGCTGGGTCCACGACCATTGCAAGGAAGTGCCTCCTTATTACATGCAAAATAATTATTCCTCCACCTGACAGCGGGGACCCACCGGACGGGCCACCGTATTTCGCGAAAAAATGTTTCCCCCTGACTACTGGGACCCACCAGCTACACCTTTGCACGCAAGGAAGTGCGTCCGGACAAAAAAACAAAACCATTTGCCCCCCTGACTGCTGGGACCCACTAGCTACATCTTCCCACGCAAGGAAGTGCCTGACAGTCGGGACCCACCTGGTCGATGCGTACGTAGCGTTGTCATTCTGGTCGCGAATGTGTACGTACATATATACTGGTCGATGTAGAGGCGTGCACGTGTCGTAGTAGAGGCGCGTACATGTCGTAGTAGAGGCGCGCACGTAGCATGTACACGTACGTACAACGGCCAGGGTGCAAGAAAGAAAATACGGCCATGTACGTACATACAGGCAGGGTCTCGAACGCCTACTCGCGCATACGTACGGCCAGGGCTCGTTTACATGGCTGGGTCAGAACGGAGAAACAGCATCGTCGTCGTGTTCATGGGGAGGCAACGAAATGCGTCGTGTTCATGGGGAGGCAACGGAATGTGTCGTGTTCATGGGGAGGCAACGGAATGCGTCGTGTTCATGGGGAGGCAACGGAATGCGTCGTGTTCATCAGGAGGCAACAGAACGCGTGGGAGCCAACCGGCTGGGTCGGAACGGAATGCATGGTCGTGTTCATCGGGAGGGCTTGGACGGAATAGGCGATGGAAACGAGGCCTGGCGTACCGTGGAACGGAGGAAACGGACCTCCTACGGTCGAAACGGGGATCCTATTGATCGGGAGGGGTGTGGCGTACCGCAAAACAGAGGAAACGGACCTCCTACGGTCGAAACGGGGGTCCTATTGATCAGGAGGGGTGTGGCGTACTGCAAAACGGACGAAACAGAGCTCCTACGGTTCAAACAGGGGTCCTGTTCAATGGGAGGGGTGTGGCGTACCGCAAAACAGGACTTCATGGGATACTGTTCATCTCCACCGTCGACCTCCTCTAGCCTCCATGGGCTACCGTCGACCTCCTCCAGCCTCCACGGGCTCCTGTTCATCCAGCCTCCACCGCGCGCTACTCCACCGGCTACTGTTCAACCACCCCTCCACCATCTACTATTCATCCAGCCCTCCACACCACGGGGTCCTGTTCAACCACCCCTCCACGGGCACCCCTCCACCATCTACTGTTCATCCAGCCCTCCACCACACCACGGGATCTTGTTCATCTAGAGGCAACGCCACCGCTCACTGTTCATCCAAACCCCCTGCAATGCTCACTGTTCATCCCAGAGGTAGCATCGATCGGCTTCAGTTAACAGTAGTAGCCAAGGAATCGCTCGATCGGGTTCAACTAACAACCATCGATCGATCGCTCGGGTTCAGTAACGTGTAGCCTGCAGTGCAATCGCTCGGGTTCAGTTAGAGCCCAATGCCTCGCTCGGATTCAGTTAGAGCCAGCGCCTCGCACACACGCGTGTACGTGTACGAGATAAATGCGCATCGCTCGGCCCCTGACCTCCCACCGTACCCGGGAACTCCTCGAAATTTTCCTCCCCTCGCTTCTACCACGGTTTTTTCCGTCATGGACGGCCAAAGAATGTCATGCAGCTGCGTCTCCGGCCCGCCTAGGATGAAAAGCCATTTTCTGTCATGATTTTTTGTCATAGAAGTAGGAGCCCACCAAATCTATGATGATACCGGGTTTTGTCACAATTATCGTCATAGAAGTGTCATATGTATGACAGAAAAAAAATTCATTCGGCCCAAAATGTCATGCATGTGTATTTTTTTGTAGTGTCGAGACATGGCTACTATCTAAGTCCGAGATGTTGTGCATGATTAGGTACCAAGAGGACCCTCCCGGAGATGCACGTGAAGACGGACAAGCCCCCAAGTTCACGGATGAAGAGAACCAACGAAAGGAGTCAAGAGCAGCTTCCAGGCCCCAGACATCCGGCCATGACCCCAGACATCTGGCCCCTGGAGCATCATCCACAGCAGCCGCCCATCTAGGGTTCCACCCTACATCAGAGTCCTTGTGAGTTCGTAGGATGAGTAGGTTTTGATGCACCTGTGATAAAAGATAAAAAATAATTGAATAAAGGGAAGGTCATATAGGGTCGGGTCGTACTATGGCCTGTCCGTATTGTGCCTCCGGTGATGCCCAAGGTACTTTGAGTGCATAATTATGTACGCACAGTACGGATTTTGCGGATATACGTGGCGATCAGCAGAGGCGAAACTGCTAATTCAGCTCTGGAATTTCCAAGTTGTTAGCATGCAGAATTGGCCCGCCTTGTGTAATAGAGTCCGGCGGCTTAATTGCCGATGAGGTGTGCGGCTTGACAGGGCCGCTTTGTACTTCGGTCGCGATGGCCGCGGTATGCTCCTCAGTATAGAGGGAGAGTTCCATGTTTCCGTTGATTGTAATGACGCCACGTGGACCGGGCATCTTAAGCTTTAGATAGGCGTAGTGTGGGACCATGTTAAAGTAGGCGAAAGCGGTTCATCCGAGCAATGTGTGATAGCCACTGCGAAACGGGACGATATCGAAGGTCGGGTCTTTGCTTCGGAAGTTGTCCGGTGAACCGAGGACGACTTCCAGCGTGATTGAGCCCGTACAACGGGCCTCTACACCAGGTATTACTCCTTTAAAGGTAGTTTTAGTGGGCTTGATTCTTGACGGATCGATGCCCATTTTGTGGATAGTGTCTTGATAAAGTAGATTGAGACTGCTGCCGCCATCCATGAGGACTCACGTGAGATGGAATCCGTCGATGATTGGATCGAGGACCAGAGCTGCCGAACCTCCATGACGGATACTGGTTGGGTGGTCCTTTCGATCGAAGGTGATCGGGCAAGCCGACCAAGGGTTGAATTTTGGGGCGACCGGCTCTATGGCATAGACGTCACGTAATGCACACTTGCGCTCCCTCTTAGGGATATGAGTGACATATATATCATATTCATTGTTTTTACCTCGTGGGGAAATTGCTTCTGTCCCCCTGTGTTCGGTTGATGAGGATCTTGGTCATCATCGTCACTATGCGACCCTTTCCCTTGTGTTCGACGTTGAGCTTGCCGGCCTGTTTAAAGACCCAACAGTTTCAGTTGGTATGATTGGCGGGTTTGTCGGGGGTGACATGAATCTGGCAGGGCCGATCAAGTATTCTGTCTAAACTAGATGGGCCATCTCTGTTTGCCTTGAATGGCTTCTTCCGTTGACCGGGTTTGGAGCCACTAAATCCGGCGTTGACCGCCTTGTCTTGGGTTCCTTCATTATTGTTTCGTATGCGGTTTTCGGCCCTAGTGAGGTTGTGTTTGTCGTGCCTGGCCTGATGGTCGTCTTCTCACACTTGGGCGCGCCCCCTTGATCCGTCGATTGACCTGGTCTGACCGGCTCTATTTTCCAGGTCCTGATGTAGGTCATAAGTGTGTCCTCGAGCTATTGTTTCTCTGCTTTTACGGTGAGGTCGTGCGGGCTGGTGTTCGGCTTGAGTTGTCGTTCTGTCCAGGCCACGTGGTGATCGGTTAGGTCCGTTAGCCGCGTTACGCGCGGGTGGTATGGGCTCCAGCGCCTCATCATCGAATTGGGGTAGCAGCTTACGCTTCGGGTAGCTCTTTGTTGGGTGTTCGAGGCCGTATTCTTCGGCTGCCAGGACATTAGTCCATCTGTCATTGAGCAGATCTTTGTCAGCTTGAAGCTGCTGCTGCTTCTTCTTTAGGCTTCTTGCAGTGGCTATTAGCCAGCGCTCGAACCGCTCTTGTTCAAGGGGGTTCCTCTAGCACGACAAAATCTTTGTCGTCGAGGCTCACGTCGTCCTCGGAGAGTGGTAGATAGTTACTATCCTCCGAGTCTTCGTTCCCTGCTTGCTCGTCAGGGTCAACTTTCCCGTCCTCCCGATCATCATGTTCCAATGTTGGTTTGATGGGGTCTTCTTGGTCTTCGGCATTCTCCGGAGTGTCATTGTCTCCGGTGCCGGTATTGCTGTCTTTTCCACGACGCAATTTAGAGCGGCGCCGCTGACGTTGACGCTTTGGTGGTATCTCAGGAGGTTCGTCCTTGACTGGATCCTTCTCATCATTGTCGTCACCTTCTTTAGGTGTGCCCACCATGTACATGTCATATGAGGAAGTGGCCGTCGAGCGTCCGATGAACAGCGGGTTTTGGGCCTAATCTTCTCTGGCATCGTCGTCCATACTGTTGATGTCTTCAGAGGTGTAGTTGAGCATGTTGATTAGATCATCAACAGTGGCAATGAAGTGGGTGGTGGGTGGGAAGTAAAATTCCCTATTTTCAGCCCCTAGTACGGGCTGGGCGTAATTCGAAAGTGGTTCTTCTGTGATGGCGAGGGATCGCATTAAGTCCAAAGCCTCGTTTAAGAGCGAGGTTTGGACGGGAACTAAAGTTGCCGGGCCGAGCTCACATGATGTCGACTTCGAGGGTTCAGAGCCAGTGTCTGGAGAGGAGTCCGGCCTTGAGATGACCGCCGGTGACACTAGTCCAGTGTTGGGCTCCATAGCCATAGAGAGTCCAGCGGGCTCTAGACTCCTGTCTTCGGACCTAGTGACACGCTCCGGGTATAAGGCCGGAGCGGTGGTTGGGGTCGCGAACCCTTCGAAGATCAAGTCTCCTCGGATATCGGCGACATAGTTCAGATTTCCAAAACTGATCTGGTGACCAGGGGCATAGCTGTCGATCTGCTCTAGGTTGCCAACCGAGTTGGCACGCAGTGCGAAGCCGCTGAGTATAAAGATTTGGCCAGGGAGAAAAATCCCTTTCACGGTAGCATTGTTGTAGATGATCGATGGAGCCATTGAGCCTTTCAACGACGGCAAAGTGGAACTCTCAATGAAAGCATCAAAATCGGAAGATATCTGGTAGGGGGTCCCGAACTGTGCGTCTAAGGATCGGAGGTAACAGGAGGCAGGGGACACTATGTTTACCAAGGTTTGGGCCCTCTTGATGGAGGTAAAACCCTATGTCCTGCTTGATTGACTTTGATGAGTATAGGGCTTACAAGAGTTGATCTACCACAAGATCGTAATGGCTAAACCCTGGATGTCTAGCCTTTATGATTATGATCGTCTCTACAGACTAAACCCTCCGGTTTATAGACAACGGAGGGGGCTAGGGTTGTATAGAGTCGATTTACAGAGAAAGGAATCTTCATATCCGAACGCCAAGCTTGCCATCCACGCAAAGGAGTGTCCCATCCGGACACGGGGGAAATCTTCTATATTGTATCTTCGCGGCCCATTAGTCCAGCCCATGTTGCATAGCTCGGACGCCCGAGGACCCCCTCATCCAGGACTCCCTCATGAGCTCCGTTGGGATTTTCCCCGAAGAGGGAGGGCAAAGCAATATAGTACTGAATAGTATTCCCCTCAATAGAGAACCAAAGTTATAGAACCAATAGGAGAGCCACACAAACACCTGTCAACAGTACCTACACACACATGAGCAAATGCATGTACCCAACATGGGCAAGAGGGTTGTCAATCGCCTTGTACTCGTTAACTGCAAGGATTAAATCTGCTAATAGGTGATAGATAAATCGCAAAGTAAATAAAATAAAGAAAATTGCAATAAGGTAATTTTAGTTTTATAATATGATGAAAATAGATCTGGCAGCCATAATTTTCACTAGAGGCATCTCTCTCATAATGATATAGACACATTTGTGTTGGTCAATTGATGGAAAAGCGCATATTTATGACTTATTCATGGCAATCATCATGTATATAGGCATTACATATGTGACAATTAGACCTACTCATGTGTGCATCTACAACTATTTCTCCACTTCAAGAACACTTTTTGATGTCTACTACACAACTTATGCTTGTAGACTCGTGTTGGGCCTCCAAGCACAGAGTTTTGTAGGACAGTAGCAATTTTCCCTCAAGTGGATGAACTAAGGTTTATCAATTAGTAGGAGGCATAGGATGAAGATGGTCTCTCGCAAACAACCCTACAAGAAAATACAAGAAATCTTTTCTGTCCCCAACACACCCAATACAATGGCGAATTATATAGGTGCACTAGTTCAGCAAAGAGATGGCGATACAAGTGTAGTATGGATAGTAGATATAGGTTTTTGTAATCTAAAAATAAAAAAGATAGCGGTAGAAAGTGATAAAACATATCACAAAAGGTATTCCAATGCTTAAAAACAAGGCCTAGGGTTCATACTTTCACTAATGCAATCTCTCAACAGTGCTAACATAATTGAACCATATGACATTCCCTCAACGTGCTACAAAGAATAACTCCAAAGTTCTTATCTAGTAGAGAACATGGGATGAAATTTTTTGTAGGGTACGAAACCACCTAAAAGTTATCCTTTCCGATCAATCTATTGAGCTATTCCTAAAAGTGTCACAAACAGCCCTAGAGTTCATACTAATATAACACCATATGATACACATCAACCAACTCGAATGTTACCATGATACTCCAATGTCACCACAAGTATCCGTGAGTTGATTATTCGGTATGCATCAAACAACTTCAGATACGTAATACTCAATCCAACACAAAGAACTTCAAAGAGTGCCCAAGATTTCTACCAGAGAAAATAGGATGAAAACATGCATCAACCCCTATGCATAGATTACCCCAATGTCACCTCGGGGATCCGCGAGTTGAGTGCCAAAACATATATCAAGTGAATCAATAGAACACCCCATTGTCACCATGGGTATCCATATCCAAGACGTACATCAAGTGTTCTCAAATCGATAAAAGTATTCAATCCAATAATAGTGAAACCTCAAAGGTAAAAACTCAATTCATCACAATAAGATAGAGAGGGGAAAACACCATCTGATCCAACTGTATTACCAAAGCTCGTGGTACATCAAGATCGTGCCAAATCAAGAACACAAGAGAGAGAAAGAGAGAGACAGAAATCAAATACATAGCTATTGGTACATACCCTCAGCCCCAAGGCTGAACTACTCCCTTCTCATCATTGAGACCACCGGGATGATGAACATGGCCTCCGGTGATTATTTACCCTTCGGTAGGGCGCTGGAATAGGGCTCCAGCTGAGATATCTTTGGTATAGAGGCTTGTGTCGGATCACGGGTTCTGGCAAAACCCTTGAGGTTCGAACATTGGGGTGCGCGTGAAGGTTTTCTCCCTATCGATCCATGCCCTAGCTCTCTAAGATCTTGTGGACGGACTCGACGAACTCAAAACACAGAAAGACACAAGATTTATACTGGTTCGGGCCACCGTTGTGGTGTAATACCCTACTCCAGGGTGGTGGTGGTGGATTGCCTCTTGGGCTGATGATGCACAATACAAAAGGAAGAACAGCCTCCTGAGGTTGAGGTTTTCTTGTGCTTGGTGAACTTATGTGGGTTGGATGCCTTTGGATCTGATCTCGATCCGATCCCCTCTACTATGGTGGCTAGTTCTACTTATATAGGCCCTAGTCCTCTCCCCAAATATTGAGCGGGAAGGGAACCAACAATGCCCAATTCGAAAGGGGACAGCTTGTACAAGTTATCCTGACAACAGGTGGTCTTCTCCTGCCAAAGGTTCTGGTGATGACGCCGTCTTGGGCTCCATGGTGACCTCCGTCCTGTCTTCCTTCTGGCCTTGGTCTCGTCGCACCAATATGGAAACATTTGCTTGATGCCTCGGTACTCCGCGCCTGCGCTTGCCCCCTTGGCGCCAAAGAGGAAGCAAGGACACTGTGCACGCTGGCGCCCGCCTGGCGCCCGCCTGGTCTCGATCGTCATGGCTCACGTCACGAGGACCTCACGAGGTTTGCCTTTCCTTGATCTCTCTGCCCCTCGTGAGCCTACCTGGGGAGGACGCTCTTGAGGAGGTCTTGCATCGTCCGCCTCGCGAGGCTTGGCCCCTCACGAGGGTCTTGAATGCCTTGTCAATGAGGATGGGTCGTACAGATCTACCAGCCCAGCCACGCCGCGGGCCACAGGCAGGCCAAGTCTGGGGACCCCCATTCCCAGAACGCCAATAGTAGCCCCCGGGCCCAAGGCGCGCGTGGGCTTGGCTTTGAGGTGAAGCTAAAGGGTCAAGCGCGGAGCGCCGTGGGCCCCAAAAGCCAGCGGCCTCGGTTGACACATGGCGGTAGATTGGACGTGGGCGTCTCCGCTTCCCCACGCTGCCTCGGCAACTGCCCGACTTTACAAGTCCCTGCGAAATGCAAGGAAAACCTTCATTACCTGTGATCGTGGGGGCGATGGTTGGCCTTCTCCTGCTATAAATGAGGAAGGGGCGGGGCCCCCGTCCCCCACTTCTTCCCATTCCGCCTGCTTCTTCCTCCTCTGCTCCACCACCGACCCCAATGGCGTCGTCGAAGAGGTTCTCCACCGCGGAGAAAGGAAAGGCCCCTCGCGAGGGGCCTGGCTCCCCAGCTCCCAAGCGGGGACGCACCGTCCCTACAAGCACACCACGACTCCTGCTGTGCCCCCCCCCCTCGCTCCTGGGGTGGCGCCGCTGCGCGTGGTGGAGGTCGCTCTGGTCGCGGCAGCCCCGTTGATGAGGTGAGACGCGCCATGGTTGTGCGGCCTCCCCGGCCATGCTTCCACTCGGCGGAGGTGCTGCTGGAGTCCATTGTCTGGTCGGAGGATCCGGCCGGCAACTGGCTTCGGCTTCCATGCTTCTTCGTCGACGAGCTGCCGACCTCTGGTCCTGGCAGGCTCTGGCTGCAAGCCGACGGCTGCTGTAGCAGGGCTTCCTGGGTCGCGGTTGAAGTCTCCGCCGCGGGCAACATAGCTCTGGCCCGCGGTTGGCAGACAATCGCCCGCGCACGCTGCCTGGGCAGGCGGTGCACCCTCCACTTCAAGTATGAAGGTGATGCGACCCTCTATGTGAGGGTGTTTGGGGAAGATGGTCGCCACACCGGGTGCTGCCCCAAGACGAATGACGGCGAGGAGGTGCTTGGTCTCGGCGATGGCCGCGACGAGGGTGAGCCCACCGGCCGCGCCTCGTCCAGCTACGGTGGCTCTTCCCTTGGCGAAAGTTCCATCAGTGGCGGCTACGACCAGCCGCCGCGCCCGCTTTGAAGGTGGTAGTGGGTCGTCTCATCGTCGTGCCTCCGTGAAGCGTGAGGAGGGATCCGGCTAAGCTCGGGACGTCGCTGGAGGCCTACCCCCATGGTTCACTGCAATGCTGCTTTTGTTTTGTTCCTCTTTTCTTTTCTTTATCAAAAATGGAACCAGTATGGGCCCGGAGGCGCGTGTATCGAACTGTGATTCCTCAATCATTATGCTATGCTTGTTATTTATGTGTTGTGTCGTTATTTCGTGCAGAAATATCTTAACCTGGCGTGTTCGGGGCAGCCTCTTCTTCACGAGGCACTTGTCTCCTCATGCCCATCTTGGCTTAGTGGTTGCTTGGGAACTGCAAAAAAATTGTTAGGAAGCTTGCTAGGAGACTTATCGTTCACCCGAGCCTTGACCCAGTGCTTCATATCGCGGTACCCGAGGGGCACAGATTAGGAGAGATGTGCCGGTTGTGGGCTCGAACGGGGGTGCCTCGCGAGAAAGCAGACCGAAGGCAGAGAGAAAGACCAGCGCATGAGGAAGAAACCCTCGCGAAGGCACCTGCCTAGCCCCCTCGCGAGGTATGCGAGAGAGAGAACACAAGCGAACTAGATTGGGAAAGGCGGCAAAAGGCGATGAAACCAAATTAGCATGGAACACTAGAAGTAAACTACGATTAAGAGAAGACGAGCCAACTACGGAAAGAAAATGAAAAGCCGCGTCCGGAAGCTAGTCTAGTCTTTGACGTCTTCTCACCAGCGCGGAGCTAAGTGCTGCCACTAGGCGTGGGAGGGAGCCCCCGAGGCCCGAGGGCAGCTCTCCGGAGACTCCGGGGTGTGTATAGCCCCACTCATTATTACGTGAGAGTGTTACGGGCGGCGATTCTTCACAGGCATCAGGCCTTGCTTCATAGGCACTGGGCCTTGCTTCATGGGTAGAACTTCCGGAGGTGTTGGATGTTCCAGGCATTCTGGATGGGCACCCCGTCCCGCGTCTCCACGCGCGCGGCGCCAGGACTGGAGATATGGACGACCCTGAATGGGCCCTCCGACATGGGTGAGAGCTTATGCAACCCTTCCCTGGAGAGGACCCGCCTCAGGACAAGGTCGCCTGCCTCGAGCGTCCTGGAGCGGATGTTGCGGTAGTGGTACCGTCGTAGCGCCTGCTGGTACCTTGCCGCCCTCAGCGCAGCTTCACGGTGTCATTCCACTCCTAGTACGAGGTCCATCCCCCGTGTGGCGTCCAGCTGTGTTTCATCAAACGCCAGGACCCGTGCAGAGCGATGCATGACCTCGTGAGGGAGGACCGCTTCGGCTCCATAGACAAGGAAGAATGGGGTCTTGCCCATCGGCTTAGTGGCGGTGTGCGGATGGACCACGGCTTGGACTGGAGCTCGTCATGCCAGCCCCTGCCGCAGGCCTCGAGCTTCTTCTTGAAGGTCCTGGTCTTGAGGCCTCTCAAGACCTCCGTGTTGGCGCGTTCAGCCTAGCCATTGCTCCTAGGGTGCGCCACTGAAGCGTAGCAGATCTGCTTTCCTAGGTTAGCACAATATGTTTTGAAGAGGTTACTGGTGAACTGCGAGCCATTGTCAGTGATGATGCGGTTGGGGACCCCGAAACGGCTCACGAGGCCCTTGATGAACTTAACCACGAAACCAGCTGGGATGGTGCAGACGGCTTCCACTTCCGCCCACTTGGTGAACTTGTCGATGGCGACGTAGAGGTAGAGGTAGCCGCCTGGCGCTCGGGGGAATGGGCCCAAGATATCCAGCCCCCAGACCACGAACAGCCATGTGAGCGGTATAGTCTGGTGGCCCTGAGCTAGCTGATGGATCTACTTGGCGTGGAACTGGCAAGCTTCACAGGACTTCACCAACTCAGCTACGTCGTTGAGCGCCGTGGGCCAGTAGAATCCACTGCGGAACACCTTGCCGATAAGAGTCTGTGACGACGAGTGGTGTCCGCAGTCCCCGCCGTGTATGTCAATCAGCAACTCCTTCCCCTGGTCCCTGGAAATGCAACACAATGAAATATCATTTGGTCGCTTCCTGTACAACTCACCGTCCTAGATGCAGTATGCCGTGGCTTGCCAGGCGACGCGCTCCGCGTCCTCTTCCTTCTCCGGTAGCGCCCCTTGCATCAGATATTCCTTGAATTCCTTGGTCCAACATCCCTCTTGAGGCTCGAGCGCCAAGAGCAAGCGAGCCCCCAAGGTTGGGCCACAAGCTAGGGCTCCTGTGGAAGAAGGTTGTGCGAGCTCCTCCCGAGGCCGTGCTGTTCTTGAAAGTGGTGGCGTCGTTGATGGCTTGAAGAGCCGCTCCTCGAAGACGCCAGGCTCTTGGGGCTGCCGCTTGGATGCCCTCCTGGCGATGTCATCGGCTTCCTTGTTGGTGCCACGGGGCACATGCTTCACCTCCATGCCTAGGAACTGCTTTTCCATGTTACATACTTCCGCGAGGTATGCCTCCATGTGCTCGTCCTTTGGCTCGTACACTTTGTTGGAGAAGTTGACGAGGAGTTGTGAGTCACCCCTAATGGTGAGGCGGTTCACCCCTAGAGCTGTCGCGGCCTTCAGGCCAGCTATGAGGCCTTCGTATTCTGTGATGTTGTTGGAGACCTTCTCGCCCTGCTGAAAGCAGAGCTGCACAGCGTAGTAGAGCTTGTCCTACGTGGGTGTGATGAGTACTGCTCCAGCCCCCGCGCCCTGGTGCGCAAAGGCACCATCGAAATACATGACCCATCCGCCTGGCACCTCACTTCCTAGCGAGGTGGACCGGTCCTCGCCTGCTTCCAGCATCGGGGCATCCGTCCATTCCGCCACGAAGTCAACAAGTGCGGCTCCCTTGATGACCCTGGTGGTGCTAAACTCTAACTGGAATGCATGTAGCTCGATGTTCCACTCGGCGACCATTCCAGCAGATTTGGGGCTCCTGAGCACCCTCTCCAATGGGTAGGCCGAGACGACTTTGGTGGGGTGGCCCTGGAAGTAGTGTCGCAACTTGCACGAGGCCACCAGGAGCACGAGCGGGAGCTTCTAAGGCATGGGATAGCGTGCCCTCGCGTCACGCAACACCGTGCTGACGAAGTACACCGGGTGCTCGACGAGGACCGGCGTGTTGGTGAGGCTCGCGTCTTGTGCAAGATGGGCTGCCTCCTGAGTTGGTGGGACCCCTGGCACCTGGTCGCTTGCGGGAATCTCTGCGGTGTCATCCTGCCGAGCTTGGTCTTCTGCTGCTGCCGCTATGGCTTTTGCTGCGCCTTCCTGATCTTGCGTCACCTTGGCTGGCGACGTAGCTTGGCGCAGCGCACTCTTGGCCTGGTGCTCCTCGCGAACTACCACTAGCACAACGCTGGCAGAGTATGGGGTGGCGGCAAGGTAAAGTACTAGAGGCTCGAGAGGCCGTGGCGCCACCAACACCGATGGGCTGGTCAGGTATCTCTTGAGGTCTTGGAAGGCTCGGTCGGCCTCCGGAGTCCACTCGAAGGGGCCCTTCTTCCTCATCAGCTTGAAAAAGGGTAAGGCGCGCTCTCCCAGCTTGGAGATGAAGCGCCCCAATGCAGTTACCCGACCAGCCAGCTTCTGCATTTCCTTGAGGGTCTGCGGCGGGCTCATGCCCTCAATGGCCTTGATCTTCTTCGGGTTTGCCTCGATCCCTCTGTGTGACACGAGGAATCCCAGCAGCTTGCCAGAAGGGACACCGAACACACACTTTTCCGGGTTAAGCCGCAAGTTCACCTGGCGTAGACTTTCGAAGGTCTCCTCTAGGTCTTGCATCAAGGTTCTCGCCTCCCGAGACTTCACCACAATGTCGTTGACGTAGGCCTCCGTGTTCCTCCCGAGCTACCACCCTAAAGCGATGTGCATCAGCCGCTGAAAGGTCGCAACCGCATTGCGCAGTTCGAAGGGCATACTAGTGTAGCAGTACACCCCACACGGGGTCAGGAAGGCTGTCTTCTCTACACCTTGCACCACCATATTGATTTGGTGATACCCTGAGAACGCATCCAGGAAGCACAGTAGGTCGCACTCAGCGGTGGAGTCGATGATCTGGTCGATGTGCGGGAGAGGGAATGGATCTTGAGGGCACGCCTTGTTGAGGTTGGTGAAGTCGACACACATTCGCTCCTTCCCGCCTTTCTTCGGCACCACGACTGGGTTCGCCAGCCATTTGGGGTACCTAACCTCACAAACGGCACCTGTCGCCTCCAACTTGCGGGTCTCTTGGACGATGAAGGCCTGCTTCTCCGTGGACTACCACCTTGCTCGCTGCTTCATAGGGCGCACATTGGGGCACACCCTTAACTGGTGCTGAATCACCTCTCTCGGGACCCCCACCAGCTGATTGGGCTCCCATGCGAATATGTCCTTGTTCGCGCGCAAGAACTTCACCAATGCTTCCTCTTGGCTGGGGTTGAGGTCGGCACCTATGGTGAAGGTGGCTCCTGAGGAGCCGTCCCCATCGACCGACACCTACTTTGTCTCTGCCTTGTCTTGGGTGAACAGCTGCTTCTTCTTGGTTGGCGCGGCCTCCTTGGCCTCGGGAGCACCGGTGCCGACGGGCTGCACCACTGCAACGGTCCTGAAGGCAAGTTTGAGCGCCGCCATGGCCTCCTTGGTGTCCCCCTTGATGGTGAGGACACCTTTGCTTCCTGGCATTTTCATGAGGTTGTAGGCTGGATGAGTCGCCGCCATGAACTGGGCCAGAGCTGGGTACCCAAGGATGGCGTTGTACGGGAGGCCGATGCGGGCGATGTCGAAGTCGGCCAGCTCGGTGCGGTAGTTGTCGTGCGTGCCGAAGGTGACGAGAAGGCGGATCTGCCCCAGGGAGCGGGCAGCGCCACCACCAACTTCTGAGAAAGGCTTGCTGAGGCTGAGTCGCTCGAGCGGCAGGTGAAGAAGGCTGAAGGCCTCCATGGAGAGCAAGTTGAGGCCAGCGCCGCCGTCGATGAGGGTCTTGGTGACGGCCACGTTGCAGATGGTGGGCGTACAGAGCATCGAAAGCATGCCCGAGTCGGTGGTGGTGACGGGGTGGTCTTCTGAGTTGAAGGTGAGGTCGGCCTCAGGCGCGGCCCAACCCGGCGGAGCCACAGAGTGCATGGAAGCGACGCCGATCTGGCAGAGGAACGGCTTGATGTGGCGCTCTGAAGGCAGCGCCTGCGAGCCGCCTAGCAGGGCCGCGACTGCGTGGTGCACCGGTGCCATGTAGCGCGCAGTGAAGAGTCGCGGAGCTGCTCCCGAGACGCCACCGTGGATCCGGGAAGGTTGAGCAGCCAAGCGCGCGGCTCGCCGGCGAGGGCCATGGGAAGCCAGTTGGCCATGACCTTGTCATCACCCCCGTCTTCGAGGACGGCCTCATCGTACGCCAGCAGGAAAGCTGACGGGTCCGCCACGTCGTCATAGCGCGGCGCATCTCCGACTTGAACTTGGGCGGCCACTGCACCCGCCGCAGGGCGAAGGCCAGGGCTCGGAGCCCCCTGGCCCCGTCGTCAACGCTAGCCGTCGAAGTCAGTGGCAGGCGCCTGCCATGTGGGCGAAGCACGGTGTCGACGGAGCGCAGGTCGACGGAAGAGAAGCTACGGCGCACCCCTACCTGGTGCGCCAAATGTCGGATCACGGGTTTCAGCAAAACCCTTGAGGTTCGAACACTGGGGTACGTGCGAAGGTTTTCTCCCTATCGATCCACGCCCTAGCTCTCTAAGTTCTTGCGGACGGTCTCAAGGAACTCACAACACAGAAAGACACAAGATTTATACTGGTTCGGGCCACCGTTGTGGTGTAATACCCTACTCTAGTGTGGTGGTGGTGGATTGCCTCTTGGGCTGATGATGAACAATACAAAAGGAAGAACATCCTCCTGAGGTTGAGGTGTTCTTTTTTTTGAATATCTACTGCAAGGCAACAGCCTCACAGCTCTTTATTGAAAGCAACAAAGTAAAAGAGTCTTGTTACAAGTCGATTACAAGGAAGGAAAATAAGAAGGCAGAAATACTTACAACCCAAGCAGGGTAAAAAACACTAACTATGGGAGATTAGAGATCCAAGTTAGAAGGCTATCCTTGTATTTACATTTTATCCTATGAGAAAGTAAAGTTATGTCATTGATAAAATTGTGCCTCCAGGCTCTGAAAGAGGGTCTCTCATTCCTGAAAACCTTGCCATTCCTCAAGATCCAAATATTCCAGGCAGCTGTAAAGACCACTTCAGTGAAGAAAGTATGCCCAAAATCCTTCCTAGCCTTTACAGCCATGTTGTAGGTGGTCATCCCAGTCTGAGGATCCCAGTGAATCTGCAAGTAATTCCCGACTCTAACACTAAAATTACAAGAGAATAACAAATGTGCAATGTCCTCATGGATGATATATGGGCATAGAATACAAGAATGATCCTCCACATGCCAATGCCTCCTCTGTAGCATGTCTCTGGTGTTTAAACGATCCCTCAGCAGAAGCCATCGAAACATTTTAATTATCAAGGTGCATGAAGATTTCCAAATCCATTTGAAAATGGGATCTACAACAATATCTTGATGCTCATGCACATAAAAAGATTTAGGTCTAAAGCAGCCCTTATGAAAAGGCCATATCCATGTGTCATGATCTACAGAGCAAGTATAAGCATTTGTCTAATGTTGGAGGCTTTCAAGTTCAGCAAAAGCCTATGTAGACAGGGGTAGATGCATATTTGACAAAAACTCTTGGGAAAGCACATCAGACACTGAAAGTTGTTCATCAATAACAAATGAGAAGAGCCTGGGAAATTTTTCACTGAGGGAAGAACCCTTAAGCTCAACCACCCATCTGTCAGTCCAAAAGAGAATAGACCTGCCATCCCCCAACATTGGAGCAGCCAGTTGACAATATTTATGTGCCAATTTAAACACATCATGCCACCAAAAGGACCCATAGAGGCTGGTAGTATGATGGACAGAGCTATCATAGTAGGCATTCCAGATGAGACCAACCCAGGGGATGTCATGATGATTATAAAACTTGTGCAAGAACTTCATAAGTAAGGCCTCATTTTGTACCCTTAGATTGAGCACACCAAGACCCCCTTTATTTTTTGGTAGGCATACCAAGTCCCAAGCAGCGAGAGATTGTCTTGGGGTATCAGAGTTCCCTCTCCAGAGGCATTGTCTCCGAATCTGTAACATCCCAAAATTCTAAATTTTGGAATGTTATAATAAATAGATAGATTTGACTGATTGTTTGATTGATTGTCTGAAAGTGAGTGAATTCGAAACTTTTGGAAGTTAAATGAGAGGGAATAAAAGGACTTTCCCAAACTTTCATATTTGCTTTCTGATCTCCATGAACTCAAATTCTTTTCAAACACAAAACCCTAGAGAGAAGATGACATGACTTCTTCCATTTAAAAAATGAAAAGGGTGTTTGAAAAATAATTGAATTTCATTTGGAAATATTGCAATTCTGAAACTTTATGCGACTCAATGATTTTCACGAGAGAAGATAAAATGAGTTCTTCAAATTATATGAAATATGAGTTGGGAGTTTCAGAGAATTAAATTCAAAGCTCTTTTGAATTTATTTTCAATTTGGAATGTTATACATTAGATCATCATGCATATCTTATTTTCCTGCTTTTTGGTCGATCCTAGAAATTTCACGCAACTCAAGGACCTTCGGAGAGAGTTGGAGATTTCGTTATTTTCATATTTGAGAGTTTTCTCGAATTTTGAAAAGAGGATCATTTGATTTATTTATTTTATCTTCAATTATTTTTCCAACGTCAAAAATATACGAGAGGGAATAATATGACTTTCCCAAAAATGTAGGAAAAATGAACATTTAATAAACAGATCAAGTTTTGGTTTTGCCGGAGTTTTATTTGCATTTTATTTGGATAGGGAAAATGCGTGTTTTCAAAAATTGCATTTTAGGCCCGGAGAAAAGTTCATTTTGTTCGGCTCATTTTTAGGAGTCGGGGAAAATTTACTTTAGGTTTTTCGGAGTTCGTTTAGTTCTCTTTTTGTTTTTTTTTCTGCGCGCTGAACCGTTTATATAAAAAAACAGGAAGCTTACCAGCAGGCCAGCCAGGCCTAAGGCCCAGGCCCGCCGCCGCCCAGCCCCTGCGTGCGCGTGCGCCTGGCGCAGGAGGCAGCCGCCTCGCCTCTTGCTTCTACCGAATCCTAGTAGGATTCTTAGCCTTTCTTTCCTTTGTTTTGTTTTCTTTTTCATCTAGGATTCCTATTCCTACTCTATTTCTTGCCCTCTACCCCAAGTAAACCCTCTCCCCTCCCCAATATAAATACCCCAACACCCCCCCTCTAAACCCACCAAATCAAACCCCCTCTCCTCGCACCAAAAACCCAAACCCCCTCTCCTCCCCAAGCCGCGCCTCACCCCGCGCCCCTCACCACCGCCGCCGCACCTTGCCCACGC
>NC_041388.1:233604806-233612035 GCF_002162155.2 Triticum dicoccoides | reverse complement strand
CGCCGCCGCCCTACGCCACGCCGCCGGAGCCCCTCACCGGAGACGTCGCCGGAGGTTGCCCCGCGTCTCTTTTCCTCGGATCGTTTTCTTCTAATCATTCCGATTCTTTTCTTCTCTTCTGATTCGTTTTCTAGATCGGTTTTTTGTTTCGGTTTTCTTCCCCGAAACCCTAGATCGGATTCGTTTTCTTTTCCGATCTAGTTGCCTTTAGATCGTTCGCCGGACCGTTCGTCCTAACGAACGTGATCACCGGATTCTTCTAGGTTAACGAACGTCCGTTCGTTTAACCGTTCTTCTTTTCTTCTCATCGGATTTATTCCGCGATCGCGACCTCAGATCGGATCTTCGTTCTAGTTTTTCTTCTCGCCCGTTTATCGGAATCAGGTGATTCAAGCGCCTGGAGTTTCGTTTCGAAACCGCCGTTCCGTATAATCCACTTAAACAAGTTTTTGCCACGGTAAAATTTGACCTAGTTTCAACTTGCTAGAACCGAGTTGTTTTCTTCCGCCGTTTGTTTTCTGTTTCTTTCTTCGGTTCGTTCTTTCTTTGCAACTGGAGTTCTTAAGTTGAACTATCTGGTTCGTTCTCTTGTTCGAGTTTTACTTGTGCAGTAGATGAGTACTTATTGTGTGGTTACTATTGTTTGCTTACGATAGATTGACCGGAGTGTGACGAGTAGATCTATCAAGAGTTTTAAGTACGAATCATCTTCATCTACATTGCAGGCAAGTTCACACTTTGATCATACCTTCCCTACAACCCATGTTTTATTGCATTAGATCAATCCTCTTACATTGCATGATTAGGATCTAATTAAATTGTGGGATGGGAAGTAGATGAGGTAGTACCTATTACCTGTTTATTATCAAACCTTTGGGAGTTACTTCTACGTTTGCTTCTTATGCCATGCTATGCTAGTAGACGTGGATTGGGTGAGTGATATCCATGACAGATGTGAGTTGATAATTTTAATGGTTTATCTAAGGTGGCAACTTAAACACACATCTGGGTGGATTGAGGCACCTGATGTCTATCAGGACTTGCCTGTTTTTTTTTTTGGACCGCCACCCAGGCTCAAAGGGATCATAAGGTAATTCATGCTAGAAACTTCCGTGTGTAGCCACATGCTACTATGGGCTCTGGCATAGTTGACTAAGTTGTGCGAACTCTTACGGGGTGGACTAGCAGATGTAGGGGTTGTAGGTGGTACGGTCTACCCCACATGTAAGGTGCTAGCGCTTCTGAAAGACTATATCTCGGTCATCCGTTTCTCAAACACCATGTAGTGCGAGAAAACAAACGGAGGCGATCGAGTCATGTGGGGAAAAGTGCGCAAACCTCTGCAGAGTGTACAAACTAATCATGATTAGCCGTGTCCCCGGTTATGGACATCTTGAGTCTCTAGTACTTGAATATCATTGTGAATCTCAACATGTTACTTCTAATTAATGTTGATGGGTTTTAATTATTTTTAATTGGGATTGAGAATGCTGTCAACCATTCTCAATGTTTCACAACCACCATGATAGTTAAATAAATTTATTCCTTTGTAGTAGGGAAAAATTGGCTTTTCGCAAAACCTTATAACCATAGAGCCTTTTCCCACCAGCCATATATGCATATAGTGATAGCCATTTGTTCATCATTTTTCTCTATGGTGTGAATTTGCCAGTACATTCAATGTACTGACCCATTTCGGGCTGCAGCGTCTCATGTTGCAGGTTTCTTACGACGAGTAAGTGATACGTTAGGGTTACAATTTCTACACTCAACTTTGCCGTTGGTGTTGATGGGAATCCACAACCTTGTTGCTTCCGCTATATGGATTGAGGTAATAGTATTTACGTTACTTATACATGTGATTTACCTCTGTTATAAATCCTTCGAGTACTGTGTGTGTCAGCATACTGATCCAGGGATGACACATAAGCACAGAGACTTGATCCATTCGGGTCGGGTCGCTACAAGATGGTATCAGAGCACATGTTGACTGTAGGACGTGACCCTAGAAACTGGCAAGCCCATAGCAAAGATTTTTCTCTACAACTTTCCCCTTTCAAAAAGATCTTTTACCTCTCTTCTCTTCTGAGCTTATTCAAAAATTCTCTTTAGTGAGACGATACCCCTTTCCCCTTTTGACCACACGAAGATTCGACTGATGAGACCACCCCAAGAAGTACAAGATATCGGACAACTAAGGCCACTTCGGAATGAAGAGTATTTTCCGTGCATCTGAATAATGGAAACTACAATGGTTGAAGACTCTGAAGACTAGGAGAATTTGAAGGCTCTGAAGAATCCCCAGATTTGTATGACCTAGGAATGCTACCCCTATGGAACTTGGCAGATTATGGAAGTTGTCAATACCCGAGATCAAGGTGTACCGGAGAAAGGCTGAAACAAGGAGTTTTGTCAAAGAAACCCTAAGGTGGGAGATATCAATTGTGGAGAGATAGCTCATGGAAATGACAAGAGCAGAAACATGGTTATCCGTGATGTCATCGCCCGCTGATGCTATTGTCACCGTGCTGAGTTAAGGATGCATTTCTTCAGAATGGATTTGATGGAAGAAGGTTGATGGATCACCTAACAGTAAGATGAAGTTTTAACCTTAGCTGGTGTATCACCAGAATCTGGAGTAGTACATCAAGAAGTTAAGAGGGATCTGCAGGAAGCAATATTTTATGAGGAAGCATTTCGTGAAGAACTTAAGACCAGAAGTTAAAAGCAGCCAAGCTAGAGAAGTAAAACCTTGAGATACAGGAGATTCGTCAGGAACTGAAGGACAGTAGGACCATGGTTCATGCCAAGGATGTTGAAACCTAGAAGTTTGAAATACAACTCCGGAGTATTAAAGGATGTCACGAGAGATTTCACGTCAACAGAGATTGATCTGGCAAAAGAACTTGAGAAGGACAAGCATGATCAAAATAAGCCATTGGAGGCATGAACAAGGCTTGAAGAGTTTGGCGATGTTGACCTTTAGAAGACCAAACCCCTGTTATATACCTACGTTAGATGCGACGTTTGTGAGCTGTCATTTGTTTGATGTTTTTCGACAGCCACAACAAAAATCTGTCTTTTCAAAACTTTTGTTTGTATTGTGTGTCCCTCTCCCTCTCTCTTATCTCACCCCAAACCCATGGACCCAATAGATGATGAATGGAGATGAGCTTGTATTTTCTGGACCAATGAGTCAATTGGAGACAGACGGATGGATTCAGAACATGGAGGATCATATGGAGAACAAGCCTATAGTCGGAAAGGATATGGCCCAGTATGCTCTTCAATGCTTTGAAAGAGGTGCTGCTACTTGGTGGAGGATATACCAAACCATGAATGGATGGCAAGGAGTAACCACTTGGAAAGAATTTAAGTTGACTCTGCTAAAGTCAAGTTTGTGTCCCAGAAGTTGAAGCCTTATGGAAAGGACATGAAGAAACCTTGTGCATGCAAGATTTATGGAGAAATAGGACACACCCATAAAGAACACAAGGATGAATGCCCTAATTGTGAAGGAAGTCACCCAGTTGAAGAATGCCCAACTAGGCAAATTACTTGTTTCTTGTGTGAAGGGACTACCCACTATCCTGCTTAGTGTCACATTCACCCCTTGGTACAAAGAACCATCCAGCAGAAGAAAGAAGCAACGAGAGGAGCCCTCATGGAAAGTTTAGAAGAACATGTGATGAAGGAAGAGGTGGAGGACACGCCCAAAGAAGAACCAATTAAACCCTGCACCAAGTCATGCTATTCATGTGGAGAAGAAGGACACATCTCCCAGAATTGTTTGAATGGGGATTTAGTAGAATTCCCGACAGATGAAGTAGAGTATGACCCACTGGAAATAGAAGCTCTGATGGGAATGGAAAAGTCCAGAAAGAGAAGTAGATTGGATTCCAGGAAGGATCTGAGTCATGTCACTTGTTATAAGTGCAAGGAGTCAGGGCACTACCTCAGCAATTGCCCAAAAAGGAAGCCAAGGACCCAAGTAGGCTACGTAATTACAAGGAAAACCTCGAAAAGTAATGTGTTTTAGTTGTAAAGGAGCAGGGCACTTTTCTAGAGAATGCCCCAAGGAGAAGGAAACTTGTGCTAGATAGTTGAGTTTGCAATAAAAGAAATGGAGTAGTAGAAGTGAGAACATTTTTCTTTTATATTGAGGTGTTGAGTTGAGACATGTAATGGAGAAGCGGGAGATTGTAATCATTTGAGAATGAATAAAGTAGCATCGTTGGTACTGATATGGATTTTATGAGTTGTTACTCTATGAAGAAGGATTTTGACCATTTTTGAGGATAAGAGAAATATGGTCTATGGAAGATTTGTGCATTTTAAGGGTGGTAGTACCCTGTAAGAACCGTTGACCCTGGGAAAGATAAGGATACTCCACTGAGTGGATTTCGGACAAAATGAAAATGAGTTTTGTCTCGATATGTGTGATACCTCAAAAGTATGTAGGATGAAGTTGGAGACGTCAGGTGTTTGGATCAAACGTGATCAAGGAGTCATAAGAGAGTGTTAAGTTGATTCGAGATAGACTGAAAGTAGCTCAGTCCAGGCAGAAGAGTTATGTAGACTCAAAAACTCAAGGAGGTAGTCTATGAAATTGGAGACAGATCAGGTCTACGTGTGCCCCCCTGCGCGAGGAGTTAAATGGATTGGAGTTAAGGGACAGTTAGCCCCGAGATTTGTAGGACCATACCGAGTTTTGGAGCGTATGGGAGAAGTGGCCAGCAAGTTGGAGTCACCCGAAGGACTGTCAGGAGTTCAAGATGTGTTTCACGTTTCCCAGTTGAAGAAGTGCCATGCAGAGATGGCCAATATTCCCTTGTAAGGACGCTTGACCGCGGAAAGGATAATGATGTTCCACGAAGTGGAATATGGACTTCATAAGTATAAGTTTTTATCTCGGTATGAGGGATATCCCACGAGGATGAAGAGATGAATTACTATTGGATATAAAGGAGGTATGATGTCGGAAATATGGATCAATGGAAACTCCATGATGAGTCCGAGTAATCATGTCCTAGTTTTGTGCCAATAGAAGGAAGGAAGACAGTACAATTGGATGGATTTAAGAATACTAGGAATTTGGAAGATGGAATAATGATAAGTTGCCCAATGATAAGTTCAAGGATTACAAGTGACGAGATGGGCCATAACCCACAGGCCCCAGGACCTGCCAAGAAGCAAGCACATTCTTGCTAAAGGAAAAACCCTGGAGGAAGATACAATTTTATCGACAGACGATTTTATAGGAGTTTACGCAAAACTTGATAGTTGTGAAGGAACGATAGATGTTTGTCTGGCTTGCAGAATCAATGGATTATTCCGAACTTGGTTCGTTGACGAGAGAAATTCTGCAATGCTTGTGAGGATGGCCGAGTGTTAGAATGCGAGATTCACTAAAGCATATACAGGGTAATGATTTGGGTGCGGGATGGATTGATCACCATACCGACTTACTCTTATTATTCGCCTTGCTATATGGGATGGTAAATCTGAGTGACTTGCCTATAGTAGAGAGACGACGATATTAAACCTTGTTAAACCTTAGAATTGTATAAGTATTTTTCCCTTGTACACGGCAACTTTTGCCAATCGTAGGTTATACGGTGAGATTCAACCCATACCCATTTCCTGCAGGAGAAACCATAAATTGTTGACCACCATGAGATATCGATAGTTGTTTAGTATTGGCGCCAGACCCGTCAGCTACAAAGACCCAGTCGCGGAATAACCTTACCAAGATGAAAGGATAGAAGAATTGTGGTAAAGGATATGCCACCACCGGAAGAGCTCAGAGAAGAAATTTTCACGAGGATCTGAGAAGACCGACACTGTCAAGAATATGGATGAAGTATACGAGTTTTTATGGAACCGTAACCATGCTTCTAAGGGTGGTAGCACCCCAGACCCCTGGGATGATTGATGGATTTTTAGGAGACCCCCAAACCCTAACCTTTTCTTGCTAGCCTCTCCGAATCTCGAGGATGAGATTCATTTTAAGGGTGGTAGGTTTGTAACATCCCAAAATTCTAAATTTTGGAATGTTATAATAAATAGATAGATTTGACTGATTGTTTGATTGATTGTCTGAAAGTGAGTGAATTTGAAACTTTTGAAAGTTAAATGAGAGGGAATAAAAGGACTTTCCCAAACTTTCATATTTTCTTTCTGATCTCCATGAATTCAAATTCTTTTCAAACACAAAACCCTAGAGAGAAGATGACATGACTTCTTCCATTTAAAAAATGAAAAGGGTGTTTGAAAAATAATTGAATTTCATTTGGAAATATTGCAATTCTGAAACTTTATGCGACTCAATGATTTTCACGAGAGAAGATAAAATGACTTCTTCAAATTATATGAAATATGAGTTGGGAGTTTCAAAGAATTAAATTCAAAGCTCTTTTGAATTTATTTTCAATTTGGAATGTTATACATTAGATCATCATGCATATCTTATTTTCCTGCTTTTTGGTCGATCCTAGAAATTTCACGCAACTCAAGGACCTTCGGAGAGAGTTGGAGATTTCGTTATTTTCATATTTGAGAGTTTTCTCGAATTTTGAAAAGAGGATCATTTGATTTATTTATTTTATCTTCAATTATTTTTCCAACGTCAAAAATATAAGAGAGGGAATAATATGACTTTCCCAAAAATGTAGGAAAAATGAAGATTTAATAAACAGATCAAGTTTTAGTTTTGCCGGAGTTTTATTTGCATTTTATTTGGATAGGGAAAAATGCGTGTTTTCAAAAATTGCATTTTAGGCCCGGAGAAAAGTTCATTTTGTTCGGCTCATTTTTAGGAGTCGGGGAAATTTACTTTAGGTTTTTCGGAGTTCGTTTAGTTCTCTTTTTGTTTTTTTTTCTGCGCGCTGAACCGTTTATATAAAAAAACAGGAAGCTTACCAGCAGGCCAGCCGGGCCTAAGGCCCAGGCCAGCCGCCGCCCAGCCCCTGCGTGCGCGCGCGCCTGGCGCAGGAGGCAGCCGCCTCGCCTCTTGCTTCTACCGAATCCTAGTTGGATTCTTAGCCTTTCTTTCCTTTGTTTCGTTTTCTTTTTCATCTAGGATTCCTATTCCTACTCTATTTCTTGCCCTCTACCCCAAGTAAACCCTCTCCCCTCCCCAATATAAATACCCCAACACCCCCCCTCTAAACCCACCAAATCAAACCCCCTCTCCTCACACCAAAAACCCAAACCCCCTCTCCTCCCCA
>NC_041388.1:233568793-233604480 GCF_002162155.2 Triticum dicoccoides | reverse complement strand
TTGCCCCGCGTCTCTTTTCCTTGGATCGTTTTCTTCTAATCATTCTGATTCTTTTATTCTCTTCTGATTCGTTTTCTAGATCGGTTTTTTGTTTCGGTTTTCTTCCCCGAAACCCTAGATCAGATTCGTTTTCTTTTCCGATCTAGTTGCCTTTAGATCGTTCGCCGGACCATTCGTCCTAACGAACGTGATCACCGGATTCTTCTAGGTTAATGAACGTCCGTTTGTTTAACCGTTCTTCTTTTCTTCTCGTCGGATTTATTCCGCGATCGCGATCTCAGATCCGATCTTCGTTCTAGTTTTTCTTCTCGCCCGTTTATCGGAATCAGGTGATTCAAGCGCCCGGAGTTTCATTTAGAAACCGTCGTTCCGTCTAATCCACTTAAATAAGTTTTTGCCCTGGTAAAATTTGACCTAGTTTCAACTTGCTAGAACCGAGTTGTTTTCTTCCGCCGTTTGTTTTCCGTTTCTTTGTTCGGTTCATTCTTTCTTTGCAACCGGAGTTCTTAAGTTGAACTATCTGGTTCATTCTCTTGTTCGAGTTTTACTTGTGCAGTAGATGAGTACTTATTGTGTGGTTACTATTGTTTGCTTACGATAGATTGACCGGAGTGTGACGAGTAGATCTATCAAGAGTTTTAAGTGTGAATCATCTTCATCTACATTGCAGGCAAGTTCACACTTTGATCATACCTTCCCTACAACCCATGTTTTATTGCATTTCCTCGGATCTAATCAAATTGTGGGATGGGAAGTAGATGAGGTAGTACCTATTACCTGTTTATTATCAAACCTTTGGGAGTTACTTCTACGTTTGCTTCTTATGCCATGCTATGCTAGTAGACATGGATTGGGTGAGTGATATCCATGACAGATGTGAGTTGATAATTTTAATGGTTTATCTAAGGTGGCAACTTAAACACACATCTAGGTGGATTGAGGCACCTGATGTCTATCAGGACTTGCCTGGTTTTTTTCGGACCGCCACCCAGGCTCAAAGGGATCATAAGGTAATTCATGCTAGAAACTTCCGCGTGCAGCCACATGCTACTATGGGCTCTGGCATAGTTGACTAAGTTGTGCGAACTCTTACGGGGTGGACTAGCAGATGTAGGGGTTGTAGGTGGTATGGTCTACCCCACATGTAAGGTGCTAGCGCTTCTGAAAGACTATGTCTCGGTCATCCGTTTCTCAAACACCATGTAGTGCGAGAAAACAAACGGAGGCGATCGAGTCATGTGGGGGAAAAGTGCGCAAACCTCTGCAGAGTGTACAAACTAATCATGATTAGCCGTGTCCCCGGTTATGGACATCTTGAGTCTCTAGTACTTGAATATCATTGTGAATCCCAACATGTTACTTCTAATTAATGTTGATGGGTTTTAATTATTTTTAATTGGGATTGAGAATGCTGTCAACCATTCTCAATGTTTCACAACCACCATGATAGTTAAATAAATTTATTCCTTTGCAGTAGGGAAAAATTGGCTTTTCGCAAAACCTTATAACCATAGAGCCTTTTCCCACCAGCCATATATGCATATAGTGATAGCCATTTGTTCATCATTTTTCTCTATGGTGTGAATTTGCCAGTACATTTAATGTACTGACCCGTTTCGGGCTGCAACGTCTCATGTTGCAGGTTTCTTACGACGAGTAAGTGATACGTTAGGGTTACGATTTCTACACTCAACTTTGCCGTTGGTGTTGATGGGAATCCACAACCTTGTTGCTTCCGCTATATGGATTGAGGTAATAGTATTTACGTTACTTATACATGTGATTTACCTCTGTTATAAATCCTTCGTGTACTGTGTGTGTCAGCATACTGATCCAGGGATGACACATAAGCACAGAGACTTGATCCATTCGGGTCGGGTCGCTACAGAATCCTTTCAATTTGTTTCAGAATTCCAGGTGGAATCACAAGTGTGCAGAGGAAATATATGGGCATTGAAGTAAAACAGATTGGAGCAACTGTAACCTACTTCCTTGGTTCAGAAAGCAAGAAGTGGCAGACAATCTCCTTTCAATCCTATGCACAAGAGGCATGAGATCTTGAATTGAGGGCCTGGTAGTCCCCATGGGCAGACCCAAATAAGTAAAAGGCATGACTCCCACAGTGAATCCTAGAATTGAGGCCAACCTGTTAGCTTCATCAGCTGACATGTTCATAGGCACCATAAGGTATTTTGCAAAATTCCCAGATAACTCTGTTGCATCAGCAAAAACATCAAGCATGTCTTTAAGAGCAAGGAGCTGATGATCAATAGCAGGCAACACAATTAGTGTATCATCAGCATACTGTACTATGGGAAAATCCTGGCTGTGAGAAGGGATTGGGATAGTCAAAATTCCTTTACTGTACATATCATTCACTACAGACTGAAGCAGGTCAGCATCAAGGACAAAAAGTAGAGGTGACATTGGGTCTCCTTGTCTAACTCCCCTCTTACATTTAAAGTGGTGGCCAGGTACACCAGTAAGAAGCACAGAAGATGAACCAGATGAAAGAATAGATTGCATCCAAGATATCCATTTGTCATTAAAACCCTTGTATCTCAAAATTCTAAGAATGGCATATGCTCAATAGTGTCAAAGGCCTTAGTAAAATCCAATTTTAGCAAGACAATTGGTCTTTTTGAAGTTTTACATTGGTGAATGTACTCAAATCACCAAGCTAGGCAATCCTGAATAGACCTAGATTTAATAAATCCATATTGGTTTTTATGAATACAGGAAAGGATCACTTTCTGCAGCCTTTTTGCCAGAAGTTTAGTGAGAAATTTCAAACAGGTATTTGTCAAAGAGATTGGCCTATAGTCATTCACACCCTCAGGTGAGAGCTTTTTTGGGATCAAGGTTATGAGAGAACTGTTGATACACTCCAAATCAAGGTGTCCTTCAGAAAACTCTTTGACCAATTGATGAAAATCATCCTTAATTATGTGCCAGCACTTCTTAAGAAAGAGGCCAGTGAAACCATGTGGCCCAGGGGCACTGTCAGGAGGCATCTCTTTATTAACACAGTCAATTTCCTGCTCAGAAAAAGGCTTGGTCAAACCATCAAGTCCCTCAACATTTTGGATAATATTTGGCATATCAAAACCCATTTGGGTATTATTAGTGCATCCCATCCTCTGTTTAAACTCCTGCAAAAATAGTCTAGCAATTGATGCATGATCAGAGATCACTTGCCCATTATCAGAAGTTATACTGGAAATAGAGTTATTCCTATATCTCTCAGTGGCCATGGCATGGAAAAATTTAGTATTTTCCTCTCCCACTTTAATGCTCCTAATAGTACACCTCTGCTTCCAGTAAATGTATTGCAATCTTAGAATTTCCTCCAAATGTAGCTTAACAATCTTCCTGAAAATTTCCTCTGGTCCAGACAAAGGTCTCAACTCCTCTAGACCATCCAGACAAAGTATGACTTTGTTGCAGTTGAAGATCAAAATCTTAACCTTAGAGAGGCTAATATGCCAATGTTTGAGTGCCTGCCTAAGAGCTTTAAATTTTGCAGAGATAATAGCAGCAGAAGATTTCTTATGAACTGGCCTACTCCAAGTGTCACTGACACAATCAAGAAAACTAGGCAATATAGTCCAGTAATTTTCAAATCTAAAAACTTTGGCCTTAGGAATAGAAGTTTTGACTTGCACCACACAGGGCACATGATCAGAAGCAGTTCTGGCTAGAGGTAAGACCATAGTGTTAGGATAATAACAGGTCCACGAGGGAGTTGTAAAGAACAGTCAACCTGTTCAAGCAAAGGAACAGTTTGCATATTTGTCCATGTATACTTTCTGCCCTTGAGAGGTAGTTCAATTAAGGCCAGGTGCCTAATAACCTCATTAAAGATAAACAAGTCATTAATGTCACCACCTGGTTTGTTCCTATTGTCCATCGTGCGCATGAAATTGAAGTCACCCAACAACAGCCAGTTAGCATCATCAGGGATAATTAGATCATGCAACCAATTAACAAAATTATCCCTAGCTGGGTTTTTACTGGGTCCATAGACTGTGACCAGTGTCCAGGTTTGAGAATTATGAGCAGAAGTGAACTCCACCACAATACCAAAACTAGTGGACTCGATTAATTTACCAGCAAACATAGCAGTATTCCACACTACCAACAACCCACCCGAAGCTCCAGACGATGGAACATGAAAAAATTGATCAAAACGTCGTGGACAACACTTGCGAATGAAACGCTGATCAATGATCTCACATTTAGTTTCTTGGAGGCAAACAATGGAACAGGCACTTTCATCGATTTCCTGACGAACTGCACGCTGTCTATCATCTGAATTCAGACCACGCACATTCCAGCATAGTACTTTCCAATCTCTAAGATCATACTAATTCATTACAAACCATAATAAAGCAACAGCAAAATACTGCCACATAATGGCAGTACCAGTTCAGCCAAGTAACAGCATAAAAGTTCAGATAAATCCTAAAATATAAGAGAAGATAGATGGTTTTCACAAGAGTTAACCATAAACCCCACCATTTGAAAGATTCAGCTATCATTAGAGCTAGAAGAAACAGATGATGGCTTGCAAGAAGAAGCCTCAAGCTTCTCCTTAGTGAGCTTCTCAGGTCCAATGCCGAGGCGAAGGCCAACCTGTTGCAGCACATTGATTGGCGTGGGTGGTGGGACAACATCTTGATTTGCATCTTGAGGAGGAGCCCGCGGCAGCTGTTCATCAGCTGTAACCTTGCGCTTCTTCTGAGATTTTGCTCTAGGTTTCTTCAAAGGAGCAGACTTGGCCGGAGAGGAATGCATGAAACCATCACGTAGGGCAGAGAGTCTGGCACTGCGTCTGACCTCAGACTCAACTATCATAGACTTAGGTTTACGAGCTCGAACTGGGCGCCTAATCCGAGCAGCAGAGAAGTTGAAAGCAGACATCTCGACAGCAGTCAAGGTTGAATCATTCGTGGCACAGTCCTCATCATCAGTGTCAAAACAAAGAGCACGAGTAACAGAGAAGTTGAGGTGTTCTTGTGCTTGGTGAACTAGTGTGGGTGGGATGCCTTTGGATCTGATCTCGATCTGATCCCCTCTACTTTGGTGGCTAGTTCTACTTATATAGGCCCTGGTCCTCTCCCAAATATTGAGCGGGAAGGGAGCCAACAAGTGCCATTTCTAAAGGGGACAGCTAGTACAAGTTATCCTAAGAAAAGGTGGTCTTCGCCTGCCAAAGGTTCTGGTGATGATGCCGTCTTGGGCTCCATGGTGACCTCCGTCCTGCCGTCCTTCTGGTCTTAGTCTCATTGCACCAATATGGAAACATTTGCTTGATGCCTCGGTACTCCACGCCTCCGCTTGCCCTGTTGGCACGCTAGCGCCCGCCTGGCGCCCGCCTAGTCTCGATCGTCATGGCTCATGTCACGAGGACCCTGCGAGGTTTGCCTTGCCTTGATCTCTCCGCCCCTCATGAGCCTGCCTGGCGAGGCCGCTCCTGAGGAGGTCTTGCGTTGTCCGCCTCACGAGGCTTGGCCCCTCGCAAGGGTCTTGAATGCCTTGTCGATGAGGATGGGCCGTACATACCTGCCAGCCCAGCCACGCCGCAGGCCGCAGGCAGGCAAGTCCGAGACCCCCGTTCCCCGAACGCCGACAGCTTGTGGTGGTGGAGTTGAAGTTCTAGGGTTATTTATGGGGGTTTTGGTATTTATAAGAATTTTCAGAGTTGGAATCACGCGAAGAGGAGCTAAGATGGGCCCACAAGCCACCAGGCCACGGCCACCCCCGATGGGCGCGCCCTGGTGGCTTGTGGGGGCCTCGTGGCTCTTTCGGTCCTCCCATGAAGCTTTGAGGGTCTCTTTTGTTTCACAAAAAATCATCAAAATGTTCCGCTGCATTTGGACTTCATTTGATATGGATTTTTTAGAAAACCAAAAACAAGAAAAACACAGCAACTAGCACTGGCCACTAGGTCAATATGTAAGTCCATGAAAACCATATGAAAGTGCACTAAAACCATATAAAATTGTTGTAAACATGGCATGAATACTTCGTGAATTATAGATACATTGGAGATGTATGACTTTTATGCTTGCCTATCTACGTATTAACTTCATAAAAATAGAGCAGTTCATGAAGTATGATGACATAATATATATAGAATAAAACCAGGAAATATGATTAAACCCCATCATTTTCCCCTTAGTAGCAACAATACAAATACATGCCTCACTACCCCTGTTGTCAGTGGGTGAGGACACGGCAAGATTGAACCCACTAGAAAACTCCTCTCCTGCTGAAGATAAATCAGTCTAGTTGGCCAAACCAAACAGATAGATTGGAGAGAAATACAAAGCTAAAATAATCATTCATAATAAAGTTAAAAAAAGACGCAATTACTTTCAATGAATAATCTAATCATAAGCCCAGAATTCGTCGGATCCCAACAGACACACCGCAAGAAAGATTACATCTAATAGAACTCTGAGGAGAACATTTTAAGAGAGAGAGAGAGAGATCTAGCTAATCATTATGGACCCGTGGGCTATATTGAACTACTCACACATCATTGGAGGTGCAGCAAGGTTGAGTAGAAGCCTCCATGATTGATTCCCCCTCTGGCAAAGTACTGGAAAAGGCCTCCAGATGGGATCACTGAATAACAAAAGGTTGCGGCGGCAGCAAAAATGTTCATGTGGCTTCTCTAGAGATTTTCCAATATTTTGGAATTTATAGCGCTGGAATTAGGTCAGACAGAGACATGAGGGGCCCACAAGGCATCAGAGTGTGCATACGCCCCCAGGGCGCGCCCTGTTGCCTTGCCGTCTCCTAGTAGATCTTCTAGGCCCTCCCTGAAGCTTCTAGGGAAGATGCAAACACAATTACTACAATAGCAATAATTATGTTGACTATTGGGTTGCCTCCTAACATGATGAGGACATCAATTTCATTGTTACACCCACAACCCCTGTTGCTATACATACTGTACCAATTACTAGAGCTCGCGCACGCCAATTAAGTTACCAGGTACTTTCGTTTCTTGGTAATGATTCTAATGTTCATGAGAATATGATGCTGCCTAAATTAGATATGTTTGTCTTGCTTACAAATGAAGGGCCTATCTTGGACAAGAAGGATGGATACCAGAGCAAGACCAAGCATGAGATGATGGCATGCGCAAGGGGAACAAGAATGGAGTTACAAGTGGTGATTTCAGGACTTTGAAGCCACCATAATGAGTGCATGATGCCTTGGACGAAATATACAAGATGCCACTTCATAAGTTTCATCCAGAGGTTATTCTAGGTGCTGCCCCACCTTATTATTGGAACAGGCCCATGTAATTTCAAAATACTTGAGTATAGGCTGTTTTTACAGTCCGTATGTGTGGGGAAACAAGAGTTAGGGTTGGTTTCAAACCCCTTCTCCAAGGGCCACGAAATTCCCTCCCTCTTCCTCCATATATACAGCCCTTAGAGCATCGTTTAGACTTTGGGTTCTGTTTAGATTAAAAGTTCGCCATAGCTGCAACTCCGCATACTTCGTTTGTGTTCAACGACCAGACCAAGATGTCACAGAACCCCACCTTGATTAATAAAGCTTTCATCTTATATTCACAATATCCAGATTGCAATCTTAATTTCTTGCTTGTTCTTCATTTGCTTGTAGGAAATAGACCTTCATGGTCAGGTTCATCATGCTCCGGCATGGTCAATAATCTCTCGGAGTTGGTTTAGCGATTGCTAAAGCACGACGTCCTCGCATGTTCATAGTCGGATCATCAAAGTATACTCCACTGGAACGATAATCACCATCTCATCGAAAGGCAGGACACCTTTTCCTTTATCAAGTGGTATCATATTTCCAGGTTGCTCTATGAGAATTTATAGTTTTTTGTGGTTTAGATCGAGTTTGTTCTTCATACCTACAGTGCACGAAAAAGACACAACAAATTTAGGGTTAGTTCATCATATTCGAACCAGTCTGAGCATTTGCATAGTCTTTTGAGTATTTCGCTTTGTTGAATTTTTGGTTGCATCATCGTGTCAAGTTGCTGGTCTTAGCAGCTAGTCTTTCAGAGTTTCGAGTTCTGGTCATAAGTTGTCACGCCGCCGCCGCACCATCATCATCGCTCCTGCCATCTACCACCACCGCTTATCCGCCACCGCTCTGAATCCATATACCACCACCGATCCATTCCCATATACCACCACCGCTACCATATACCATGACCGCTGCCATATACCACCACCGCTGCTATATCCTACCACCATATATCCACCTCCAATCCGAGTTCTTTTCATATTAGGTTTGTTTTCGAGATCCATCTATTTTATGATTTGTGTTTCCTTGCCTAAGTAGGTTTTGAAAAAAAAAGTCTGGAGACCCCGGGCAGTTTAGGCCAAAATTTCAGCAATCGAATATATTTTTTCCTATCCTGTTTTTAGGTCCCAGGGAGCATTTTGAGACACTCGCCATCATAGTGATTTTTTGTCACACTTCCGCCGTCGCTACCCTAATTTTCGAAAAATATTTTGTGCCTGTCCTATTATTTTGACTTGAGAAGAGTTTTGAGACACTCGCCATTATAGTGATTTTTCGCAAAAAAAGGAGCGCAAAAAAGGAGCATCAAAAGTATTGCAGAGTGTGCTTATTCCTTGTTTACGTGTTGTGCCTTGATTCTGTTAGTGTTCTAGGCTCGCGCCTCTAGTACGGTCTAGCCTAGGACCAGCACAGTATCGTTGTTGAGCGTTTATTCAACTTTGCATCTCTGAATTGTTGCTGACCTTTTTGCTACCATATTATAAGCCATCCCAGCTCCACATACATCTACATCGTGCGTTTGACTCTCCCTGGTAATCGGTCTATCCAGGCTTTGAGAGTTTTGACTATAACGGTTGCCGATCACCGCCTGCTGCTTGGTAAGAACGGGTATGACTATGAGATTCGCTTGACGGATTTGTGACACCCCATAACTTTCTAGTAGTCTGTAGGATCATATTCTGGTGTGTTTCTATTGCTGCTAACCATGGCAGGATCACAAGCCGACGAGATTGATTGGGACACTACTAGGGAAAACCCCATACACGGAATCTTACCAGTAGTGCGGTTTAAAATAAGGCGCTACCGCTATTTATCAGTAGCGCGTGACAATAAAATGCGCTACTGATATAAACATATCAGTAGCGCATAGCACAAAAGAGTGCTACTACTATAATTGACACGACCTTGTCACCAAACTAGGTATAGCAGGAGGGCATGTTCAATAAACGCACTACTGCTATTGAACTTAGCAGTAGCGGTTTTCTCCAAAGCTCGCTACTGCTAAGTTTAGTCCACTCCTTGCAACTAAGTTTAGTCCCACCTCGCTCCGCAAACAGGGTGTTTACCACCTTAAATATGTTACTTCTCAAACCATCACAACCACTTGGGCTTCATTGAACTCTTTGTGTAGGATTTGTGGCCACAATATGAGTCTTCTCCGGTTACTAAACCGGTGAGGACTCATATTGAAAATTCAGATTGTACACAAAAAGATCATTGATGACCAATGTAACTTCTATTTTATTTTTACATGCTTAGACTACTATGTTTATTGTTTATTTCAAAATAGTTGACAGCTTATTTCCATTGATAGCTAATTTCCATTCTTCAAAGAATGTACGGAAGATGGTACACATAACCTACTACACCGATGGCTCAGAATTAACTTATCAGGAGAAAAATCATCTAATCTCATTTATTAATGATCTTGAGAATTACAATATCTATTATGAAACTCCTGCACATTATGGTCAATACGTGGCACTAGTGCACGTGTTGAACTACGTTAACATCCATGGATATGTCATGGTAAGATTTTTTACTATTACGACATCCGTGCATCTTTTGCATAAATTCTTCTAAAACTCAACTACATTGCTAACTACAAAGTTATTACTAGTAGCAGCGTGTTTTAAGGCGACAGTGCTGCAACTAACAAAAGGAAAAGAAAAGGAAAAACGAAAGGAAAGAGAAAAGGAAAATTAAAAATAAGAAAAAAATGAAAGCAATAGTAACAGTGTGTTTTGACGAATAGCTATAGCGCGTTTTAGCAAACAAGCATTGTAGCTAACTTATCTATACAGTAACGCGTTTTTCCGAAAAGCGCTACTACTAAATTTGACTTGCCCTTGCGCGGGTGTCCCTCTTTACCCCAATTCCCCATTCTTATTGCGTCTTCCCACCTCTCCCTCGCCGCCTCTACTCCTCGTCACCCTGCCTCCGTCGCCGTCACCGGAGCCGCGCGTCCCCGGAGCCACCCTCGTCCGCTCCTCGCCGCCCCTGCTCCTTCGTCGCCCTGTCTCCGTCGCCGTCACCGGAGCCGCCGCCAGAGCCACGCGCCATCGCCGCCACCGGAGCCGCGCACCCCCGAAGCCACCCTCGTCCGCTCCTGGCCGCCCTGCGTCCCTCGATGCCCTCCTCTCTGTAAGCCCGACCCTCCTCTCTAGGTTAATTAAGTTAGGTGAATTTAGTAGATGTTAATTAGGTTAGGGCAGTAGTGGTACTAGTAGATGTTAATTAGATGTTTTTTAGTTAGGGAAGTAGGGTTTTACTAGGTTAATTAGGTGAAGTTAAATGAATGAAATTAGTAGTTAACTGGATTTTTAGGACAATTTTGTATATGCTTAAGCAGCTAGCTAGGCTTCATCTAATTAGTTAGTACTTATTTATGCTTAAGTACTAGGGCAGTAGGGTTAGGGCAGTAGGGTTTATAGTTTGAAATTTGCGTAGATTTTCTTGAAGTGTCAAACACTAGGAGATGCAAATTTGAAGTGGTCATGTTATATGCAAATTCCTCAATAGTGTTTGCTCATGTTTATCTATTGTTGTAGTTGCTCATGTACATGTTCTTAAGTGGTCCTGTTATATGCAACATTGAAGTGGTTCGATTGTGCCCAAGTGGCCTTTTGTTGTTTCCAGGGAATGAAGTTGAGTGGCCTATGTTTTGCCGGAATGTTGATTCATTTATGTTCCGACAAATTTCAGGTGCTCGATTTGTCCACTTTTTAGCAAAGGTCATGCTGAAATTTTCCATGAATTTCGGCATGACTTGTGCTACAAACTAGGACATATCGAGTGCCAGGGATTTGCCGCACCGGGAAGGAATCAACATTCCTGCAAAACATAGGCCTTTTTATGTCATTATTCATTTTCGTAGGTCTAGAATAAATTGATTAGATTTAATCGTAGGAAACATGGATAGCAACGATGAAGGACGGGGTTCTGGTGATTGTGATGACGTCTACGTGGTGGGAGATGAATATTTGAACCTTGTCGACGAGCAACGGTTGTTGTTGCTTGGCCCACCTGTCACATCTAAAACCGACATCGAGACAGGTGCCGAGACTGGCGTTGAGACCCAGACTGGCACCGAGACCGGCGAAGCCGGTATAGAAACGAAACCAAAGAGGGGACTTCGACACCCAAACCAGCTCATCACTACTAGAGTGGTGGTCACGGAGGTGGACGACGACAATTTTGAGCCAAAAGAGCCTGCGGAAGCGCTCGCATGCTACGGCAATCAAATAGGCTGCATCGTACGGACAACCGCCACCATCAACGATGAGAAACTAAAGAAGATAGAAAATATGAAGCACTCCCTCTTAACGAAGCTACATCAGGTATTCTTGTTCCCAGGCCGGGATGAAAAGAAATATACTGATCCAGATAAAGACCCAACAATGAAGGAGATAAACAAACGCGCCATGAGCAAGTTTAGCGACGCGTTGGCCGCCTGGAAAGTATGGGTGAAAGCAAGGATCATCAATAAAAAGGAACCCTACTCCGAGATTGTAAAGGATAATCCGACAATTATGGAAGAGCACTTTGAAATATTCAAGGCGGCTTGCGATGCTGAAGCTGCCAAAGAAAAGTCGAAGTACATGAAGGGGCTTCAATAGAGGAACATGGGGTGCCACCACCTTGGAAGCCATGGTTATGCGGGGAAGAGGTCCATATGGGCCAAGGAGGATGCGGAACGTGAAAGTATGGGCATTCCAGACCCGTTGGCGGAGTTCACCGTCCCGCGGGAGCGTGACATCCTTAGGGCGTGGTACCCTTGGGACCTAGTGAAGAAGGTTTTCAAGATGGATGCTCTCACGACGGAGTTCATGAGACTGCTGGTAATTTTAGCTTCTGATCAATTCGACTGCATGTTTAGTCATATTTGTAAACGATCCTTGTTCCTTTTGGAGAGAGAGCAGCACAGGATTGCGGCCGAAAGCGACTCGCCATCTGAGGCATTGGCGAGGCCAAAGTGGGACACCCCATTCAACCGGGCCTTGAACATAATGAAATGACTCCTGGTGGACACTCGACCGTCGTATGGACGCGTGCACGGCATCGGAGATGGCACCGCATGGAGGAAGTACTACCGTGAGACCACAGAAGGTTGAGATTGCAGTTGAGAAGAAATCAACCGAGATAGTCAAAGCAGTGGTAGCGGCCGCAAAAGAGGCAATGGCAGCTTCGTATGGTGTGTTGCTTCCGGCTATCATCAATTGGAGCAGGTAAAATCCAAATAAAGATGCAGCGGACTTTCCCCTTGCCAACTTCTTCCGGAGTAGCTCGACTAGCATTGCACCAGCACCTGCTCCCGAACTTGCACCAGCACCTGCTCCCGCATCGGCTCCTGCACCAGCTCCCGCACCTTCTCATAGCAGCCTGTCCTCCGTCTCGGACATGCTCGGCGGTGCTTCATCTTTGGCTGAGCTCGATGCCCTCATAGTACCTTTCACACCAGTCCTCTTCAATAAATGTATAATCTCTCGTTTTCGTTGCCTTTCGGATCTCTCACGTCGCAGCCATGCCTTTGCAGGCCGACATAACCCCGTGCACCATATTATACACCATCAGTGGCCAGAAGGTGTACGTTGGGAAGGCGACGATAATGAAGTCGAAGGAACAATTGTTCCACAGCCGGTCGATCCCCATGTTATCTTCAAGGTTTCTGTGGCCAGTATCAAACCGAGCAAAGAGAATTTGGCTCCTCCAGTACTACTAGGGGGAGATGACGATGAGACCCCGTGGCGGCTTGGCGATTGCAAGAGTTGGGTCCTGTTGTGGCCAAAGAGTTTGCTTCGTCTGGAGGTGGCTGGGAGCACACCCACGACCACGCAGCCTCAGCAAGGTATGAACATCAACACCCCACCGACCCAATTAGCGTCGCCTGTCGTGTCGGGTGATAGCGGGCGAGGTGAGGAAGAGGCTCCATTATTCGCTGATGACGTCGACGCCATCAAAGAAGAAATGCATGATATTGATGCCATAGATGATGATGAGGATGACACTCTATAGTATCTCAATACTGGCGCCTATGACGATCGAGGATTGATGGCTTAGCAGTATGAGTACTCAAGGTTTGAGCATCATGATTCGGTGCCTGAATTGCCACCTCCGGTGGCTGAACGTATTATAGACGACCATCCAGTACCAAAGAAGCATAGGAAGAGAGCGAGGAAAGGCAACAATAAAGCTACTTCTATGATCCATCTGCCTTCGTGGCCTCGGGTTCAAGACCGTATACCTGTCATGGGTGCGGGGAAATACCATATCCCTAGTGGACCAATCCTACCTAAGGCAGCGGTAGAGGCCATATACGGCGATCTAAGGAGACTTCATGACGATGTGCTGCGGAGAGAGAAAATCCTAATCGCCTCGAAAAATCCAGGATTCCCACTCAATGTGGTTAACATGCCGCGGCAAAGGTTGTACGTTGATACATTCCCCACGGAGAAGTTCTTCCTTCGATTTGATTACATCTTCGACATGTTTCACTTGAAGAAGCTAGATTTAAAGTTTGTCCGTCTTTTTTGCCTTGTACATGAACTACATCATTGGGATTGAGCAGATACCTTATATCTGTGTCGCTGACCCGTACTTCTTGCACGAGGGCTTCTTGGCAGTCTACCCAGAGCACCGTGAATACGCGAGGGACTAGATCGCCAATTTCATGGTCACGAATAAGAACAAGGAGACGATTCTCGTGCCTTATCATCCCATGTAAGTCATCTGCACAGATATCCTTTTTTTGATTTCAATCATTCATTTGCACGGTGGAGGCTAATTAATTTGAGGTGTACTTATTTTGCGCAACCACGGGCGCGCCGTCCTCATCATCCTTTATCCCCGATTCTCCCATGCTCTTTACTTGGACTCGACAAAGAACATGAACAAAAAGGATTACACCCACATCAAGTCTGTTCTCGACAGTGCTATCTTTTTCTACAGCGTACGGGGTGGAGAGATCAAGACCTGGAAGACAAGGAATAGCAGGCCCGCCTTCGACCATAAGACCAACTTTTGCTGCATCCAACAACCGAGTGATACTCTTAGTGATGGATTCTATGTCCTACACCACATGCTGGAGTACAGACGGGATCAGCGAAACCTTTGCATGTCACCTACATCCGGCGATGCCCATATTCTGAAGTGGGCAAAGAACATAGGAGATATCCTGGATCATCACTTCGAGCTGAGTTCTATCACATCCAGTGTGAACTTTCCCAAATCATCATGAAGGAGGTCCTTGAAAAAATAGGGATGTTCTACATGGAAGGGAAAATGTCATGGGAAGACATCTGAACACGCATAGCCGTTGAGCGTCTCGACCTGAAGCTGTTCACTAGGCTCAGGGACTATCTCCTTGACTTGGATGGATGGCACGACATGTTGGAGTGATTGTCGATATAGGACAATGTGTTTGTTTAGTCCATACGTTCTGTATGACAAAACTTTGAGTTATGCACGAAGAAACTTTATTTGTGATGTACTTTAACTGTCCTCCTCAACTAGCAAAGATCACTCTAGTTAGGGCATTTTGGGTCTGATGAACTTTGTTATTTATGCTTATGATATGTTTCTTCTATTTTTGCCAAGGTTGTCTCTTTTTGTTGCTCAGCTATATATGTTGCATATCATCAACTGATGTGATGATGCAGGTGCATAGATCATTGATGATGAAGAAGTGCTATGCCAAGAGTATACGACGAGTGGCCGGAGTGTCAGACCCAGTTGTAGCGGTTTCTGGTTTTCGAGTGACGGCTAGTAGTTAGTTTAGGTTCATGCTAGTGCGAGAGAGGGATACGAACCGACGCCTCAAGAAGTACTACATTATGTATGATGAGACATGTCATGTAACTTGTATAGCTATATCGTGATTATGATGTGACAACATGATTTGTGTTGGATGATATCATGAGACTATTATGTGTATGATATGATGAGCATATTCCATGTTTATGATATGATTAGAATACTGTATAAAACCTATACATAAACGTCACAAATACGCAACAAAAAAGATATGAGAAAATATAGTAGTAGCGCTCTTTAGCGCTGGACACGAAAACGCTAACGCTAAAGCACTTAGCAGTAGCGCTGGTACTGAAAGCGCTACTACTAAGTAGGTATAGCAGTAGCACGTGTCAAAATGCGCTACTGTTAAACATTAGCTGTAATGTTGTATCAGTAGCGCGGGTACCCGCGCTACTGATACACCAAATACCCACGCTGCTGTTAGGCTTTTCCCTAGTAGTGGGAGAATATGACGAAGAAGGAGCTTCATGATAAATTTCAGCAAATGTTGGGTCAACAGGTGAAGACATGATAGCCAGCTTTAGAAAGGCACTGGAGAGGATTGATGACGTTGAGAAGACAATTGACACCAAGTTGGATGCCAAGATCGACGAAGTACTCGCGCGTCTTCCACAACCAACACCTGCATCTGCTACACCACCACCACCACCACAACAACAACAACAACAACAAAAACAACAAAAACCACCACCACCACCTCCACGTCGTCGAGCGGGCCGTGTTCCTCTTGAGCCTGGACAATCTTATGGTGATGCTGCTACTATTGTTGACGCTTGCTACTGCATAGGTGGAGGACTATTACGAGGATGAGGTTGATCAAAATCAGAACTACGTGCAACCACCAGCACCAGGTCGACCTCATGCATATAATCGCAGCGGTAGGGCTGCAGCACCACCTCAGGTTCGAGATTATGACCATATTCCTAAACTAAAATTGAACCACCGTTTGAGGGTAGATACATTCTTGATGTATATCTGACTTGGGAGTTAGAAACTGAACAACGTTTCACATGCTTACAATATCCTGAGGAACGACATGTTGCCGTTGTTGTTTATGAATTCACTAGTTTTGCTTATGTTTGGTGGTCTGAAATTTGTAGATTATATCATGATAATATCCCTACTACTTGGGCTGCTTTGAAAACTAATATGCATACTCGTTGGGTTCCCACATATTATCAACGTGAGTAACTTCAAAAACTGCAACGTTTGAGACAAGGAAAAAATTCTGTAGAGGAGTATTATCAGGAATTACAAACTGGCATGATTGGATGTGGTATTGTTGAGGATAACGAAGCTATGCTTGCACGTTTTATGGGTGGATTAAATAAATAGATTCAGACAATTCTAGAGTATAAGGAGTATAATAATTTAACTCGTTTATTCCATCTTGCTTGCAAAGCCGAACGTGAAGTGATGGATCGACAGGCCTTGGCGCGAACTAATTTTTCTACAGGTTGATCTTCATCATGGACACCACCTACATCCAGATACGTCTCCAACGTATCTATAATTTATGAAGTATTCATGCTATTATATTATCATTCTTGGATGTTTTACAATCATTTTATAGCAACTTTATATCATTTTTGGGACTAACCTATTGACCCAGTGCCCAGTGCCAGTTGCTGTCTTTTGCTTGTTTTATACATCGCAAGAAATCAATATCAAACGGAGTCCAAACACCGCAAAACTTTTTGTGGATTTTTTTTGGACCAGAAGACTCCCGCTGGGCCAGAGCAGTACCGGGGGCTGCCCCGGCAGGGGCACAACCCACTAGGGCACGACTAGGGGCCCAGGAGCACCTAGGTGGGATGTGCCCACCTCGGTGGCCTCCCGCACCCCTCTTTACCCTATAAATTCCCAAAATTTCCAAAAACCCTCGGGGTTAACATAGATCAGATGATCCGCCGCCGCAAGGCTCTGTAGCCATTGAAAACCAATCTAGACCATGTTCTGGCACCATGCCGGAGGGGTAAATCATCACCGGTGGCTAACTTCATCATCCCGGCGGCCACCACAACGAGGAGGGAGTAGTCCACCCTCGGGGCTGAGGGTTCGTAGCAGTAGCTATGTGTTTAATCTCTCTCTCTCTCTCTCTCTTGTTCTTGAGATGTCATGATGTTGATGTATCGCGGGCTTTTTTAATATAGTCGGATCATATGGTGTTTTCCCCTCTCTATCTTGTTGTGATGAATTGAGTTTTTCCCTTCGAGATTTCATTGTTATCGGATTTAATACTTTTATGGATTTGAGTGCACTTGATATATGTCTTGCATATGAATACTCGTGGTGACAATGGGGTATCATATTGATTCACTTGATATGTGTTTTGGCACTCAACTCGCAGATTCCCGCGGTGGCATTGGGGTAATCTATGCATAGGGGTTGATGCACGTTCTCGTCTTTTGTTTCTCCACTAGAAATCTTGGGGCACTCTTTGAAGTTCTTTGTGTTGGATTGAGTATTATGAATCTCAAATTAGTTGGTGGTATTTTAGTACGAACTCTTGGATAGGTCGACCGGAAAGAATAGCTTCGAGGTGGTTTCGTACCTACAAATGATTTCTTCTTATGTTCTGCGCTAGATAAGAATTTTGGAGTGATTCTTTGTTGCACATTGAGGGATGGTTATGTGATCCAATTATATTAGCATTGTTGAGAGATTGCACTAGCGCAAGTACGGACCCTAGGCCTCATTTTCAAGCATTGCAATACCGTTTTTGTTCCCATTTACTAGTTGCTACCTTGTTATTTTTATTTATTCAGATTATAAAAAAAATATTTCTACCATCCATATTGCACTTTTATCACCATCCCTTCACTGAACTAGTGCACCTATACAATTTGCCATTGTATTTGGTGTGTTGGGGACACAAGGGACTTTTTATTATTTGGTTGAAGGGTTTTTTGAGAGAAACCATCTTCATCCGACGCCTCCCACGGATTGATAAACCTTAGGTCATCCACTTGAGGGAAAATTGCTACTGTCCTACAAAACTCTGCGCTTGGAGGCCTAACACGTGTCTACAAGAATAAAGTCGCGTAGTAGACATCAAGCTCTTTTCTGACGCCGTTACTGGGGAGGTGAGTGCATGAAGGTATATCTTTAGATCTTGCAACTGAATCTTTTAGTTTCTTGTTTTATCACTAGTTTGGTTTATAAAAGAAAACTACATAAAAATGGAATTGAGGTTGCATCATATTATTGATCATCTTTATAATATCTTTCTTGAAAATGATGGATCCGAAAATTGTGCTCAATTGTTAGAAGAAGAATTCAATGAAATGTTTGGCACAAAATATTTGAATGACGAGCATGATTGCAATATTGTTAGTATGAATTCTTTGAATATCCATGACACTAATGATATGCAAAGCTATAAGCTTGGGGATGCTATGTTTGATGAATATGATATTTTTAGTCCCCTAAGTTTTGATAAGAAAATTTATTACGATGAAAGCATGCCTCCTATTTATGATGATTATATTGATGAAAGTGGATTTGAATAGGTCGTGACTTTATTTAATGATGATTTCACTATGTTGGAAGAGGTTTCAATTGATTATGACAACAAAGTTCCTATCTATGATGATTATGGTGATGACATGTATGCTATAAAGAATAATGATAACCATGAAACTTGTCATCACGATTTTAGTTTTCAATCCCATGATAGTTATTTTGTTGAGTTTGCTCCCACTACTATTCATGAGAATAAATTTTCTTATGTGGAGAGTAACAAAATTTCTATGCTTATGTACCATAAAAAGAATGCCTTATGTGATAGTTATATTGTTGAATTCATTCAAGATGCTACTAAAAATTATTATGAGGAAGTAATATCAAGTTTCCTCTCTATGTGTTGAAAATCTTGAAGTTATGTTTGTTTTGCCTTCCTATGCTAGTTGATTCTTGTTCCCATAAGTTGTTTGCTCATAAAATCCCTATGCATAGGAAGTGGATTAGGCTTAAATGTGCTTGCTATGTGTTTCATGATGCCCACGTTGTGTTTGAATTCTTATCTTTTATGCGAGCATGATTGAAATCATCATGCCTAGCTAAAAGGCATTAAAGAAAAGCGCTTGTTGGGAGACAACCCAACACTTTTACCTACTGTTTTTGCGTGTTCACATGATTAGGCTACTGTAGTAATCATGTTTTATTGCTTTTGTTTCAATAAAGTGCCAAGTAAGACCTTTGGGACGGCTTACAGTGATAGTTGATTTGATCTTGCTGAAAAACATAAACTTTTGCACTCAGGAAAACAATTCTCATTTTTAACAGAAGTGTGATAAAATGCTGATTCTTTTTGCAGAAGATTAATAGACAAATTGCCCAGGTTTTCCAATTTTGTCAGAATCTTTTGAGTAGTAGAAATATGGTTGGAGTACAAATTACTATAGATTGTGCTGTTTTTGACAGATTCTGTTTTCAATGCATAGTTTGCTTGTTTTCTAGTTTCCATGGATTATATTGCTCAATATAAATTGTGGAAATGATATGCTACAGTAGGCATTTTGTGAGACCAATTATGAATCTTGTCTTTGACAGTACTGATACGTCTCCAAGGCATCTACTTTTTCTCATGCTTTACCTCTAGTTTTGGACTCTAATTTGCATGATTTGAATGAAACTAACCCCGGACTAACGCTTTTTTCTGCAGAACTACCATGTTGTTGTTTTTGTTCATAAATAGAAGTTCTCAGAATGGAACAAAACTTTGCGAGAATTTTTTATATCAATAATAAGAATTTCTGGAGCCAATACCCACCAAAGAGGGGGCCCTGGCTGGGCACAACCCACCAAGGCGTGCCCCCTCTCCTCGCGCGCCCAGGTGGGTTGTACCCACCTGCTGGCCCCACAGACGACCCCTTGATACTATAAAATCACATATTTATAGAAAAAATCAGGGAGAAAGAATTATCGCGATCCACGAGACAGAGCCGCCGCCAAGCCTTATTCTTTCCCGGGAGGGCAGATCTGGAGTCTGTTTGGGGCTCCGTAGAGGGGGCGTCTTCGTTCTTCGTCATCACCAACCCTTCTCCATCGCCAATTACATGATGCTCCCCACCGGTTGTGAGTAATTCTTTGGTAGGCTTGCTGCTCAGTGAGAAGTTGGATGAGATTCATCATGTAATCGAGTTAGTTTTGTTAGGGCTTGATCCCTAGTATCCACTATGTTCTTAGATTGATGTTGTTATGACTTTGCTATGCTTAATGCTTGCCACTTTGGGCCCGGGTTCCATGACTTCAGATCTGAACCGTTTATGTTATCATGATTATATCCATATTCTAGATCCGATCTTGCAAGTTATTGTCACCTACTACGTGTTATGATCCGACAACCCCGGAGTAAGAACAATCGGGCCCACTCTCGGTGATGACCGTAGTTTGAGGAGTTCATGTATTCACTATGTGTTAATGCTTTATTCCAGTTCTCTATTAAAAGGAGGCCTTTTATCCCTTAGTTTCCAATATGGACCCCTCTGCCATGGGAGGGTAGGACAAAAGATGTCATGCAAGTTCTTTTAATAAAGCATGTATGACTATTTACGGAATACATGCCTACATTATATCGATGAAGTGGATCTAGTGCCGTATCGCCCTAGGTTATAACTGTCACATGATGAATATCATCCAACAAGTCACCGATCCAATGCCTACGAACTTTTCATTATTGTTACTGCTAAGTTACCGCTGCTATCATCACTATTACACTTGCTACAAAATTACTGCTATCACTTTACTGTTACTATTGCTGATGTCACTATTATCAAAACTATCAAACTACTTTGCTACTGATCACTTTGCTGCAGATAATTAATCTCCAGGTGTGGTTGAATTGACAACTCAAGTGCTAATACCTTCAAATATTCTTTGGCTCCCCTTGTGTCGAATCTATAAATTTGGGTTGAATACTCTACCCTCAAAAACTGTTGTGATCCCCTATACTTGTGGGTCATCAAGACCTTTTTCTGGCGCTGTTGCTAGGGAGCATAGCTATATTTGTTGAGTCACTTGGGATTATTATCATATTATCATTATGAAGAATGTGAAGGATCTAAAGACTAAGATATTTCCCTCAAGGACAAGGGGAGGTAAGGAACTGCCATCCAGTTCTGCTTTAGATTCACCTTCTGTTATGAGTAAACTTGCAACACCACCACATGCTATTAATTCTAATATGTTGCAAGTTATTGATGATGCTACTTCTACTATGAATGATGCTTATGATGATGCTAGTACCTTGCTTGATAAGGATGATGTGCCACTTGGTGAATTTCTTGATAAACAAATTGCTAGAGTTATACAACATGATGTTGTTGAATCTAATGATGAGCTTGAAATTGAATCTCCTGAAACACCAGCTAGAACTAGCCTTCCTAGATGTGAATTGCCTAAGGTACCAGAAGGTTATGTTATGAGTGAAGAAGCAACTAGAGATATTCTTGCTTGCAATGATAGAGCTGATCTAGAGAAATTATTACCCAAGTATAAAGAAAAATCTCTGAATGCTAGAATGAAGTGTGATCCTAAGTTTTCTACTTCACCTATCTTTATTGATGCTAAGGATTTTGAATTCTTTGTCGACCCAGAGTTAATTACTTTGGTTGAATCTGATCCTTCCCATTTTTATGAAACTGAAACTATTGTGGCACATCTTACTAAGTTGAATGATATAGCCACCCTTTTTACTCATGATGAGAAAACTCGCTATTACTTTATTCTCAAATTATTTCCTTTCTCATTAAAGGGTGATGCTAAAGCTTGGTACAATACTCTTGCTCCTGTTTGTGTGCGTAGTCCCCAGGATATGATTTACTACTTCTCTGAAATATATTTTCCTGCTCATAGCAAACAAGCTGCCTTATCGGAAATATTTAACTTTGTGCAAACTAAAGAAGAGAGTCTCCCACAAGATTGGGGGAGGCTTTGCCAGTTACTTAATGCTTTGCCTGATCATCCTATTAAGAAAAATGAAATACTTGATATCTTCTATAATGGACTAACCGATGCTTCTAGGGACTTCCTAGATAGTTGTGCTGGTTGTGTTTTCAGGGAATGAACTGTTGGACAAGCTGAAGAATTATTGAATAACATATTGAAAAATTATGATGATTGGACTATTCTTGAACCACCGCCTAAACCAACTCTGAAGAAGAGGGGTATATTATATCTCAGTCTTGAAGATATGCAAGAGGCAAAGAACTATGAAGGAAAAAGGTATTAAAGCCGAGGATGTTAAAATTTTACCTCCTATTGAAGAAATACATGGGCGTAATACACCACCAATGCCTAAGGTGGTAGAGGTAAATTCTCTTATGAAGTTTAATGATAATGATAATCCTCACAATATGCATCAATGCCTTTATGAGTTTGAAAATTGTATTAGAAAACAAGATCACTTCAATGCAAATGTTATGAAACAATTGAAATATAATTCTAATATGATTGCTCGCTTGAGTGACTTGTTATTTAGAATATGAAATGATGTTAGAGGTGTTGGAAAACATGCTTCTATGGTTCAAACTCAATTAGAACAAGTTGCTAAATCTCAAAGAGAATTACTTGATGAATTGAATCATAATATGCATGACTTTGCTGTTAGAGTTACAACTAGAGGAGGTAAAATTACTCAGGAACCACTTTATCCTGAGGGATACCCTAAAAGAATTGAACAAGATTCACAAAGAGCTAACACTAGTGCACCTAGTCCTTCTAGGAAGAAAAAGAAAAAAGAAAAATGATAGGACTTTGCATGCTCCTAGTGAACCTGAAATAGAGAAACCTCCTAATAATGATAATGAAATTTCTATCTCTGATGCTGAAACTCGGTCTGGTAATGAACACTCACCTAATGATAATGAAAAAGTTAATGCTGAGGTTCATAAAGACAATCAACCAAGTAATGATAAAGAACCAGACAATGATCTTGAGATAGAACCACCTGTTGATCTTGATAACCCACAATCTAAAAATAGAAGATATGACAAAAGAGACTTTGTTGCTAGAAAACACGGTAAAGAAAGAGAACCGTGGGTTCAAAAACCTATGCCTTTTCCAACCAAGTCAACTAAAAAGAATGATGATGAAGAATTTGAACGCTTTGCTGAAATGCTGAGGCTAGTCTTTTTGCGTACTCGCTTGACTGATATCTTGAAAATGCCTCCTTATGCAAAGTATATGAAAGATATCTCACAAATAAGAGAAAAATACCAGAAGCTGGAATCTCCACTATGCTTGCTAATTATACTTTTAAAGATGGAGTACCTAGAAAGCTTGGAGATCCAGGAATACCAACTATACCTTGCATTATCAAAAAGAATTATGTGAAAACTGCTTTGTGTGATTTAGGAGCTGGTGTTAGTGTTATGCCTTTCTCTTTATATAAATGACTTGACTAGAATAAACTCACACCTACGGAAATATCTTTTCAAATGGCTAATAAATCAACTGCCACACCTATCGGTATCTACGAGGATGTGCCCATTGTTGTTGCTAATGTTACTATTTTGACTGACTTTGTTATACTTGAGATGCCCGAGGACGATAACATGTCGATTATCCTTGGTAGACCCTTCTTGAATACTGCTGGGGCTGTTATTGATTGCAATAAAGGCAAGGTCACTTTTCATATTAATGGCAATGAGCATACGGTGCACTTTCCGAAGAAACAATTCCAAGTGAATGGTATTAATGTTATTGAAAAATCTCCGACAATCACTATTGGAAGTTTTCAAATACCTCTACCTACTGTCAAAAAGAAATATGAAATGCTTATTGTTGGGGATATTCATATCCCCAATGAGGTAACTTAGTGATTTACGAAAGTTCTTCGGTTTCATGCTAATCGAAAGTGGTTGTTAATAAGACCTGATCAACCTTATTAATGAATCATTTTGAATGGTATGAAGTTGATGAATTTAGTAAGCACTATGTTATGTCCCTATTTTTTATTCTCTGTTTTCTTTAGTTAAATAAAATAAAATGCCATGTTTTGTGAATATAAAAATGACCCAAAAATAAAAATTCTCATAATGCCCTGAAAATTTAATATGATTGTTTTCTGAATATTTAAGAATTTTTGGTGCAATAAACATCAAAGGGAGGTGCATGAGGTGGGCACAACCCACCTGGGCGCACCAGCACCGCCAGGCGCGCCCTGGTGGGTTGTGGTCCCCATGTGGGGCCCCTCACTTATCTCTTTAGCCCACATCATCACCTACCTCCAGAAAAAAAATTCCCATTGCTCTCTCACCCGTGTTCTTGAGCTCAAACCCGCGGATTTCGATCTCTTTGCTCGAAGCTCCGTTTCCGAAACTATTTTGGGGGATTTTTGCTTGGTATGTGACTCCACCTTTCGTCCAATTAGTTTTTGCTTTAGTGGCTTATACTTTGAATAATTAGCTACTCTTGGTGCTGTTGTAGATGTGCTTGCATGTTAAATTATTAGTGTTCTAATTAGTTTGAATGCTTGCTATGGCTTCTATGTATCCCTATGAGTAGTTGCTATCAATCTTACAAAGTTTTATTGACAAATTTTTGTCACTCCAAAATTTTTATTTTTAGAAAATTGTACGTGGACATGAATATCTTCAGGAAGTTTGACTCTAAGAAGAACTCCAAGGGTGTTATTGGGGAGTCTTCTGGCAATGATCTCCACCCCCGGAGGTTGGCGGAAGTACGACCGTGCGAATGGCCGCACACCCCGTTCCTGTAAGAGGCTGGAATTCTTGAGGAGTTCATGCAATATATTGCTAATGCCGGCCTCACCGACTTCATCGCAGATGAGTGTGACCAGCACCACATCCTCACAAACATCTTTGTTCAGAGCTTTACTTTCTTGCCTAGGAATAATCCTCCTGAAGTGAGCTTTGATTTATATGCTGAAAACCATCAGATACCACTTACTGAGTTTTGTGACATATGCATGATCACGTCTAATGGGAGCTTGGCTGAGCCTAGGTCGGCCGAGTTTGAGGCCTTTTATCGCACTCTGACAGTGGGTGATGAGAGAGGAGTGTCAGCCATCACTGCCGCTGGCTTACATTTTCCCGCTGTTCGTTACTTTGCACTTTTTATTGCCAAATGCTTGCTTGCTAGGGAGAAGGTGGGTGCACTTAGTTCACTAGACCTTGATGTTTTACGTCGTGCACTGGAGGGCGACACCACGCATACCTTAGGAGCTATTGTGGCTCGTCGCCTCCATCTTAATAAAACTCAGGGCAAAATACATGGTCGGATTTTTGCCACTCGTTTGGTAGCTCATTTCGAGGCAGAGATACGCCCACATGATTTCCCTCTGACCAAAGTTTACTTAGACCGTGCAGCCATGGATCACCACCATTTTACTGATATCGAATCACCTCACATCCCTATTCCGTATAACCTGGTTTTTAGTGTGAGGACTCGTGATGTTATTCCATTGCCTGCTCCTACTTTGTTTGATCTTGTTGCCAGGGTAGATATAGGATTATGCCTGCAGACATCATCGCCTATCAGAACGCTCAGGCCGCTGAGGAGGCAGCACAGGAGGAGCTTCCATAGTGGGATCAGTGGATGCCTACTCCTCAGCAGGGCTACTACTCGATTACCAAGTTAGGCCAAAAGCCTAAGCTTGGGGGAGTACGTGTCTCTCACCGACACTACATTCATGTCCACTTGTCCCATTTGTCAGTGCCAACACTTTTTCATTGTATCGTCCAAGCTTAGATTTATTTTCTTGCTTTCATGTGTGTTTGAAAAACTTTAGAAAAATCAAAAAAATAGTTGTAGTTAATTTACTTTCTATGCATGCTTAGTAGTAGTACTAAAAAGAAAATCCAAAAAGATATCGTTGTTCTTCTTTTGCTTGTTGGGAGCTTTCCCGTGTAAATAGTTTGTCTCGTTTGTGCTTTTCCCTTTTATTTTCTTGCTATAGAAAACCAAAAAACTCCAAAAATATTTCAGTGTGTTTCTCTGAATTTATTTTTCTTTTTATTCGAGTTGTACCGCGGAGAAGACCACGATGAAAATGTTGAGTGGCTCTCATATGAATAATTGTTGAACTAATAAAGAGCCCATTTCACCTTGTCTTCTCCTATTGAATAAAATGTTTTCCAGATTCCAGCTTAGTCGATGGCACTCTTGCACTATTATTATTTTCATATCATTCGGTCGTGCAAGCGAAAGGCAATAATGACGACATTCGATGAACTGGTCGTGGTAAAGAGAAACTGGTATGAACTCGACTTGTTTTGTCTATGTAAATATGTTTAACCTAGTACCCATGATTCAGCCCCTTATGATTAAACATGTTTGCAATGACAATTAGAGATTATAGTTTCTCATGCCATGCATAAGTAGCTGGGAGTTAATAATGATTTATCTTGGATATCAACATAGCTTTAAGATGATTGTGATGTAGTATGATGATACGGTATCCTCCTCTGAATGTTCAAGTGGCTTGACTTGGTACATGTTCATGCATGTAGTTGAATCAAAACCAGCATAGCCTCTATAATATTTATGTTCATGGTGTTCATATCCTACTCATGCTAGTGTCCAATGTTACTTATGCATAATGCATGGTTATGATCGTTGTTGCTCTCTAGCTGGCCGCTTCTCAATCTTAATTGCTAGCCTTCGTCTGTACTAAGTGGGAACTCTGCTTGTACATCAAAAACCGTGAACCCAAAGTTATTCCAGATGAGTCCACCATACCTACCTATATACGGTATTACCCTGCCGTCCTAAGTAAATTTGCATGTGCCACCTCTAAAAACTTCTAAAAAAAATTATCTGTTTTGTGTGCCTGGATCGTTCATGGAATGACAGGAGGTGGTCGATATCTTCCGTGCTAAGCGGGTTATTTTCAGGTCGAGTGTTTATTCACTCGCCATCGCATGTGAAAATGGGCGGTAATAGGGATGCCCAGTCCCGAACTGCAAACATGAAAAAGAGTTCATCTCTGAAATGATTAAACAAAAACTCCCAATGGAGTCAAAACCTTTACTTTTACCGCTTGGGAACAGCCACTAGCGTGCTTAGCATGGAAGATGTTGATAACTGATGGTTGTGAAGTGAATAGGAAGGGTGCATGTCTCAAAATATCATTTATCTCTGTTTTCAAAATTGAGCTCTGTCACCTCTGCAAATGACTGCTTCCCTCTGCGAAGGGACTATCTATTTAGTTTTATGTTGTGTCATCTTCTAAAAAACAAGCGCCAGAAACTGAGTAGAGCACAGCTGCCATGATTTACGCATTGTGTGTAGCTAATGTTGGGTGCATCATGAGTGGATCTTTTCTACCATGATTTACAATGTTTAGTCGCTGCTTGAACTTTGGAGGTGCTCTGCATTTATGTTTTGCGGTCTCAGAAAGGGCTAGCGAGATACCATTATTGTCATATTATATCATGGTTGTTTTGACAATGTGTTGCCGTTTGAGATATCTTATTATTGCTCGCTAGCTGATTATGTCATTGATCTGAGTCATTATATCTTTAAGAGTTATTGTCAACATGGTTAGTTATAATGTTGGCTGAAAACCTGGGTGTTGTTTAAGCTTATTTATGCAAACAAGAGCAAAAGAGTTCGTAAAAGTTTCTCTTTCTCACTTTCAGTTTATCAACTGAATTGCTTGAGGACAAGCAACGGTTTAAGCTTGGGGGAGTTGATATGTCTCCAACGTATCTACTTTTTCTCACGCTTTTCCTCTTGTTTTGGACTCTAATTTGCATGATTTGAATGAAACTAACCCCGGACTGAAGTTGTTTTCAGCAGAACTACCATGGTGTTGTTTTTGTGCAGAAATAAAAGTTCTCGGAATGGAACGAAACTTTGCGAGGATTTTTTATATCAATAATAAGAATTTATGGAGCCAAGACCCACCAGAGAGGGGCCCCTGGGTAGGCACAACCCACCAGGGCACGCCCCCCTCTCCTGCACGCCCAGGTGGGTTGTACCCACCTGGTGGCTGATGTGGAGCATTGTAACATCCCAAATTTTCAATTTGGAATGTTATACATTAGATCATCATGCATATATTATTTTTCTTGCATTTTGGTCGATCCTAGAAATTTCACGCAACTCAAGGACCTTCGGAGAGAGTTGGAGATATCATTATTTACATATTTGAGAGTTTTCTCGAATTTGAAAAGAGGATCATTTGATTTATTTATTTCATCTTCAATTATTTTTCCGATATCAAAATATGAGAGAGGGAATAACATGACTTTCCCAAAATATAGGAAAAATGAAGATTTAATAAATAGATCAAATTTCGTTTTTCCGGTGTTTGTTTGTTTTTCTTTGGATAGGGAAAATGCGCGTTTTCGAAATTGCATTTTAGGTCCGTAGAAAAGTTCATTTTGTTCGACTCATTTTTAGGAGTCGGGGAAATTTTACTTTAGGGTTTTTGGAGCCCGTTTAGTTTTTCTTTTTCTTGTTTTTCTGCGCGCGGAACCGATTTAAAAAAAGGGAGCCAGGCCAGCCGGGCCAAGGCCCAGGCCAGCCGCCGCCCCAGCTCCCTGTGCGCTAGCGCCAGGGGCTTCGCTCGCCGAGTCCCAGCGGGACTCCAGGAGCCGGCCGCCCCTCCCTTGCCCCTTGGCCAAGTCTTTAGCCCCCCCCCCTTTTCCTTGTTTCGTTTTTCCTTTTTCCTACTCTATTTCTTGTCCCCTACCCCAAGTAATCTCTCCCCTCTCCTATTTAAATACCCCCATAGACCCCCCCTCTCCTCACACCAAAAAACCCCAAACCCCCGCTCCTCCCCAAGCCGCGCCCCAGCCCGCTCCCCTCACCCGCCGCCGCCGCCCCTATAGCGCCGCTGCCGTCGCCCTAGCACGCCGCCGTCGCCACCGTTCGCCCCGCCTCGCCGGAGGTAGCCCCGCGCCTCTCTTTTTCTTCCCCGTGGTTCGGTTCTTTTAAAAGAAACCGTTCCGGTTTTCTTTTCCGGTTTTCTCTCCGATTCTTCGTTTCGGTTCTTTTCCGAAAACCCTAGATCGGTTTTTCGTTTTCTTTTTCGGTTTCTTTTCCGAAACCCCTAGATCTGTTTTCCGTTTTCTTTTTCGGTTTCTTTTTCGAAAACCCTAGATCAGTTTTCGTTCTTCTTTAGGACCGTTCGTCTCAACGAACGTGATCACCGATTATTCCCGGTTACCGACGCCCGTTCGTTTAATCGTTCGTCTCTTTCTTTTCGTCGGATTTATTCCGTGATCGCGATCTCAGATCCGATCTTCGTTCTAGTTTATCTTCTCGCCTGTTTATCGGAATCAGGTGATTCAAGCGCCTGGAGTTTCGTCTCGAAACCGCCGTTTCGTCTAATCAACTTGAATAAGTTTTTGCTATGGTAAAATTTGACCTAGTTTCAACTTGCTAGAACCGAGTTGTTTTCTTCCGCCGTTTGTTTTCCGCCGTTTGTTCGGTTCGTTCTTTCTTTGCAACCGGAGTTCTTAAGTTGAACTTTCTGGTTCGTCCTCTCATTCGAGTTTTACTTGTGCATTAGATGAGTACTTATTGTGTGGTTACTATTGTTTGCTTAAGATAGATTGACCGGAGTGTGACGAGTAGATCTATCAAGAGTTTTAAGTGCGAATCATCTTCATCTACATTGCAGGCAAGTTCACACTTTGATCATACCTTTTCTACAACCCAGTTTTATTGCATTAGATCAATCCTCTCACATTGCATGATTAGGATCTAATTAAACTGTGGGATGGGAAGTAGATGAGGTAGTACCTATCACCTGTATTATTATGAAACCTTTGGGAGTTACTTCTACGTTTGCTTATTATGTCATGCTATGCTAGTAGACGTGGATTGGGTGAGTGATATCCATGACAGATGTGAGTTGATAATTTTAATGGTTTATCTAAGGTGGCAACTTAAACACACATCTGGGTGGATTGAGGCACCTGATGTCTATCAGGACTTGCCTGTTTTATTTTGGACCGCCGCCCAGGCTCAAAGGGATCATAAGATCTTTCAAACTAGAAACTTACGTGTGCAGCCACATGCTACTATGGGCTCTGGCATAGTTGACTAAGTTGTGCGAACTCTTACGGGGTGGATTAGCAGATGTAGGGGTTGTAGGTGGTACGGTCTACCCCACATGTAAGGTGCTAGCGCTTCTGAAAGACTATGTCTCGGTCATCCGTTTCTCAAACACCATGTAGTGCGAGAAAACAACCAGAGGCGATCGAGTCATGTGGGAAAAGTGCGCAAACCTCTGCAGAGTGTACAAACTAATCATGATTAGCCGTGTCCCCGGTTATGGACATCTTGAGTCTCTAGTACTTGAATATCATGTGAATCTCAACATGTTACTTCTAATTAATGTTGTTGGGTTTTAATTATTTTTAATTGGGATTGAGAATGCTGTCAACCATTCTCAATGTTTCACAACCACCATGATAGTTAAATAAATTTATTCCTTTGCAGTAGGGAAAAATTGGCTTTTCGCAAAAACCTTATAACCATAGAGCTTTTCCACCAGCCATATATGCATATAGTGATAGCCTTTGTTCATCATTTTTCTCTATGGTGTGAATTTGCCAGTACATTCAATGTACTGACCCGTTTCGGGCTGCAACGTCTCATGTTGCAGGATTATCTTACGACGAGTAAGTGATACGTTAGGGTTACGATTTCTACACTCAACTTTGTCGTTGGTGTTGATGGGAATCCACAACCTTGTTGCTTCCGCTTATGGATTGACGTAATAGTATTTACGTTACTTTATACATGTGATTTACCTCTGTTATAAATCCTTCGAGTACTGTGTGTGTCAGCATACCGATCCAGGGATGACACTTAAGCACAGAGACTTGATCCATTCGGGTCAGGTCGCTACAAGATGGTATCAGAGCACATGTTGACTGTAGGACGTGACCCTAGAAATTGGCAAGCCATAGCAAAGATTTTTCTCTACAACTTTCCCTTTCAAAAAGATCTTTTATCTATCTTCTCTTCTGAGTTTATTCAAATTTCTCTTTAATGAGACTATACCCCTTTCCCCTTTTGACCACTCAAAGATTCCACTGATGAGACCACTCCAAGATGTACAAGATATCGGACAACTCCGACCACTACGGAATGAAGAGTATTTTCCGTGCATCTGAATAATGGAAACTACAACGGTTGAAGACTCCGAAGACTAGGAGAATTGAAGGCTCTATAGAATTTCCAGATTGAGTATGACCTAGGAAGGCTACCCTTATGGAACTTGGCAGACTATGGAAGTTGTCAATACCCGAGATCAAGGTGTATTGGAGAAAGACCAAAACATGGAGAGTTGAGAACTCAAGGTTTTATCAAGAAACCCTAAGGCAGGAGATATCAACTGTGGAGAGATAGCTCATGGAAATGACAAGAGCAGAAACACGGTTATCCGTGATGTCATCACCCGCTAATGCTATTGTCACCGTGCTGAGTTAAGGATGCATGTCTTTAGAATGGATTTGATGGAAGAAGGCTGATGGAGCACCTATCATAATATGAAGTTTTAGCCCTAGCCGGTGTATCACTAGGATCTGGAATAGTACATCAAGAAGTTTAAAATGGAGCTCCAGGAAGTCGTATTAGACAAGGAAGTATTTCATGAGGAACTCAGGATCCTGAAGATGAGAGTAGACAAGCTGGAGGAGCTACAACCTCGAGATACCGGAGAATTGTCAAGAACTAAAGGACAATATGGCCATGGTTCATGTGAAGGATGTTGAAACCTAGAAGTTTGAAATACAACTCCAGAATATTAAAGGATGTCACGAGAGATTTCACGTCAACATAGATTGATCTGGCAAAAGAACTTGAGAAAGATAAGCATGATCAGAAGAAGCCATTGGGGGCATGAACAAGGCTTGAAGAGTTTGGTGACGTTGACCTTAGCAGACCAAACCCCTGTTATATGCCTACGTTAGATGCGATGTTTGTGAGCTGTCAGTTGTTTGATGTTTTCCCGACAGCCACAAATAAAATCTGTCTTTTCAAAACTTTTGTTTGTATTGTGTGCATCCCTCTCCCTCTCTCCTATCTTACCCCAAACCCATGGACCCAATAGATGATGAATGGAGATGAGCTTGTATTTTCTGGACCGATGAGTCAATTGGAGACAGACCGATGGATTCGGAACATGGAGGATCATATGGAGAACAACCCTATAGTCGGAAAGGATATGGCCCAGCATGCTCTTCAATGCTTTGAAAGAGGTGCTGCTACTTGATGGAGGATGTACCAAACCATCAATGGATGGCAAGGAGTAACCACTTGGAAGGAATTTAAGTTGACTTTGCCAAAGTCTCGGCTTGTTTCCCAGAAGTTGAAGCCTTATGGAAAGGATATGAAGAAACCTTGTGCATGCAAGATTTGTGGAGAAATAGGACACACCCATAAAGAACACAAGGATGAATGCCCTAACTGTGGAGGAAGTCACCCAGCTGAAGAATGCCCAACTAGGCAGATCACTTGTTTCTTGTGTGAAGGGACTACCCACTATCCTGCTCAGTGTCACATTTACCCCATGGTACAACGAACCATCCAGCAGAAGAACGAAGTAATGAAAGGAGCCCTCATGGAAATTTTAGAAGAACCCGTGATGAAGGAAGATGTGGAAGACACACCTAAAGAGGACCCGAGTAAACCCTGCACTAAATCTTGCTATTCATGTGGAGAAGAAGGACACATCTCCCAAAATTGTATAAAGGGGGATCTAGTAGAATTCCCAACGGAGGAAGTAGCGTATGACCCACAGGAAATAGAAGCTCTGATTGGAATGGAAAAGACCAGGAAGAGAAACCGATTGGAGCCCAGGAGGAACCTGAGTCATATCACATGTTTCAGGTGCAAAAATTCAGGACACAACTTCAATGATTGCCCAAAAGGGAAGATGAGGACCCCAGGAGGCTATATAATCACAAGGAAACCTCGAAACTTGTCAGAAGTAATATGTTTCCGTTGTAATGAATCAGGGCACTTTGCCAGAGATTGTCCGAAGGAGAAGGAGACTTGTGATAAATAGTTGAGTTTGTAACAGAAGAAATATAGTCGTAGTAGTGAGAACATTTTCCTTTATATTGAGGTGTTGAGTTGAGGCATGTAATGGAAAAAACAGGAGATTGTAATAATTTGAGAATCAATAAAGTTAGCAGTGTGGGTACTGATTTGGATTTTATGAATTACTCTATGAAGAAGGATTTTGACCATTTTGAGGATAAGAGAAATATGGTCTATGGAAGATTTGTGCATTTTAAGGGTGGTAGTACCCTGTAAGAACCATTGACCCCTGGAAAAGATAAGCATACTCCACTGAGTGGATTTTGGACAAAATGAATACGAGTTTTGTCTTGATATGTGAGTAAGTAGGATGGAGTTGGAGACCGTCCGTTGGACCAAATGTGATCAAGGAGTCGGAAGAGAATGTTAAGTTGATTCGAGATAGACTGAAGGTAGCTCAGTCCAGGTAGAAGAGTTATGCAGACTCAAAAACGCAAGGACGTAGTCTATGAAATTTGGAGACAGAGCATGTCTTCGCATGTCCCCTATGCGAGGAGTTAAACAATTTGGAGTTAAGGGACAGTTAGCCCCGAGATTTGTAGGACCATACCGAGTTTTGGAGCATATGGGAGAAGTGGCCAACAAGTTGGAGTTACCCGAAGGACTGTCAGGAGTTCAAGATGTGTTTCACATTTCCCAGTTGAAGAAGTGCCATGCAGAGATGGCCAATATTCCCATGTAAGGACGCTTGACCCTGGAAAGGATAATGATGTTCCACGAAGTGAATATGGAATTCATTTTATCTCGATATGAGGGATATTCCACGAGGATGAAGAGATAAATTACTATTGGATATGAAGGAGATATGATGTCAGAAATATGGATCAATGGAAAACTCCATGATGAGTCTGAGTAATCATGTCCTAGTTTGGTGCCAATAGAAGGAAGGAAGACAATACAATTGGATGGATTTAAGAATACTAGGAAGTTGGAAGTTGGACTAATGATCAGTTGCCCGATGATAAGTTCAAAGGACTACAAGTGATGAGATGGGCTATAACCCACAGGCCCCAGGACCTGCCAAGAAGCAAGCACATACTCGCTGAAGGAAGGACCCTGGAAGAGGATATACCTTTGCCGATAGACGATCTTATAGGAGTTTACGCAAACCTGAGAGTGGTGAAGGAATGCTAGATGTTGTCTGGCTTGCAGAATCAATGGATTATTCCGAACTTGGTTCGTCGATGAGAGAAATTCTGCAATGCTTGTGAGGATGACCAAGTGTTAGAGTACGAGATTCGCTAAACTGTATACAAGGTAATGATTTGGGTGCGGGATGGATTGATCACCATACCGACTTACTCTTATTATTCGCCTTGTTATATGGGATGGTGAATCTGAGTGACTTACCTATAGTAGAGAGACGACGATGAAAACCTTGTTTAAACCATAGAATGGTATAGCAATTTTTTTCCCTTGTACACGGCAGCTTTTTGCCAACCGTAGGTTATACGGTGAGGATCAACCAAGACCCATTTCCTGCAGGAGAAACCATACATTGTTGACCACCATGAGATATCGATAGTTGTTTAGTTTTGGCGCCCGACCCGTCAGCTAAGAAGACCCAATCTCGAAATAACCTTACCAAGAGGAAAGGACAGAAGAATTGAGGAAAAGGTTATGCCACTACCAGAAGAGCTCAGAGAAGGAATTTTCTCGAGGATCTGAGAAGACCAACACTGTCAAGAATAAGGATGGAGTATATGAGTTTTGATGGAACAGTAACCATGCTTCTAAGGGTGGTAGCACCCCAGACCCCGGAGACGATCGAGGGATTTTGAGAAGACCCCCAAACCCTAACCTTTTCTTGCTAGCCTCTCCGAATCTCGAGGACGAGATTCCTTTTAAGGGTGGTAGGTTTGTAACATCCCAAATTTTCAATTTGGAATGTTATACATTAGATCATCATGCATATCTTATTTTTCTTGCATTTTGGTCGATCCTAGAAATTTCACGCAACTCAAGGACCTTCGGAGAGAGTTGGAGATTTCGTTATTTTCATATTTGAGAGTTTTCTCGAATTTGAAAAGAGGATCATTTGATTTATTATTTCATCTTCAATTATTTTTCCGATATCAAAATATGAGAGAGGGAATAACATGACTTTCCCAAAATATAGGAAAAATGAAGATTTAATAAATAGATCAAATTTTGTTTTTCCGGTGTTTGTTTGTTTTTCTTTGGATAGGGAAAAATGCGCGTTTTCGAAATTGCATTTTAGGTCCGTAGAAAAGTTCATTTTGTTCGACTCATTTTTAGGAGTCGGGGAAAATTTACTTTAGGGTTTTTGGAGCCCGTTTAGTTTTTCTTTTTCTTGTTTTTCTGCGAGCGGAACCGATTAAAAAAAAGGGAGCCAGGCCAGCCGCCGCCCCAGCTCCCTGTGCGCTAGCGCCAGGGGCTTCGCTCGCCGAGTCCCAGCGGGACTCTAGGAGCCGGCCGCCCCTCCCTTGCCCCTTGGCCAAGTCTTTAGCCCCCCCCCCCCTTTTCCTTGTTTCGTTTTTCCTTTTTCCTACTCTATTTCTTGTCCCTACCCCAAG
>NC_041388.1:233551843-233568517 GCF_002162155.2 Triticum dicoccoides | reverse complement strand
AAGCCGTGCCCCACCCCGCTCCCCTCACCCGCCGCCGCCGCCCCTATAGCGCCGCCGCCGCCCTAGCACGCCGCCGTCGCCACCGTTCGCCCCGCCTCGCCGGAGGTAGCCCCGCGCCTCTCTTTTTCTTCCCCGCGGTTCGGTTCTTTTAAAAGAAACCGTTCCGGTTTTCTTTTCCGGTTTTCTCTCCGATTCTTCGTTTCGGTTCTTTTCCGAAACCCCTAGATCGGTTTTCCGTTTTCTTTTTTGGTTTCTTTTCTGAAAACCCTAGATCGGTTTTTGTTCTTCTTTCGGACCGTTCGTCTCAACGAACGTGATCACCGATTATTCCCGGTTAACAACGCCTGTTCATTTAACCGTTTGTCTCTTTCTTTTCGTCGGATTTATTCCGCGACCGCGATCTCAGATCCGATCTTCGTTCTAGTTTATCTTCTCGCCCGATATCGGAATCAGGTGATTCAAGCGCCTGGAGTTTCGTCTCGAAACCGCCGTTCCGTCTAATCAACTTGAACAAGTTTTTGCCCTGGTAAAATTTGACCTAGTTTCAACTTGCTAGAACCGAGTTGTTTTCTTCCGGCGTTTGTTTTCCGTCGTTTGTTCGGTTCGTTCTTTCTTTGCAACCGGAGTTCTTAAGTTGAACTTTCTGGTTCGTCCTCTCATTCGAGTTTTACTTGTGCATTAGATGAGTACTTATTGTGTGGTTACTATTGTTTGCTTACGATAGATTGACCGGAGTGTGACGAGTAGATCTATCAAGAGTTTTAAGTGTGAATCATCTTCATCTACATTGCAGGCAAGTTCACACTTTGATCATACCTTTTCTACAACCCAGTTTTATTGCATTAGATCAATCCTCTCACATTGCATGATTAGGATCTAATTAAACTGTGGGATGGGAAGTAGATGAGGTAGTACCTGTCACCTGTATTATTATGAAACCTTTGGGAGTTACTTCTACGTTTGCTTATTATGCCATGTTATGCTAGTAGACGTGGATTGGGTGAGTGATATCCATGACAGATGTGAGTTGATAATTTTATAGGTTTATCTAAGGTGGCAACTTAAACACACATCTGGGTGGATTGAGGCACCTGATGTCTATCAGGACTTGCCTGTTTTATTTTGGACCGCCACCCAGGCTCAAAGGGATCATAAGATCTTTCAAACTAGAAACTTACGTGTGCAGCCACATGCTACTATGGGCTCTGCCATAGTTGACTAAGTTGTGCGAACTCTTACGAGGTGGACTAGCAGATGTAGGGGTTGTAGGTGGTACGGTCTACCCCACATGTAAGGTGCTAGCGCTTCTGAAAGACTATGTCTCGGTCATCCGTTTCTCAAACACCATGTAGTGCGAGAAAACAACCGGAGGCGATTGAGTCATGTGGGAAAAGTGCGCAAACCTCTGTAGAGTGTACAAACTAATCATGATTAGCCGTGTCCCCGGTTATGGACAACTTGAGTATCTAGTACTTGAATATCATGTGAATCTCAACATGTTACTTCTAATTAATGTTGTTGGGTTTTAATTATTTTTAATTGGGATTGAGAATGCTGTCAACCATTCTCAATGTTTCACAACCACCATGATAGTTAAATAAATTTATTCCTTTGCAGTAGGGAAAAATTGTCTTTTCGCAAAAACCTTATAACCATAGAGCTTTTCCACCAGCCATATATGCATATAGTGCTAGCCTTTGTTCATCATTTTTCTCTATGGTGTGAATTTGCCAGTACATTCAATGTACTGACCCGTTTCGGGCTGCAACGTCTCATGTTGCAGGATTATCTTACGACGAGTAAGTGATACGTTAGGGTTACGATTTCTACACTCAACTTTGCCGTTGGTGTTGATGGGAATCCACAACCTTGTTGCTTCCGCTTATGGATTGAGGTAATAGTATTTACGTTACTTTATACATGTGATTTACCTCTGTTATAAATCCTTCGAGTATTGTGTGTGTCAGCATACCGATCCAGGGATGACACTTAAGCACAGAGACTTGATCCATTCGGGTCAGGTCGCTACAAGCATCCCACGTTCATCCCCATGCACACTCCGACTATGCTCCAAGCCCCAAGAGGACATATGACGAGAACTCGAACATACACCATTGGACATAAGGTGAACTTGCTCCTCTCCGAACCACCACTTTCCGCATGTGAGACATGGCTACTACCTCAAATATATGTGTTATGCATGACGAGAAACAAAGAGGAAGACCATGGAAAAGATGGCAAGGACACCAAATACAAGAACTACCGAAGAAGATCTAGCGAGCGGACATCCGGACGACACCGGACGACCGGAGCTTGAAGCCTGAGCCAAACGAGCGGACGTCCGATGCCACTGGACGACCGGCCACTTCCGGAAATCCGGTACTTCAGCGACTGAGCCAGAATCTATGGAAGTCCGAGGATCCCCGGACGTCCGGACCTCCGCGAGCCACCAGATGACCGGCACCCACCGGACGTCCGACGCCTGTCTGCGCATAGTGTATCAGGCCGATCCCACGTACCCCTTCGCCCTCACTTAACCCTTCGTGGCCCTAGACTATATATACTCCTCCACCTCCTCCTAGTTAGGGTTAGCAAAGTAGTAGCTCATTAGAGATAGAGCTTTGATCATACATTATGGATCTACTCCACGAGAGAGACCGCGGCCCCTCTTTAGAGAAGATCCACCTTGGATTCAAGACCCCCTTTTGGGTGGCCCCATCAAGACCTCCTTTGGAGAAGAACCGGTTACCCTATGTATCGTCCTTTGTTTGATTTGGATCATGTATCTCTTTGTGTTTCGAGGATATAGCATATGTGTGACTGTCTCTTGTTGGTTTGAGTGATTCTCTCGTGTTTCCCCTCGTGCTTCCCCTCGTGATTCCCCTTGTGTTCTTCGTGTTCATCGCGGTATCCGCTCCTTTCGTGAAAGATCAGCCGTATAGGGTTCCACCCTACATCAAATTGGTATCATGAGCCACGATGATCACGATTTCGGAGCCTCCCCTCGTTGTTTTCTAGCCTAATTTTGTTGTGTTCTACCCTAAATTCGAAAATCCCCACCAAAAATAGCCCCAAATTATTTTGTGATTTGTTGTTTTCAGGAAGTTTTGTTGGATTGGATCCATGGATTTGCTTAGTTTCAAGTGTATCTAGCATTACACCAAGTTTCCCCATCTTTCATCCACGAAATCTCATCAATTTTGCACCCAAAATCTCCATTTTCCACCAAAAATCACGTCCCGAAACTCACATCTCGCGTTGACCCCGACCCACCGGACGACCGACGTTTCTACGGACGCCCGGAGCCCTAGGAACGACCAGATGTCCGCAAACTTCCGGACGACCAGAACCCCCTAACCCGAGCCAAATTTACGGATTTCCGAGCCCTCCGGACGTCCGGCCACCGGACATCCGTCCTTTTACGGACGTCCATAACCTGTAGTTTCAGACTTCCGCTGATTTCTGTTTCGGCCATAACTAATTCATCTGAACTCCTATTTTGACATTCTTTAGCTTGTTTTTAAGCTCTTGACATTCCCCTTCCCACAAAAATACTACCATAATCTTTTGACTCCATCAAATTTTTGGAATTGTGGCATCTTTGCCTAGGTCCTCCACCACATCATCCACTACACCACCACCGACTTCCGCAACCTAACCAATTTTGTTCCCCATCGCATTAGTGGTTGCTTGAGGAGTGATTTGAGTCTCCTAAGGTGTCTAGGCTACTTACGGACGGTGGCTTCTTCATCAACCATCACCACCACTACCACATAGGCTTACCCACCATACACTTCCGTCACCCCAACTTAACCCAATTTGGTTTGAGTTGTGAGTTGTGTCTCCTAAGGTGTTTCGGCTACTTAGGGACGGTGAACTTCAACTCCGACTCACATAACCCAATAACCCTCCACTTCTGCATTGCCTACTCGCATAACCCATCATTGCATTTCCACAATCCCATTGAGCTTCCGCAACACCACCACCGCATTCCCGCTACCACCATTTGACATTTGAGATTTTGAGTTCGCGGTTTTTTCGTTTCCTAAGGTGTTTCGGCTACTTAGGGACGAGTGTCCATCATCTTGGTAACTACAACAAGATCACTGCCACTCATCATCGCCAAGGACGGTAACCTCCATATAATCTTGGTATCGTGGTATCCCTCCATTGTATATTCCCTTGCCATTGCATTGATAACCCCTAGCCCATTTTGTGTCACTTGCCTATCGAGACTAGCCATTTGAGTATTGTTGGCAATGTTACTTGTGCACATTAGTGATCTACACCTCCCATTGCATACATACCGTATCATATTGGTATCATCATATCATCTCTTGTGCCTCAAGTTTGTTCCTGCATATACCCAATCGCTATCTCGGTTTGTGCATTGTGCAAAGTGGTCGTATACAAAAAAAGAAGAAATAAGCTTTTAAGCAAAAGATAAAGAGCAAAGAAGCTTGTAAGCAATAGCCATAGCATCATACCACATTGCATATAAGATTGTCATATCCGATCATCTTGGATCATACCACCGGAACATCATACATAGCATACTTGGGATAGAAAGTTCATACATTTTGCATCTTATAGGTTGTGCACAAGTGTCGTATCCACCTATAGAGCAAACGTTCTAGCGTCTCTCTTGAGTTTTGCAACACGATTGTTTTCTGTGGATTCCACATTTTGTTCTCATCCCTTGGTTGCATTACCCCATTTATCTATCCGTGTGTGCGTTTCCGTGTGCCATTCATTGCTATTGATCTACTTGTTACACTTGCGAATTTGTGATTCTCTTTCAACATTATTGACTCTTGCTAACATTTTACATCAATTTTTTGTGTGCCACTATCCTCACCGAGCTCCACCATAAGCCTTATTTGTGTAGGTGTGAGAAACCGACAAGAATTGGTACCAATTGTGCTATTTCCTTGTTACATCATTGAGTGATCATTGATCCATCTTCAACATCGGTCAAGGTACATTTGGTATAAGTTCTTCTCTTTCTCCCACTCATATTTTCTCGAGTCTTGTGATGGATAGGCAAGGCATTTCATCTCCGGTCTTCTATGACAACGATGACGTGAACAACTACATCACCAAAGCATCAATCTTCGATCTACAACGACAAATGCAAGGTACACAATCAAAATTGAGAGAGCGCATCGAGAACCTCTCCATCGACATTCGTCACTCTGAAGCAAGCAAAAACGGACTACACCGACGACAAGCTTTCCGAACAAAAGGAGGAGCAAGATGCAAGGATGGAGGACATTCGGACCTTGTTGATCAACCGTTCTTCCCCTTGATCATCCTCAAGGCGGCGACGTTCAAGTCACAAGTCTTCGGAGTGCAAACGTGATGCAAGCGCAAGTCGTCCACGTCCACATATCCATGGCGACCACCATCACGTTCGTGATCCACATCGTCATGAAGGGCAAGTCACCTCCAAGCAACATGTGCGCGACGACGAACGCCATCGAGCTCAAGTACGACAACGACACCATCAACATGAAGATGCTTGAGATGCGCCTACCTACAAGTCCCAACAAGCTCTACATCAAGCTACGGCCCAACTTCATGAGCACAAGAGAAGACCGCGAGACGAGCACCACCAAGACGGAGCTACGGCTACAACAACTACTTCGGCATCTTTGCCAAGTGCTATCAAGGCATCTTCGCCTTTGGACGTATGGCATCTTCGCCTACTTCCCATGAGTTCGCCTACATCGACATCATCAAGTATAAGGCGACAACCTACAAGCGAGGGCGACACTTCCATCTTTGGAAGCCCCTCAAGGAAGATGGCCGAGCATGGGAAATTCCCTTTGTTCATGGAGACGAGCTACGAGGTGCCACATCATATGGGCCTCCAACAACAAGACGGCGACAAGAAGGTCGAGCAAGGGCCATCCCTTTTGACCACGGCGACGAGCATGAACCTCTTCAACAACATCAAGACGACACCCATATTGGACTCATACTCCGAATCAAGCTACGAGACCGCACATGAGACCTTATCTTTGGTCTTCGAGGAGAGTGATGCTGTGCCATCTTCGGCCTTCATCCACGGCTATGACTACGACATGATTGAGCATGGAGACGTTTGCATCTACATCTCTACGACACCCATATATCATGAGATGACCCAATTGCCATGTAGGAGAGCCACCACCCCATGAGTGAGATGATTGACTCCACCATATATGACATTGAGTGCATTTCCTATGAGAGGATGAGTGTGACCACCACTAGCCCCACACTTGAGAGCATGCCACACATTCTATGTGAGGTTGAGAGCCATTTGAGTGACTCCACCAACCATATGAGTGAGAGCATCCAAGACGCAGTGAGTGAGCCACAACACTTAGTGAGTGAGGTAGTTGACACGGCATGTGAGGCCACTATGATTTCTAATGACTTAACCTCTACTCCGAGTGTGTTTTCTTCTTTGGTGCTAGGTCTCCTACACGCCGACATGCCTATCCTTGACGAGTCCATCCCTCCAATGGAGACGACTGTAGCGACCAGACCTCAAACAGTCTAATCTCTATGCATCAGTGTCATCCCTGGATCAGTAATGCTGACACGCACAGTACTTGAAGGATTTATAACAGAGTAACAATCACACACTTATTACATCGAGTGTCTCAAAAGAGAACTTATTACAAATAATATGGCTTAAGGCCATCTAATAACGATAACAGTGGAAGGCTTGGAAGATAAGTGAGTCCATCAACTCCAACAGCATCACTAAGTATAGAACCACGACCTAAGGCTCCTTACTCGTCGTCTGAAAAGTCTGCAACATGAACGTTGCAGCCCGAAAACGGGTCAGCACATGGAATATGTTGGCAAAGTAACACAATAGAGCAAGAACAGAATAATTCTATCACTACATGCATATTTGCCTGGTGGAAAGCTTTATGGTTACAGTTTTGCATAAAGCCAAATTTTCCCTACTGCAAAGGAATAAATTTTATTTAACTATCATGGTAGTTGTTAAACATTGAGAGCGTAGACACCCGCTCAATCCCAATTAAACATCATCATTAAAACCCAACAAAATTAATTAAAGTCACATTATGAGATTCACATGATAATCCAAGTACTAGATACTCAAGACGTCCATAACCGGGGACACGGCTAATCATGATTAGTTAATACACTCTACAGAGGTTTGTGCACTTTTCCCCACAAGACTCGATCTCCTCCGTTGGAATTCTCGCACTACATGGTGTTTGAGAAACGGATGACCGAGACATAGTTTTTCAGAAGCGCTAGCACCTTATGATCGGGTAGACCGTTACACCAACTTTCCCCTACATCTGCTAGTCTACCACTGTAAGAGTTCGCGTGAGTTAATAAACTGTGCTAGAGCCCATAGTAGCTTGTGGCTGCACATGGAAGTTTCTAGTATGAATAATCTCATGGTCCCTTTGAGCCTGGGTGGCGGTCCATAAAGAAAACACAGCCAATCGCTGGAATACCCAGGTGCCTCAATCCACACATATGTGTATTAAAGTTTCCACCTTAAGTTGAACCATTAATTAACATTCTCACATCTGTCATGGATACACTCAAACCCAATCCACGTCTACAAGCATAGCATGGCATATGCAAACGTAGAAGTAACTCCCATGGTTTGATAATAAAACAGGTAATAGGTGCTACATCATCTACTTCCAAACCCACAATTTATTCATATCCTAACCATGCAATTGTTTGAGGATTGATCTAATGCAATAAAACTGGGTAGTAAGAGGTACGATCAAAGTGTTACTTGACTTGCTGATGATCCGTGAAACCTAGAGATTCGAAGTAGCAAGCGGCGCACTCCGGGTACTCTAACTCAAACAAACAAACAAGCATACAATAAGTACTCATCTAATGCACAGGTAGAACTCAAATAAGAGATCTAACTAGAAAGTTCAACTTAAGAACTCTGGTTTGCAAAAAGAAACAAATTGAACGAACAACGAAAGTCAAACGGCGAAATAAAACAAGCTTCGATTACTAATATGGATCTAAGTCAAATTTTACAAAAGCAAAAACTTGTTTGAGTTGGTTAAACGGAAAGAGGGTTTCGAGACGAAACTCTAGGCGCTTGAATCGCCTGATTCCGATAAACGAGCGAAGAGTTAAACTAAAACGAAAATTGGATCAGAAATCGCGATCAGAAATAATCACGGAAAATCCGAGAAAAATAGAAAACCCACGAACAGATTAACGAACGAACGTTCGTTATCTGAAACTAAACGGTGAACTCCTCCGTTAAAACAAACGAATGAGCGAACGCTCACTAAATAAAAGAACCGATAAAACCGATCTACTAAAATAAAACCTAGGGTTTTCAAAAAATGGATCGGTTTTCTTCGAAAAACAGGCGGCGAACGGTGCGGCTACCTCGTCGGACTTCGGCGGCTCGGGGCTCTGGCGGGGTGAGGCGGTGTCGGCGGCGGCCCGGCAGGCGACGGCGGCGGCGGGCGCGGTAGGCGGCGGCGAGCGGCGCGGCAAGCGGCAGCGGCAGCGGGGTATTTATGAGAGTGGGGTGGTGCGGCTTGGGGAAGGGGGCGCCGGGTCGGGGTCAGCCTCGGGAGGCGTGCCCCGGCCGGACTCGGCTGCGGCGGCGGGAGGTCTCCCGCGGGGAAGGCGGCAGCGGGCGCGGGCCTGGCCTGGCTCGGCTGGGCCTTCGGCCCAGTCAGGCGCATGGTACTTTTTTTAAAACAATTCCGCCGAAACTAAGAAAAATTCTAGAAAATAAAATAAAATTCCAAAAATGCCAAAATAAATTTTCACCGCCTAAATAAAATATTTAGAACGAGATGAACATTTTCTTGGCCCTAAAATGCAATTTAGAAAAACGTGCAATTTTTCCTAAATTCAAATAAACTAGCCAAAAACTCCAAAATAAAATCTTATTTGATTTTTTTATCAAATCTTCAATATTTCTTTATTTTAGGAAAGTCATTTTATTCCCTCTCTCATATTTGTATAATAGAAATAATTGAAGATAGAATAAATAAAATCAAAAGATCCTATTTTCAAAATTTGAGAAAGCCCAAATATGAAAATAACGAAATCCCCAACTCTCTGCGTGGGTCCTTGAGTTGTGTGGAATTTCTAGATCAGGACAAGAGCAAATAAAAATATGATATGCAGTGATGATCTAATGTATAACATATTAAATTGAAAATTTGGGATGTTACAAACCTACCCCCCTTAAGATGAATCTCGCCCTCGAGATTCGGGTTGGCTGGAAAATAGGTGAGGGTGGTCCTTCAGCAGATCTTCCTCTCGCTCCCAGGTGGATTCATCCTCGGTGTGGTGGCTCCACTGAACCTTGCAAAACTTCATAGCCTTGCTGTGGGTGACTCGGCTGGCATACTCGAGAATCTTAACTGGTTTCTCCTCATAGGTCAAATCACTATCCAACTGAATCGCTTCCAGCGGCACTGTATCTCTCAGTGGTATATCCGCCATTTCTGCATGGCACTTCTTCAACTAGGAAACGTGGAACACGTCGTGAACTCCCGACAATCCCTCAGGCAATTCCAACTTATAAGCAACTTCTCCCATGCGTTCCAAAACTTTGCATGGTCCCACAAAACGGGGCGCTAACTTTCCCTTAACTCCAAAGCGCTTAACTCCTCGAAGTGGAGATACACGAAGATAAACTCTATCTCCGACTTCGTAAACTATCTCCTTGCGTTTAGAATCTGCATAGCTCTTCTTCCTGGACTGGGATACCTTGAGCCTATCGCGAATCAACTTCACCTTCTGTTCAGAATCCTTAATCATATCTGGTCCAAACAACTGGCGGTCTCCAACTTCGTCCCACGATAATGGTGTTCTGCACCTTCTTCCGTGCAAGGCTTCAAAAGGGGCCATATTCAAACTGGATTGATAACTATTGTTGTAAGAGAACTCCGCATATGGCAAGTTGTCATCCCAACTAGATCCATAATCTAGCGCACAAGCTCTCAGCATATCCTCCAAAATCTGATTGACTCTCTCGGTCTGTCCATCGGTCTACGGATGAAAAGCTGTACTGAACTCTAGCCTGGTACCCAAAGTTTCGTGCAACTGATTCCAGAACTTTGAGGTAAACTAGGTTCCTCTATCTGATACAATGCTTCTCGGAACTCCATGCAGACATACGATCCTGGTCATGTATATCTTTGCCAACTTAGCACTGGTGTAAGTGGTCTTCACTGGGATGAAATGAGCTACCTTCGTCAAGCGATCGACTACAACCCATATCGATTCATAGCCTGAACGGGTCCTAGGTAATCCCATGATAAAATCCATGCCTAGCTTACCCCACTTCCATTCGGGTATCGGCAATGGCTGTAGCAATCCTATTGGCTTCTGATGCTCTGCCTTTACTCTCTGACATACATCACAAACTGCTACATACTCTGCAATATCCTTCTTCATCCCGGTCCACCAGAAAGTGTCTTTCAAATCCAAATACATCTCGGTATTTCCTGGGTGAATCGAGTATGGCGAATCATGGGCCTCTTGCAGAATTAGCTTCCTGATCTTCGGGTCATTAGGCACATAAACGCGGTCTTCAAACCATAAGGTATCGTGTTCATCCTCACGAAATCCTTTAACTTTTCCCTTGCTCATCTTCTCCTTTATGGTGGCAATTTCCTTGTCGATCTTCTTAGCTTCTCAGATCTTATCCATCAGAGTAGACTGAATCTCCAATGCTGCTACATAGCCTCTCGGAACTATCTCCAAACATAGCTCACGAAGATCCTCGGCTAACTCCTTTGGTAACTCTCCGGTCATTAGTGTGTTAACCTGGCTCTTGCGGCTCAATGCGTCAGCTACTACGTTAGCCTTTCCAGGATGATAATGTAATCTCATATCATAATACTTGATGAGCTCCAACCATCTTCTTTGCCTGAGATTCAACTCCTTCTGTGTGAAGATGTACTTCAAACTCTTGTGATCCGTGTACACCTCACAATGGTTCTAATGAGAAAATGTCTCCACGTCTTTAAGACGTGCACTACGGTTGCTAACTCAAAGTCATGTGTAGCATAATTCAACTCCTGGGGCTTAAGCTGTCGTGAGGCATATGAAACAACTCTTCCCTCCTGCATAAGCACTGCTCCAAGTCCTCGACGTGAAGCGTCGCAATATAATTCATAATCCTTGCGCTGATCTGGCAGAATCAACACTAGCGATATAACCAAACGTTTCTTCAACTCCTGGAAACTGTCCTCACATTCCTTAGTCCATTTGAACTTGGTATCCTTCTTCAACAACTCCGTCATAGGTTTTGCAATCTTCAAAAAAAATTCAATGAACCTCCGGTAGTATCCCGCTAGTCCAAGAAAACTCCGGATCTCTCCAACTGTTGTTGGGGCTTCCCAATTTGTCACAGTGACAACCTTGGTGGGATCTACAGCTATTCCTTCTCCGGATATAACATGTCCGAGGAATCCCACTTCCTTCAACCAAAACTCACATTTGCTGAACTTGGCGTATAACTGATGTTCTCTGAGCTTACCAAGTACCAAACGCAAATGTTCTTTATGTTCTTCTTCATTCTTCGAGTAAACCAGTATATCATCAATGAACACTATGACGAACTTATCCAAAAAATCCATAAACACTTTGTTCATCATGTTCATAAAATAGGCAGGTGCGTTAGTCAGACCAATGACATAACTGTATACTCATACAGCCCATACCTTGTGGTAAAAGCTGTCTTAGGTATGTCCTGCTCTCGAATCTTCAACTGGTGGTATCCTGATCGCAAATCGATCTTGGAAAATACCTTAGCTCCTTGCAATTGGTCAAACAAATCATTGATCATCGGCAGTGGGTACTTATTCTTGATCGTCACTTCATTCAATCCTCGATAATCAACAACCATCCTTAACGATCCATCCTTCTTTTCCACTAGAAGTACTGGTGATCCCCAAGGTGACGAACTTGGGAGAATATATCCCTTATCCAGTAACTCTTTAATCTGCTTCTTAATCTCCTCCAAATCCTTTGCAGGCATTCTATACGGTCTCTTAGATATTGGTACTGTGCCTGGCAAAAGCTCAATCAAAAACTCAATGTCTTTATCTGGTGGCATGCCTGGCAATTCTTCTAGAAATACATCCGGAAAATCCTTTACCACAAGTACCTCCTCCTGTACAACTCCTGATAAGGAATTTACTTGAGTCCTATTCGGCACATGCCGTGATACATACTTGATCCTTCTCCCTTCCAGGGTGGTAAGCAAAATCGACTTACTGGCGCAATCGATGTTTCCTCCATACATCGAGAGCCAATCCATACCCAGAATTACATCCAAACCTTGTGATTCCAAAATGATTAAATCTGAGGGGAACACATGCCTACCTATACTCAATGGCTCTTAAAAACATCCTCGACTGGCCATATACTCTGCTCCTGGTGAGCTTACTAACATAGCTGTTCTAAAAACCTTGGTGGGCAGTTTATACTTATCCATGAATCCCCTTGATATGTATGAACGCGAAGCACCAGTATCGAAAAGAATGATCGCAGTAAAAGACTTAACCAAAAACTTACCGATTACTGCATCTGGCTGGGCTTCAACCTCCTCCACGGTAACGTGGTTCACCTGTCCCCTTTTGAAAGGGTTCGGCTTCTTCCCAGAGCTTCCATTGCCATTTCCATTCTGGGCTTCAGGACATTCATTAGCATAATGTCCGGTCTTCTGACACTTATAACAAGTGACTTGACTCAGGTCTCTCTTGGCTGGGGTTGATGGGTTGGTACGGTTCTGACCGTTGCTCCCCCCATTCCCATTACCATTTTTGGGGCCATTATGATTATGCGAACTCCCTCCTCCATGGGTATGCTAAAAATGTCCTCCCGATTTTGGGGTAAAGCGTGGCTTTTGTTGAGCTCTTGAATTGTATTTCCGTTGTCCATACTTCCTCTTGCGGTTCTTAATCTGCTGCTGCTTCCCTTCTATCATAAGAGCACGATCTACCAACTCCTGGTAGTTGTTAAAAGTTTCTACCATCAACTGCATGCTCAACTCATCATTCAGTCCTTCCAGAAACTTCTCCTGCTTAGCTGCATCCGTAGCAACGTCATCCGGGGCATAACGTGCTAACTTACTAAAGTCATCCATGTATTGGCCAACTGTCCGTCCTCCTTGGCGCAAGTTGCGAAACTCACGCTTCTTTATGGCCATAGCTCCTGCTGAAACATGGGCTGTACGGAAAGCCTGCTGAAATTGGTCCCATGTCACCATGGCTATAGGGTAGGTGAGAGTGTAATTCTCCCACCATGATGTTGCTGGTCCATCCAACTGATGTGCGCCAAAACGCACCTTCTCAGCGTCAGTACATCCTGTAGTGGTTAACTCCCTTCCAATCTTGCGGAGCCAATCATCTGCTACTATAGGCTCGATGCTACTGGAGAACACCGGCGGATTCAGTATAAGGAAACGGGTTAAGTGATCAACAGGTGGTGGTGGTGGTGGTGGGTTGTTGTTGTTATTGTTCCCCTAATTCTGATTCTGGACTAGAAACTGCATCAATGCATTCTGCTGCTGGATCAATTGAGTGAGCTCCGGTGGGAAAGTAAATCCATTGCCACGTCTCGGAGGCATCTGAGGGTTTAGAAAAGATGAGAATTAAGAATAGATTGAGGTCTAGAGAGAAAACACAACCCATATGCACATGAGGCAAATGCAAACAAAATCACTTCAATCAAACAAGGGCATGCAATCGGTCTAGAATTATTGTTACAGAAGTGCTCGGACTACTCTATTTACATGGTGGAATACTACTACTGATGTGGTGGTCTACTAGAAATATTCCTCAGTTGCCGACTCCATGATATCTGCTCCAGCTTCATCTTCATAGTCATCATCGCTCAGGTCAGAGTCGGTGTCGTCGGTGTCGTCGATGATGATGCAGTCTTCCGGGCGAATCTCCCTGGGTTCTTCGTCTTCTTCTACTGGTGTGGGGTCTCCCATGAATATTCCGATCTTCTTAATCAGGTCGTCATTCTTCTCCACTAGTACGATGATTTCCTCCTCATAATCTTCACGTGTAGCCTTGATTTCTTCCTCCAGCTCCATGATTCTTGTCATCGCCTTCTTCAGATCTATCATGCCTGCACACATCTGGTTCTCCTGATGTCGAATGTGCTGGTTTAACTCCTGGATAAAAGCTGCGATTGATCTATCCTTCCTGGTGCTGATCATCTCCCATTTCTCATCTCGGCGCCCACAAATCTGGTAGATAGTATCCTTGAGATCATTGCGGTAAACTTCTCCAATACGTCCCATGGCGATGTGGGCTGCCATGCTCTTTCCTAGATTCCAGGTTCGTGCATCAAAGGAAAACTCTATGGGCTTGGTGACTGGCGCGAACGTCCTTCTTGGAACTTGAAGTTGAATCATCCAGCGCTCCTCTTCGGGTAAAGTGGCGTTGTAGGTCCCGGTGAAGCTTGGTACTCCGATGTTCACGTACTTAGTGACTTCCTTCAGGTGGCGTCCAAAGGGTGTATCTTCATCTAGTTGCGTGAACTTGTTCCTTGCATCCGCCATCCTAAAAGAGTAGAAAAGATGAGAAGTCGGAAATGAGAAGAGAGTGGTGATCTAGGTCTTTATCTTAGTGGTCGTGTCCTACAGTCAGCGTGTGCTCTGATACCATCTTGTAGCGAGCAGACCTCAAACAGTCTGATCTCTGTGCATTACTGTCATCCCTGGATCAGTAATGCTGACATGCACAGTACTTGAAGGATTTATAACAGAGTAGCAATCACACACTTATTACATCGAGTGTCTCAAAAGAGAACTTATTACAAATAACATGGCTTAAGGCCATCTAATAACAATAACAACGGAAGGCTTGGAAGATAAGTGAGTCCATCAACTCCAACGGCATCACTAAGTATAGAACCACGACCTAAGGCTCCTTACTCGTCGTCTGAAAAGTCTGCAACATGAACTTTGCAGCCCGAAAACGGGTCAGCACATGGAATATGCTGGCAAAGTAACAGAGTAGAGCAAGAACAGAATAATACTATCACTACATGCATATTTGGCTGGTGGAAAGCTCTATGGTTACAGTTTTGCGTAAAGCCAATTTTTCCCTACTGCAAAGGAATAAATTTTATTTAACTATCATGGTAGTTGTTAAACATTGATAGCGTAGACACCCTCTCAATCCCAATTAAACATCATCATTAAAACCCAACAAAATTAATTAAAGTCACATGATGAGATTCACATGATAATCCAAGTACTAGATACTCAAGACGTCCATAACCGAGGACACGGCTAATCATGATTAGTTAATACACTCTGCAAAGGTTTGCGCACTTTTCCCCACAAGACTCGATCTCCTCCATTGGAATTCTCGCACTACATGGTGTTTGAGAAACGGATGACCGAGACATAGTCTTTCAGAAGCGCTAGCACCTTACGATCGGGTACACCGTTACACCTACTTTCCCCTACATCTGCTAGTCTACCACTATAAGAGTTCACATGACTTAATCAACTATGCTAGAGCCCATAGTAGCTTGTGGCTGCACACGGAAGCTTCTAGTATGAATAATCTCATGATCCCTTTGAGCCTAGGTGGCGGTCCATAAAGAAAACACAGGCAATCGCTGGAATACCCAGGTGCCTCAATCCACCCAGATGTGTATTAAAGTTGCCACCTTAAGTTGAACCATTAATTAACATTCTCACATCTGTCATGGATACACTCAAACCCAATCCACGTCTACAAGCATAGCATGGCATAAGTAAACGTAGAAGTAACTCCCAGGGTTTGATAATAAAATAGGTAATAGGTGCTACCTCATCTACTTCCCAGCCCACAATTTATTCAGATCCTAACCATGCAATTGTTTGAGGATTGATCTAATGCAATAAAACTGGGTAATAAGAGGTATGATTAAAGTGTTACTTGCCTTGCTGATGATCCGCGAAACCTAGAGATTCGAAGTAGCAAGTGGCGCACTCCGGGTACTCTAACACAAACAAACAAGCATACAATAAGTACTCATCTAATGCACAGGTAAAACTCAAATAAGAGATCTAACCAGAAAGTTCAACTTAAGAACTCCGGTTTGCAAAAAGAAACAAATCAAACGAGACAACCAAAGTCAAACGGCGAAATAAAACAAGCTTTGATTACTAATCTGGACCTAAGTCAAATTTTACGGAAGCAAAAACTTGCTTGAGTTGGTTAAACGGAAAGAGGGTTTAGAGACGAAACTCTAGGCGCTTGAATCGCCTGATTCCAATAAACGAGTGAAAAGTTAAACTAAAACGAAAATCAGATCAGAAATCGCGATAAAAAATAATCATGGAAAATCCGAGAAAAAGTGAAAACTGACGAACAGATTAACGAACATATGTTTGTTATCTGAAACTAAACGGTGAACTCGTCCGTTAAAACGAACGAACGAGCGAACGCTCGCAAAATAAAAGAACCGATAAAACCGATCTAATAAAATAAAAAAACCTAGGGTTTTCAAAAAAACGGATTCGTTTTCTTCGGAAAACCGGCGGCGAATGGTGCGGCTACCTCGTCGGACTCCGGCAGCTCGGGGCTTCGGCGGGGTGGGGCGGCGTCGGCGGCGAGCGGCACGGCAAGCGTTGGCAGCGGCGTCGGCGGCGGTGGGCATGGCAGGCGGCGG
>NC_041388.1:233527071-233551160 GCF_002162155.2 Triticum dicoccoides | reverse complement strand
GTGTGGCGGCTGCGGCGGCGTGCGGCGGTTGCGGGAGGTGGGGCGGGTCGAGGTGGCATGGTGAGGCGGCGGCGACGGGGTATTTATGAGAGGGGGAGTGGCGCGACTTGGGGAAGGGGGCGCAGGGTCGGGGTCGGCCTCGGGAGGCGTGCCCCGGCCGGCCTTGGCTGCGGCGGTGGGCGGTCTCCCGCGGGGAAGGCGGTGGCGGGCGCGGGCCTGGCCTGGCTCGGCTGGGCCTTCGGCCCAGTCGGACACGCGGTACTTTTTTTAAAACAATTCCGCTGAAACTAAGAAAAATTCTAGAAAATAAAATTCTAAAAATGCCAAAATAAATTTTCACTGCCTAAATAAAATATTTAGAACGAGATGAACATTTTCTTGGCCCTAAAATGCAGTTTTGAAAAACGTGCAATTTTTCCTAAATTCAAATAAACTAGACAAAAACTCCAAAATAAAATCTTATTTGATTTTTTGATTAAATCTTTAATATTTCTTTATTTTGGAAATTCATTTTATTCCCTCTCTCATATTTGTATAATAGAAATAACTGAAGATAAAATAAATAAAATCAAATGATCCTATTTTTAGAATTTGAGAAAGCCCAAATATGAAAATAACGAAATCCCCAACTCTCTCTGTGGGTCCTTGAGTTGCGTAGAATTTCTGGATCAGGACAAGAGCAAATAAAAATATGATATGCAGTGATGATCTAATGTATAACAATCCAAATTGAAAATTTGGGATGTTACAACGATGATGGCCATGGTGGAAGAAGATGCACCCCCACATGGTTCCATCAAGATGAAGATGACCACGACTTGGTCTTCGACACCTCACCTACGACACATGAGCGATGCTCCAAAGGTAACATAAGTGATGGTGCTTCTCTTGTCCCACTAGTGGACTATCTCACCAATAATTTCTTGCATGATGTTGATCCACCTATTCCCATGCTTCATGCTAGTCCGACTTCTTCATGTCATGACTTACCTATTTATGATGAATATGATGATGATCATGTTGATTTTCCTAGTTGTGATGCTATGCTCCATAGGATATCATGTGAAAATTCTATCGGTCACATCATGTTTGACAATCCTTTGAACTTGTCATATGCTATGAGTGAGATCTCCCATATTGCATCATTTTAATCTCAACATAGTAACTATGCATGCCCCATTAAAATAAATCCCATTTGCACTTATGGCATAGATGACGAGATGATGGTCTTTGGCTTTTGTTTTTCATGTGATGATATTGACATGCTTCCTTTACATGATTTGCGCAGTTCACCTACTATGCCATTCCATGATCACATAGAACCAAATATGCTTTGTTTTGGATGTTGTCAATATTCTCCATGTGATGTTTCCATTAATTCTCATGAGGAGACCCCCATAGTTTCCTCATACATATTAGGATATTTTGATGCATTCCATACATTGCATGATTCTCATAATTGCTTCCACCGTATGCATTCCATGAATAACAATGCTCTACATATTTCTTGTGATGCATTACACAATTTGAGTCTCCATTATGCTATACATAACAACAAACCTATCATGATGGATGACATGTTTCTATATCACGCATCTCATTTATTCGAGCATTGGATATTTTGTGCTAACCAACACAAGCACGTGTGCATCATAATGGATGATGTGTACATATACCACGCACACACAATTTTCCCTTTGTCTTGTTTTGTGTAGGTACTCACGTATACTTGTCAACCTCTCAATCCCAAGAGTTGAGGAAACGAGCTCTTGAGAGCAATGACAATTTGGGATCCTGTGGATTGTCATTCCCACCATTTTCTTCGTGCAACGACTACGCGCATATATTCTACTTGTCTCTCACATGGCTTTGGGCTATATATCATTTGTTACATTATGCCCATTTTCTCGTGTTCACTTTGCATGCTATGCCTCTTTCTATGATTTTGCCATGCAATTGTGACCCTTGCATGCATTTACCCATGATTCACCATTATACTACTTCTATGTGTATTTGCATGCTTGGTGGAGATCCTTGTTGCTATTTCCATGTTTATCATGTGCCTCATGCTATTGATGCTTGTTGTGTTGGGAGAGTCATGATGTTCCATTGCTATTTACATATGGCCTCTCGCCAATACATTGATGATACTTTGCTCATATCCTCCTTTCATGCTTGTGCTATGTCATGTGAAATATTCATGCACACTATTTGCACCCATGACATGCTTGCCATGATTCCTTCTAGTACGTTGCATCTTCGCACTACTAGCTTGCTTGACTTGATCACTATGATTGCTTTCTTTGTCGCATCACCCATGTTCAACTCTTACTCGCTTTCTTGGGTTGATGACATACATATTCATGCCTCTCACATGATACATCTTTTTCATTGTCTCTTGCCTCCAATTGTTGCATCTCTTGGAGACCTGGACATATTACTTGTGATGCATGCTTGTTTCATTGAGCCTATTGCATTTGGTTGTTCTCACATCATATGCCTCCATACTATGAAATGCTGCCTTGTCCTTTCTTATGATGAGAATGATGCATACACTTGTTGGGTATTTTACCACATGAATGATAGGTTTTGCATTTCCTCTAACCTCATTTGTTATTCCGAGTGTTTGTCATGCTCTTTCATTTTGAATGATCCACAAGGTGATACCGTCATGAGACAATTTGGTTATGTGAAGGCGTACACGATGCGCGACACCGACATCTTCGTGAACTTTCCTAAGGTGAACTCCTTCCCTTTGAGCCATCCTCACATATGCATATTGAATGGGTCATTCTTTCATTGTTGTTTCCTTCTTCTTGTCTACATGTTGCACATATTCCATGGAGGACCGACATTGAAGATTGGCTCTATGGACATTCGCATTGAGGAGCGCTCGGACTTATTGGAAGCACTTTCGAACCTACACCCATGCCACGACATCGAGCGTTGGTACACCAACACCTCCATATTTGTTGATTGTGCTCACACATGTCATGCTCGATGGACATATCATACCCATGACAAATTTGCATCTTATGCATGGATTGACTCACATTATGATTGCCTTGTTGCATCTTGTATTCCCATGTCATCCATGATATATGACCTTGTGCACTTCCTTAGCAAATTTGTTGTGATATTTCTTGATGGCATATTCATACATCATGATAATATTGCCTACCATCAATTGCATGATAACATATCCATAATGATCACCCATTGCCATATTCATGCTATTGATAAACCATCTCACTATGACATCATTTTGCACTGTGGTTGCATTGATCATAATCACAATACATTTGTGTGCACAATGAATGCATTTGCTCCCATGAATGCTTTGCATATCATTCTACATCATCTTGCTAAGCTTCATGTGCTTTGTCACGAACAATCTTGCCTCACGGACTCATTCTTACATGATGGACACTTTGTGTGTGCTAACCATTGTATTTCCAAGTGTTGTTTGTGTTTGCTCTTTTTGCATGTATACTCCTCTGGTGACACCTTGGAATACTTGGATTGCGCCATGACTCCCACTTCGTCCAACTACAAGTCCGTCCACGACAACCGTTTCCATGGTGATGAGGATCACAATCCGAGGTCGAATCTTTCCCGAGTGGGGGGGGGGAGATTATGCGAAGCATCCCACATTCATCCCCATGCACACTCCGACTACGCTCGAAGCCCCAAGAGGACATATGACGAGACCTCGAACATACACCATTGGACACAAGGTGAACTTGCTCCTCTCCGAACCATCACTTTCCACATGTGAGACATGGCTACCACCTCAAATATATGTGCTATGCATGACCATGAACAAAGAGGAAGACCATGGACAAGATGGCGAGGACACCAAGTACAAGAACTACCAAAGAAGCTCCAGCGAGCGGATGTCCGGACGACACCAGATGACCGGCCTCTCACAACGAGCGGATGTCCGGCCAGGACCGGACGACTGGAGCCTAAAGCCCGAGCCAAACGAGCGGATGTCCGCGCCATCGGACGACTGGCGACCGGACGACCGGCCACTTCTACAAATCTGCTACTTCAGCGACCGAGCCAGAATCGACGGAAGTTCGAGGATCCCCGGACGTCCGGACCTCCGCGAGCCACCGGACGTCCGACGCATGTCTGCGCATAGTGTATCGGGCCGAGCCCATGTACCCCTTCACCCTCACTTACCCCTTCGTGGCCCTAGACTATATATACTCCTCCACCTCCTCCTAGTTAGGGTTAGCAAAGTAGTATCTCATTAGAGATAGAGCTTTGCTCATCCATTACGGATCTACTCCATGAGAGAGACCGCGGCCCCTCTTCGGAGAAGATCCACCTTGGATTCAAGACCACCTTTTGGGTGGCCCCATCAAGACCTCCTTTGGAGAAGAACCGGTTACCCTATATATCGTCCTTTGTTAGATTTGGAACGTGTATCTCTTTGTGTTTCGAGGATCTAGCATATGTGTGACCGTCTCTTGTCGGTTTGAGTGATTCTCTCGTGTTTCCCCTCATGATTCCCCTCGTGATTCCCCTCGTGTTCTTCGTGTTCATCGCGAGATCCGCTCCTTTTGTGAAAGATCGGTTGTATAGGGTTCCACCCTACATCATGGCCCCGCAGACAACCCCCTGATACTGTAAAATCACATATTTCTAGAAAAATCAGGGAGAAATAATTATCGCGATCCATGATATGGAGCCAGCGCCAAGCCCTGTTCTTCCTCGGGAGGACAGATCTGGAGTCCGTTTGGGGCTCCGGAGAGGGGGGTCTTCGTTCTTCGTCTTCACCAACCCTTCTCCATCGCCAATTCCATGATGATCCCCATCGGGAGTGAGTAATTCCTTCGTAGGCTCGCTGGTCGGTGAGGAGTTGGATGAGATTCACTATGTTCTTAGATTGATGTTGCTATGACTTTGCTATGCTTAATGCTTGCCACTTTGGGCCAGGGTGCCATGATTTCAGATCTGAACCGTTTATGTTATCATCATTATATCCATGTTCTAGATCAGATCTTGCAAGTTATAGTCACCTACTACGTGTTATGATCCGACAACCCCAGAGTGACAACAACCTGGCCCATTCTTGGTGATGATCGTAGTTTCAGGAGTTCATGTATTCACTATGTGTTAATGCTTTGTTCTGGTCCTCTATTAAAAGGATGCCTTAATATCCCTTACTTTCCAATATGGACCCTGCTGCCACGGGAGGGTAGGACAAAAGATGCCATGCAAGTTCTTTTAATAAAGCACATATGACTATTTACGGAATACATGCCTACATTATATCGATGAACTAGAGCTAGTGTCGTATCGCCCTAGGTTATAACTGTCACATGATGAATATCATCCAACAAGTCACCGATCCAATGCCTACGAACTTTTCATTATTGTTACTGCTAAGTTACCGCTGCTATCATCACTATTACACTTGTTGTAGAATTACCGCTATCACTGGTACTGTTACTATTGCTGCTGTCACTATTATCAAAACTATCAAACTACTTTTCTACTGATCACTTTGCTGCAGATAATTAATCTCTAGGTGTGGTTGAATTGACAACTCAGCTGCTAATACCTTCAAATATTCTTTGACTCCCCTTGCATCGAATATATAAATTGGGTTGAATACTCTACCCTCGAAAATTGTTGCGATCCCATATACTGGTGGGTTATCAAGTACCAAAAGTGAAACGGTTTGCTCTTTATCATACTAACATATCTCACAAAGTTCCATTAAGCTTTGTGTGATTGAAGTTTTCAAGTTTTGGGTGAGATGTTGATATGAGGAGAATAAGGAGTGACAAGACCCTAAGCTTGGGGATGCCCAAGGCACCCCAAGGTAATAGTCAAGGAAGATCCAAGCAACTAAGCTTGGGGATGCCCCGGAAGCCATCCCCTCTTTCGTCTCCAACATTATCAGTAAGCTCACTTGGAGCTATGTTTTCATTCGTCACATGATATGTGTTTTGCTTGGAGCATCATTTTATTTTGTTAGGATTTTCTTGCTGTTATTTAGAATAATATTTTGCATCTTTCTTTCAATAAAAATATCAAGTATAGCCTTTGACATGCTTATTTTGCAAGTCTACATGTTGCTGTTTCAAAATAGAAAGTTTATCGATGTTGAAAAAAATCCCTAGAAAAGCCAGAATGTGATAAAATATTGAAACTTTTTTTTGCAAAATAAGCTTTGAGAAATTTTCTACAGTGTGGGAAATTTTCATAACTTTTGGAGTCAGGGAAGTATTGATACTCTTGCGTTCTTTACAAACTGTACTATTTTGGCAGATTGTTGTTATGTTTGCATTGTTTGCATATGTTTGCTTGTTTAATGATTCTATTTGATGATAGGAGTATCAAATATGCAGAGGAATATAGTATGCAATGTTGAATAATAATTTTAGTGATTTGCTATAGTAGAGAATGATAAGGTTTTTACATTGGTTTATACTAACTTATCTCATGAGTTCTTGTTGAGTTTTGTGTGGATGAAGCTTTTGAGATTTAGGTAAACCGTGATATAAAAGGAATTAAGGAGACACAAAAGATAAAGCTTGGGGATGCCCAAGGCATCCCAAGATAATATTTCAAGAAGTCTGAAGCATCTAAGCTTGGGGATGCCCTGATAGGCATCCCACCTTTCTTCTTCAACAATTATCGGTTAGTATTGGTTGAGCCGAAGTTTTTGCTTCTTCACATGATGTGTGCTAGTCTTAGAATGTCATTTTATTTTGTTTTTGCATCCTGTTTTAATAAATTACTTAGATTTGAAAGTTTTTAAATAAGAGAGAGTCCTCAAATAGCTACCCATTTACATAACTACTCACTTGATCTTCACTTATATCTTTTTGGAGTAGCTTATCATTTACTCTTGTGCTTCACTTATATCCTATGAGTAAATTGTTGAATAGTTCGAATGTCATGAATTTTAAATCATATCATGCCTAGTGGTAGCTTCACATTGGGTTTAGAAAGTGAAGTCTTTTGAAGCTTGACAATCACAATATTGGTCATACAAGCAATTCATGAATGATTAGTAGAAGGAAGAGAACTTTCACATGCAAATACACTATCTTGGAAATCTTTTTTGATTGTGAGCCCCCATCAAAATATTATATGCAAAAATTGTTGACATTGGACAAGGAAGACAACGTAATGGTTTATGTTTGTTCAAATTCACATAGAAGTTATATTGTCATAGATCCTTCAAGATGTGGTTCCCTGCCCCCCATCTTTGCTAGCCAAAAATTCCGCACCAAGTAGAGATAGTACTTGTGCATGCAAAAAACCCTTAAACCCAAATCTTATCTTCAAGAGTCCACCATATCTACCTAAGGATTGAGCAAGATCCTTCAAGTAAGTTGTCATCGGTGCAATAAGGCAATAAAAATTGCTTCTAAAAGTGTTAGATCATTTAGTGTAAGAGAAAATTGAGCGTTGTACGAACTTGTGATGGCAAAGAATAAAAGCGACAGGCTGCATAATAAAGGTTTCTATCATAAGGATACCAAGATGTAGTCGAGGTGGTCGTTGTTGATGACGATGTAGGACGGCGGTGATGATGTAGGACACGTCCGTGGCAAAGATGAGCGATGGTGATGTCGATGTCGAACCGTACCTAGATAGCCGAAACACAAAAGGATACGGTACCGCAACTCAAATTCTCAAACCTCGAAGTAGCAAATGTGTCGGAGAGCGAAACGGTCCAAAAATGGTTGGTTTACGCGGAAGTGGTGGAGGTATGTGGAAATGTATGTGGTATATGGTATATGGTGGGCACCAAAACAAAATTTGATGGAAATTGGCCGGAAAACTGGGCGGTGGATGGAGATGTTGCGGCCAGGGGTCGGATGTCCGGGTGGGAGGCCGGATGTCCGGGGGCCGGATGTCCGGGCTGGACGGGCCGGATGTCCGGGCTCTGGATCCGGGGACAAACGGGATGAACACCGCGTGGAGAGGTTAAATCCGGGCGAAATTCGGAGGAATTTGTGGATGAAAATTGGGGAAAAGGATGGGAAGCTAGATTCACTCAAAACAAAGCAAATCCACGGATCCAAACCAACAAAATCTCAACACACCAACAAATCACAATAAAAAATTGGGGCTATTTTTGTGGGGATTTTTCGAATTAGGACGAAAATCAACAAAACAAGGCTAGAAACACAACGGGGAGGCTCCAAAATCGTGATCAACGCTCTTGATACCAAGATGATGTAGGGTAGAACCCTAACCAACCGATCTTTCACGAAAGGAGCGGATCCCGCGAAGAACACGAGGAACACAAAGAGGGGAACAAGGGAAATCACAAGGGGAAACACGAGAGGAACACTCAAACTAACAAGAACAAGTCACACATGGGCCAGATCCTCTAGTACATAAAGTAAGATACACGATCCACGATCAACTAGGGACGATACAAAAGGATAACCGGTTCTTCTTCGTGAGGAGGTCTTGATGTTCTTCCCTAAAGAGGGGTCTTGAATCCGCTTGGGGGATCTTCTCAGGTGGAGGCTCGAATCTCCGAGGAGAAGGTAACCAAGTCGATGAGCAAAGCTCTCACACAAAATATGAGCTAATCCTTTGCTAACCCTAGAAAGTTGTACGGGATGGAGTGTATATAGTCTAGGGGGAGAAGGGATACACGGGCCTCGGCCCTTCACTGTGCGCGGACAGGGGAGGCCGGATGTCTGGGCTGGTCGGGCCGGATGTCCGGGCTTTCAGGCGACGCCGGATGTCCGCGCTGGGGCGGCGGATGTCCGGGCTGGAGCGATGGCATTTGTTGCTCTCGGGTTCGGAGGGGCCGGATTTCCGGGTCGGTGGCCGGATGTCTGGGGTCTCGGAAGGGGCCGGATGTCCGGGCTGCCGGGACCGGATGTCCAGGGCCAGTAGCCATCTGCGGCTGGGCTGCTGTAGAGGAAGACGCTCCAAGGGCCGGATGTCCGAGGCCTTGGCCGGATGTCCGGGGCCTGGGAGATGCTCTTGGCTCCTTCCCTTGGTTCTCCTCATACGTGGACTTGAAGACTTGTACATCTTCATGCGCATCTTCGGGAGGGCCCTCTTGGTGCCTAATCATGCACAACACCTCGGACTTAGGTAGTAGCCATGTCTCATGCATAGAAAGTGGAAGTTCGGAGAGGAGTGAGTTCACCTTGGCTTAGGCTCGTGTCATTGGTCCAAGGGGTGTCGTTGGAGGTGTCGGTGCGTCCATGGGGATGATCATGGGATGCTCCGCATCAAGTTATGAAGACTAAGCAGCGTGAAATTCTCGCACTCGCCCAAGGAAATCAGTCTGTGGCCGAATATCTGCAAAAATTCAATCATCTGGCCCGTTACTCTCTTTATGACATGGCCACCGAAGAAAGGAAGATTGACAGATTTCTTGGAGGTCTACATCAACAACTCCGGTGTACTCTCAGTATGCTTGATTTCCCAGATTTCCAAATTCAGGTGAACAAGGCCTTCATTGCTGAACGGGAGCACAAGCTTATAGCAGATAATAGGCATGTTAACAACGGCAACAAGCATAAGTTTGAGCCAAAGAAGGATGGGCAACCAGTGCAAAAGGCTCGTACCTAGCAACAGACTCAGGTGGAATACAAACCAAATTGGTAGCAGAATGTTAACAGGACCACCACTGAAGTCAAGAATATTGTGACCATCCCAACACATGAGGAGCGTCAGCGCAATAATTCTTGCTTCAATTGCGGGTAGAACGGACATTATCCTAGACAGTGCCCCAAGAACAACAAGACGAATTCCCTAAGCAAACCACAAGTCAACTTTATGGAGTCATGGCCAACCCAGCAAAATCTCATTGGGCACGTGCATCATATCTCCACCGGTGAAGCCAAGAGAAGCCAGAAGTTGTCATTGGTATGTTTTCTGTTAATGACATACCTGCCGTAATTTTATTTGACTCTGGGGCTTCCCATTCTTTTATTTCTCAGGGTTTTGCTGCCCAAAACAATTTTCTTTGCATGATTTTGGGCAAAAATTTGCCGATACAAACCCGGGGATCTATAATCAAGAGCAATCTGGTCTGCCATGATGTGGAGATCAATATCAACGGAGTCTACTTTCCAACATCTCTGATAATCATTGAGTCTGAAAAGTTGGATATTATATTGGGTATGAATTGGTTGACCCGATATCAAGTTTGCATAAACTACGCAACCCGAGAAGTCACTTTGACCAGTCTGAATGGGCAGCTTACCAAATTCTATGCTCGCAAGAATATACCCAAGCCAGAATTAGTTTAAACCGTTGTGGCTAAATTGGAATTTATTCCTATGGTCAGTGAGTACCCTGATGTATTTCCGGAAGAACTGCCAGGCATGCCACCAGATTGGGAACTGGAGTTTGCAATAGATCTTGCGCCCAGAACCGCACCGCTATACAAGAAGTATTACCGGATGCCCTCATTAGAATTAGTGGAGTTAAAGAAACAGCTTGACGAATTACTCCAGAAAGGTTATATTCATCCCAGCTCTTCACCATGGGGATCACCTGCTATTTTCGTGGACAAAAAGGATGGTAGTCTCTATATGTGCGTAGATTGTCGCCAGCTGAATGAGGTAACTATCAAGAATAAATATCCGCTGCCAGGGATTGATGATCTATTTGATCAGCTCAGTGGGGCTAAAGTATTCTCTAAAATTGATTTACGGACCGGATATCATCAGCTCAAGATTAAAAAGGAGGATATTCCTAAGACTGCATTCTCTACTCGGTACGGTCTTTACGAATATACCGTGATGTCCTTTGGTCTCACCAATGCCCCTACTTTCTTCATGCATATGATGAACAAAGTATTCATGGACTTCCTCGACAAATTCGTGGTAGTCTTCATCGATGACATCCTCATTTACTCCAAGGGTGAAGAAAAGCACAAGGATCACCTCCGAGCAGTGCTACAACGGCTCCGCGACCATCAGCTATACGCCAAGTTAAGTAAATGCGAATTTTGGCTCAAGAAAGTTGGGTTTCTCGGACATGTACTATCCGCCGAAGGTATAGTCGTGGACCCGAGCAAAGTAAAGGATGTGCTCGATTGGGTACCGCCATGACTGTGACACGGATCCGGAGTTTCCTCGGATTAGCTGGATATTATCATCGTTTTATTGAGGGGTTTTCCAAAATTGCTAAACCCATGACGGAGCTGCTCAAAAAGGATAAGAAGTTTAAGTGGACGGAGGATTGTGAGAAGAGTTTTAATGAGCTTAAGATATGTCCGACAACCGCACCTGTATTGACTCTTCCAGACATTTATCACAGCTTTGATGTGTACTGCGATGCCTCCAGGCAAGGTATTGGTTGCGTGCTTATGCAAGACAGCAAGGTAGTAGCATATGCATCGCGACATCTACGACCCCATGAGGGAAATTATCCTACTCATGATTTGGAATTGGCTGCGGTGGTTCATGCATTAAAAATTTGGAGACACTACCTCATTGGAAAAAGGTGCCAAATTTTTACCGACCACAAAAGTCTCAAGTACATCTTCACTTGGCCAGATTTAAATCTCCGTCAGCGAAGATGGCTAGAGTTGCTCAAGGATTATGACCTTGGAAAAAATTATCATCCAGGCAAGGCCAACGTCATTGCCGATGCGCTCAGTCGAAAGCGCGTCAGCTTAAATGCCATATTGAAATCATTGCCTCCCGAACTTCAAGAGGAGATCGCTCAGCTCAACTTGGTCATCGTGGATGCTGGCCTTGCTAATATTTTGGAAGTTACCCCCACACTTGAGGTGGAGATCCGCAAGGCCCAGCCACCTGACGCCAAGCTACAAAGACGTGCCAAGGGCCAGATGGCAAAGCAGGCCCCTGATTTCTCCAAGGACAAATTTGGTACCCTCCGATTCCGTGGACGAATTTGTGTACCCAATCAACCGGACTTGAAGAAGAAAATTCTGTCAGAAGCACACGAATCCTCATATTGCATTCACCCAGGAGGTACGAAAATGTACGAGGACCTTAGAAAAATATTCTGGTGGGATGGGATGAAGAAAGACATTGCCTATTTTGTGGCCTGTTGCGACATATGCAACAAGGTGAAGGCAGAGCATCAGAAGCCAGCCGGACTCCTCCAACCACTGCCAGTTTCAGAATGGAAATGGGATGAAGTATGTATGGATTTCATTACAGGATTGCCTAAGACTCAATGGGGCAAAGATGCAATCTGGGTTATAGTAGACACCCTAACTAAGGTTGCTCACTTCATCCCGATCAGCACCAGATACACAGCAAATCAACTCGCACATCTGTATGTATCCCGAATAGTCAGTCTGCATGGAGTACCCCGAACTATCACTTCCGACCGAGGTTCCTTGTTTACCTCCGCTTTTTGGTCCCGTCTCCATCAAGCCTTGGGGACAGCGCTGAAATATAGTACTGCCTATCATCCTCAGACAGATGGACAGACAGAGCGGGTAAATCAAATACTCGAAGATATATTGCGGGCTTGTGTGCTAGCCAAGGGAGCTAAATGGGAAGATTGCTTGCCTTATGCCGAGTTTTCTTATAACAACAGTTTCCAGGCCAGTCTAAAGATGTCCCCGTATGAAGCTCTGTATGGCCGTAAGTGCCACACTCCTTTAAATTGGTCTCAAACTGGAGATAGTCGTATCTTCGAAACAGATCTCATGATGGAAGCTGAGAAACAAGTTAAGGAAACCAGAGATAGACTGCAATTGGCCAAATCTCGACAGAAGAGTTATTATGATGCAAAGCACCGGCAGGTCAGTTTTGAACCCGGAGAACATGTATACCTCCGAGTCACTCCTATGAAAGGAGTCAGGAGATTTCAGACTCATGGAAAGCTGGCCCCCAGATTTATTGGTCCATTCCCGATTATGTCTCGAGTGGGTACTGTTTCATATCAACTTGAACTACCCCCTGAATTGGCAGACGTGCACGACGTGTTTCATGTTTCGCAATTGAGACGATGCATAACCCCGCCTAAGAAAAGGACTGCTATGGCCGAGATAGAGTTGGCAAAAGATTTAACTTATGAAGAGAGACCATTTAAATTTTTTGATCAAATGGAAAGGGTCACTCACAGTAAAGTCAGAAAAATTTTCAAGGCTTAGTGGGAGCATCACACAGAATCATAAGCAACTTGGGAGCGGGAAGAATTCCTCAAGGATCAGTATCCAGAGTGGTTTTCCCAAGCAACCGAATCTCGAGGACGAGATTCATTCTAAGTGGGGGAGGTTTGTGACAGCCTGGTTTTTGCCCTCTCTTATTTGCTTGATCTTCATTTGAAATCTTTCTAAAACTTGGAGTTTTTTAATCTTTTCATATGGACTTAAACACTTGGGCATCCTTGGCTTTCACCCAAGTGCTTCACTTCCCTCCTAAATCATCATTTCTTTCCTGATCCATCCCAAAAATCATCTTTGGAATATTTTTCTTAAATGACAAATATTCATTTCCTCTCGAAAACCCTAGCCAGATTCGTATGCTCCAAAACAACCCTAATTTTTATGGCTCAGAAAAATCTGAGATATTTCAAAAATATTCTGTCAACCCTAGGGCACCGTCCTGAGCAAAAATATTTCATCACTTTTTGGAATATTTTTGCTACAAAAAATATTTCCTGTTCTGGACAGAAATGGTGGTTTCTACGGCAACTACCATTTTACTTGCTCCATTTAACCTGAACTTTCTTGTGCATCTTTACCTTAGTAACTTATGACTAGCCTCCAAAGCACAACCTCTAACTCCCAGCCGTTTGACCACAGTAACTGTTCAAAGTTACTGATCAGAAACTTACCTGGCTTGTAAAAACCTCTCTATTGCACCTGGATCCAAACCAAATTGTGGTAACACTCAAATCTACCACGAACAACATGCCAGACATGAAGTTTATGCTTAGATCGGCCTGATTTCATAGTTCACGCGGTGACCACGTTCGTCCAGGGGTGTTGGCATGCGTGTCGACGCGCTCTGAGTGCTGCCGAGCGCTCTATTCGCGCGTGCTCGCTTCCCTCGCCTGCCTGAGCATGCCAAACCGTGCCACCATCTTCGCCTCAATGCCATTAACCCCCATCTGGCGCTCGCAGATGCCGGAGCTCGCCGCAGCGAGCACAGGCAAGGTGTAGTGACCAGACCTCAAACGGTTCAATCTCTGTGCTCCGGTGTCATCCCTGGATCAGTAATGCTGACACCACACAGTACTTGAAGGATTTATAACAGAGTAGCAATCACACACTTAGTACATCGAGTGTCTCAATAGAGATCTTATTACAATAAATGTGGCTTAAGGCCATCTAATAATGATAACAGCGGAAGGCTTGGAAGATAAGTGAGTCCATCAACTCCAACGGCATCACTGAGTATAGAACCACGACCTAAAACTCCTTAATCATCATCTGAAAAGTCTGCAACATTAACGTTGCAGCCCGAAAACGGGTCAGCACAGGGAATATGCTGGCAATGTAACACATAGAGAAGAAAGACACAGCTATTCTACATGCATATTTGGCTGGTGGAAAAGCTCTATGGTTACAGTTTTGCGTAAAGCCAATTTTTCCCTACTACAAAGGAATAAATTTATTTAACTATTATGGTGGTTGTTAAACATTGAGAATGGTTGACAGCATCCTCAATCCCAATTAAAATAATTATCATTAAATCCCAACAACAATAATTATAGTAACATGATGAGATTCACATGATAATCCATGTACTAGATACTCAAGATGTCCATAACTGGGGACACGGCTAACCATGATTAGTTTATACACTCTGCAGAGGTTTGCGCACTTTTCCCCACAAGACTCGATCGCCTCCGTTTGGTTTCTCGCACTACACGGTGTTTGAGAAACGGATGACCGAGACATAGTCTTTCAGAAGCGCTAGCACCTTACGACGGGTAGACTGTACCACCTACATCCCCTACATCTGCTAGTCTACCACTGTAAGAGTTCGCACGACTTAGTCAACTATGCTAGAGCCCATAATAGCTTGTGGCTGCACACGGAAGTTTCTAGCATGAATAATCTCATGATCCCTCTGAGCCTGGGTGGCGGTCCAAAAGAAAATAGGCAATCCTGGAATACCCAGGTACCTCAATCCACCCAGATGTGTATTTAGGTTGCCACCTTAGATAAACCATTGATTTAAAAATCTCACATCTGTCATGGATATCACTCATCCAATCCATGTCTACTAGCATAGCATAGCAATAATAAGCAAACGTAGAAGTAACTCCCAAAGGTTTGGTAATAAACAGGTAATAGGTACTACCTCAACTACTTCCCAAACCCACAATTAATTAGATCCTAATCATGCAATGTGTAAGGATTGATCTAATGCAATAAAACTGGGTAGTAGAAGGTATGATCAAAGTGTTACTTGCCTTGCTGATGATCCGGGAAACCTAGCGATTTGAAGTAACAAGCGGCGCACTCCGGGTATTCTATCGCAAACAAACAAGCATACAATAAGTACTCAACTAATGCACAGGTAAAACTCAAATAAGAGATCTAACCAGAAGGTTCAACTTAAGAACTCCGGTTGGCAAAAGAATCAAATCGAATGAAGCAACGAAAAACAAACGGCGAAAGAAACAGGCTTCATTTACTATTCTGGATCTAAGGCAATTTTCATAGAAGCAAAAACTTGTTTAAGTTGGTTAAACGGAAAGAGGGTTTTGAGGCGAAACTCCAGGCGCTTGAATCGCCTGATTCCGATAAACGAGCGGGAAGTTATACTAAAACGAAAATCAGATCAGAAATCGCGATCAGAAAATCGCGGATTTAATCTGAGAAAAAGAAAAACGACGAATAGTTTAACGAACGAATGTTCGTTAACTGGATCTAAACGATGAACACGTTCGTTAAAACGAACGAACGAGCGAACGCTCGCTAAATAACTAAACCGTAAAAAAACCATTCTAATAAAAAACGGATCTAAAAAACCCGACGAAAACCGAACGGTTTTTCCGGGAAAACCGGCGGCGTGGTCGAGGTAAACCTCGGGCGGCGGGACGGCGACGGCGGCGTCCGGCGGGGCGGCGGTGTCGGGCGGGGTGGCGGCGGTGGGCGGCGGCGGCGGGGTCGGCGAGGCGGCGGCAACGGGCGGCGGCGTCGGGTGCTGGCGGCTAGGGTTTCGGCCCAGGTGGGCCGGCGGTTTATAAAGGCTGGGTCCGGGGAGTCCGGGCCTAGCACGGCCCGTAGGTCGGTTCGGACATTTTTTTAAATAATTCCGCGCAGAAAAACTAACGAAAGAAATACTAAACGGACTCAAAACATCCCGAAATAAATTTTGCTCGGCTTCTAAAATCAAGCCGCACAGGATGAACATTTATTTGGGGCCTAAATGTAATTTTGAAAAACGCGCATTTTTCCTAAATTCAAATAAAATAGCAAATAAAACCAAATAAAATCTTATTTGATTTTTTTATTAAATCCTCAATATTTCTTTATTTTGGGAAATTCATTCTATTCCCTCTCTCATATTTTTGTAATAGAAATAATTGAAGATAAAATAAATAAAATCAAATGATCCTATTTTCAAAATTTGAGACAACTCAAATATGAAAATAACGAAATCCCCAACTCTCTCCGAGGTCCTTGAGTTGCGAAAAATTTCTAGGATCAACCAAAATGCAATAAATATGATATGCAACGATGATCTAGTGTATAACATTCCAAATTGAAAATTTGGGATGTCACAAACCTACCCCCCTTAAGACGAATCTCGCCCTCGAGATTCGGGTTGGCTAGAAAATAGGTGAGGGTGGTCCTTCAGCAATTCTTCCTCTCGTTCCTAGGTGGCTTCATCCTCCGTGTGGTGGCTCCACTGAACCTTGCAAAACTTGATAACCTTGATGCGGGTGACTCGACTGGCATACTCTAGAATCTTAACTGGTTTCTCCTCATAGGTCAAATCACTGTCCAACTGAATTGCTTCCAGTGGTACCGTATCTCTCAGCGGTATGTCAGCCATCTCTGCGTGGCACTTCTTCAACTGGGATACATGAAACACGTCGTGAACTCCTGACAGTCCTTCGGGTAATTCCAACTTGTAGGCTACTTCTCCCATACGTTCCAACACTTTGTATGGGCCTACAAAACATGGGGCTAACTTTCCCTTAACTCCAAAGCGCTTAACTCCTCGAAGTGGTGATACTCGAAGATAGACTCGGTCTCCGACTTTGTAAACTGTCTCCTTGCGTTTAGAATCTGCATAACACTTCTTCCTGGATTGAGCTACCTTCAGCCTGTCGCGAATTAATTTCACTTTCTGTTCAGATTCCTTTATCAGACCCGGTCCAAACAACTGGCGATCTCCAACTTCATCCCAGGACAATGGGGTCCTGCTCCTCCTTCCGTACAAGGCTTCGAAAGGGGCCATCTTCAAACTGGATTGATAGCTGTTGTTGTAAGAGAATTCTGCATACGGCAAATCTCGTCCCAACTAGATCCGTAATCTAGCGCACAAGCTCTTAGCATATCCTCCAAGATCTGGTTGACTCTCTCAGTCTGTCCATCTGTCTGCGGGTGAAAAGTTGTGCTAAACTCTAGTCTGGTTCCCAAAGTCTCATGCAACTGATTCCAGAACTTTGAAGTAAATTGGGTTCCTCTATCCGATACAGTGCTCCTTGGAACTCCATGCAGACATACGATCCTGGTCATGTATATCTTTGCCAACTTTGCACTGGTATAGGTAGTCTTCACTGGAATGAAATCAGCTACCTTTGTCAAACGATCGACTACAACCCATATCGAGTCATAGCCTGAACGTGTTCTGGGTAATCCTGTAATAAAATCCATGCCTAGCTTATCCCACTTCCATTTGGGTATCGGCAATGGTTGTAGCAACCCTGCTGGCTTCTGATGCTCTACCTTCACTCTCTGACATACATCACAAACTGCTACGTACTCCGCAATATCCTTCTTCATTCCGGTCCACCAGAAAATATCCTTCAAATCCAAATACATCGTGGTATTTCCTGGGTGAATCGAATATGGTGAATCATGGGCCTGTTGCAGAATTAGCTTCCTAATCTATGGATCATTTCGCACATAAACACGGTCTTGAAACCATAGGGTATCGTGCTCATCCTCACGAAACCCCTTAGCTTTTCCTTTGCTAATTTTCTCCTTAATAGAAGCAATCTCCTTGTCAGTCCTTTGGGCTTCTCTGATTTTATCCATCAATGTAGACTGAATCTCCAATGCTGCTACATAGCCTCTCGGGGCTATTTCTAAACATAACTCTCGAAGATTTTCAGCTAACTCCCTTGGTAAATCTCCCGTCATTAAGGTGTTGACGTGGCTCTTATGGCTTAATGCGTCAGCTACTACGTTAGCCTTTCCACGGTGATAATGCAATTTCATATCATAATCCTTGACGAGCTCCAACCATCTCCTTTGTCTAAGATTCAACTCCTTCTGTGTGAAAATATACTTCAAACTCTTATGATGCGTATACACTTCGCAATGGTTTCCAATCAGAAAATGTCTCCAAGTCTTCAGTGCATGCACTACGGCTGCTAACTCCAAATCATGCGTAGCATAATTCAACTCATTAGGCTTAAGCTGTCGTGAGGCATATGAAACAACTCTCCCTTCCTGCATAAGCATTGCTCCAAGTCCTCGACGTGAAGCGTCACAATATACCTCATAATCTTGGTCTAGTCTGGCAAAATCAACACTGGTGAAGTAACCAAACGTTTTTTCAACACCTGAAAACTAGCCTCACATTCCTCCGTCCATATGAACTTGGTATCCTTCTTCAACAACTCAGTCATAGGCTTCGCAATCTTTGAGAAATTCTCAATAAACCTCCGGTAGTATCCTGCGAGTCCAAGAAAACTCCGGATCTCTCCCACGGTGGTTGGTGCTTCTCACTTGGTCACGGTATCAACTTTAGTGGGATCTACTGCTATACCTTCTCCGGATATAACGTGTCCGAGAAATCCAACTTCCTTCAACCAAAACTCACATTTGCTAAATTTGGCATATAATTGATGTTCTGTGAGCTTTCCAAGAACCAAACGCAAATGTTCCTTATGCTCCTCTTCATTCTTTGAGTAAACCAGGATATCATCAATGAACACTACGACGAACTTATCCAAGAACTCCATAAACACTTTGTTCTTCATGTTCATAAAATATGCAGGTGCGTTAGTCAGACCAAATGACATAACGGTATACTCGTACAGCCCATACCCGGTGGTAAAAGCCGTCTTGGGTATATCCTATTCCCGAATCTTCAACTGGTGGTATCCTGATCGCAGATCGATCTTGGAAAATACCTTAGCTCCTTGCAATCGATCAAACACATCATTGATCATTGGTAGTGGGTACTTGTTCTTGATGGTTACCTCATTCAATCCTCGATAATCGACAACCATCCTTAACGATCCATCCTTCTTCTCCACTAGAAGTACTGGCGATCCCCAAGGTGAAGAACTTGGGCGAATATAACCTTTATCTAGTAACTCCTTAATTTGCTTCTTAATTTCCACCAAATCCTTGGCAGGCATCCTATATGGTCTCTTTAATATTGGCCCTGTGCCTGGCAATAGCTCAATCAAAAACTCAATATCTCTATCCGGTGGCATGCCTGGCAACTCTTCTGGAAATACTTCGGGGAAATCCTTTACTACTGGTACTTCCTCCTGCACAACTTCGGTTAAACAATTTACTTGAGTCCTCTTTGGCACATGTCGGGATACATACTTGATCCTTCTCCCTTCTGGGGTGGTAAGTAAAATTGACTTACTGGCACATTCAATATTCCCATCATACTTTGATAACCAATCCATGCCTAATATCACATCCAATCCTTGGAATTCCAATACTATTAGGTCCGAGGGAAAAACATAGTTACCAATCCTTAATGGTAACCGATCACACCATAGACTAGCCATATATTCTGCTCCAGGCAAGGTTACTAACATGGGTGACCTAAGGGCTTGGGTTGATAGTTTATACTTATCCACAAATCCCCTTGATATGTATGAATGCGATGCACCAGTATCGAAAAGAACGAGTGCAGTAAATGACTTAACCAAAAACTTACCGATTACTGCATCCGGCTGCTCTTCAACCTCCTCCACATTAACGTGGTTCACCTGTCCCCTGTTGAAAGGGTTCGGCTTCTTCCCAGAGCTTCCATTGCCATTTCCATTCTGTGATTCAGGACATTCGTTGGCATAATGTCCGGTCTTCTGGCACTTAAAGCAAGTGACTTGGCTCAGGTCTTTCTTGGCTGGGGTTGATGGGTTGGTGCGGTTCTGGCCATTGCTTCCTCCATTCCCATTACCATTCTTGGGGCCATTGTGATTGTGCGAGCTACCTCGTCCATGGGTATGCTGAAAACGTCCTCCCGGTCTAGGGGTAAAACGTGGCTTCTGCTGAGCTCCTGAATTGTACTTTCCTCGTGCATTCTTCCTCTTGCGATTTTCAATTTGCTGTTGCTTCGCTTCAATCATAAGAGCACGATCTACCAACTCCTAGTAGTTGTTGAAGGTTGCTACCATCAACTGCATGCTCAACTCATCATTCAGCCCTTCCAAAAACTTCTCCTGCTTTGCTGCATCCGTAGAAACGTCATCTGGGGCATAACGTACTAATTTACTAAAGTCCTCCACATACTGGCCAACTGTCCGTCCTCCTGGGCACAAGTTTTGAAACTCTCGCTTCTTCATGGCCATAGCTCCTACTGAAACGTGGGCAGTTCGAAAAGCCTGCTGAAATTGGTCCCATGTGACAGTATCGACAGGGAAAGTGGCTGTGAAATTCTCCCACCATGATGCTGCGGGTCCTTCAAGCTGATGTGCGGCAAACTTCACCTTCTCCGCATCAGTGCATCCTACTGTGGTCAACTCTCTAGCTGTCTTGCAGAGCCAATCATCTGCTACTATCGGCTCGGTGCTACTGGCAAACACCGGCGGATTCAGCCTAAGAAAACGGGCTAAGTGATCAACAGGTTGTGGTGGTGGTGGGTTGTTGTTGTTATTCCCCTAATTCTGATTCTGGACTAGCAACTACATCAATGTGTTCTGCTGCTGGATCAACTAAGTGAGCTCCGGTGGAAAGGTAAATTCGGGGTCACGTCTCGGAGGCATCTCAGGGTTTAGAAAAGATGAGATTTAAGAATAGAGGGGGTCTAAAGAGAAAACACTACCCATATGCACATGAGGCAAAAGCAAACAATTCACTCATTCAATCAAACAAGGGCATACAATCGATCTAACTATCGCAAAAGTGCTCGGACTACTATATTTACATGGTGGACTTCTACTACTGATGAGGTGGTCTCCTAGAAATATTCTTCGGTTGCAGACTCCATGATATCTGCTCCAGCTTCAACAACATAGTCATCATCGCTATCATATGGATCTGAGTCGGTGTCGTCGATGATGATGTAGTCTTCCGGGCGAATCTCCTTTGGTTCTTCGTCTTCTTCTACTGGTGTAGTGCCTCCCATAAATATTCCAATCTTCTTGATCAGATCGTCATTCTTCCCCACTAATACTTTGATTTCCTCTTCATAATCTTCACGTGTAGCCTTGAGTTCTTCCTCCAGTTCCTTGATTCTTGTCCTTGCCTTCTTCAGGTCTATCATGTCGGCGCATATTTGGTTCTCCTGACGTCGAATGTGTTGGTTTAACTCCTGGATAAAAGCTGCAATTGATCTATCCTTTCTGGTGCTGATCATCTCCCAGTGCTCATCTCGGCGCCCACAAATCTGGTAGATAGTATCCTTGAGATCATTGCGGTAGACTTCTCCAATGCGTCCCATGGCGATGTGAGCTCCCATGCTCTTTCCTAGACTCCAAGTTGGTGCATCAAAAGAAAACTCTATGGGCTCAGTGACTGGCATGAACGTCCTTCCTGGAACTTGAACTTGAATCATCCAGCGCTCTTCTTCAGGTAAAGTGGCGTTGTAGGTTCCGGTGAAGCTTGGTACTCCTATGTTCAGATATCTAGTGACTTCCTTCAAGTGACGTCCAAAGGGTGTATCTTCATCCGGTTGCGTGAACTTGTTCCTTGCATCCGCCATCCTAAAGAGTAGAAAAGATGAGAGGTCAGAAGAGAAGAGAAGAGAGTGAGTAGTGATCTAGGTCTTTAGCTTAGTGGTCGTGTCCTACAGTCAGTGTGTGCTTTGATACCATCTTGTAGCGACCAGACCTCAAACGGTCCAATCTCTGTGCTCCGGTGTCATCCCTGGATCAGTAATGCTGACACCACACAGTACTTGAAGGATTTATAACAGAGTAGCAATCACACACTTAGTACATCGAGTGTCTCAATAGAGAACTTATTAAATTAAATGTGGCTTAAGGCCATCTAATAATGATAACAGCGGAAGGCTTGGAAGATAAGTGAGTCCATCAACTCCAACGGCATCACTGAGTATAGAACCACGACCTAAAACTCCTTAATCGTCGTCTGAAAAGTCTGCAACATTAACGTTGCAGCCCGAAAACGGGTCAGCACATGGAATATGCTGGCAATGTAACACATAGAGAATAATGGGAAGACACAGCTATTCTACATGCATATTTGGCTGGTGGAAAAGCTCTATGGTTACAGTTTTGCGTAAAGCCAATTTTTCCCTAGTGCAAAGGAATAAATTTATTTAACTATTATGGTGGTTGTTAAACATTGAGAATGGTTGACAGCATCCTCAACCCAATTAAAATAATTATCATTAAATCCCAACAACATTAATTATAGTAACATGATGAGATTCACATGATAATCCAGGTACTAGATACTCAAGATGTCCATAACCGGGGACACGGCTAACCCTGATTAGTTTATACACTCTGCAGAGGTTTGCGCACTTTTCCCCACAAGACTTGATCACCTCCGTTTGGTTTCTCGCACTACACGGTGTTTGAGAAACGGATGACCGAGACATAGTCTTTCAGAAGCGCTAGCACCTTACGACGGGTAGACCGTACAACCTACATCCCCTACATCTGCTAGTCTACCACTGTAAGACTTCGCACGACTTAGTCAACTATGCTAGAGCCCATAATAGCTTGTGGCTGCACATGGTAGTTTCTAGCATGAATAATCTCATGATCCCTTTGAGCCTAGGTGGCGGTCCAAAAGAAAACAGGCAATCCTGGAATACCCAGGTACCTCAATCCACCCAGATGTGTATTTAGGTTGCCACCTTAGATAAACCATTGATTTAAAAATCTCACATCTGTCATGGATATCACTCACCCAATCCACGTCTACTAGCATAGCGTAGCAATAATAAGCAAACGTAGAAGTAACTCCCAAAGGTTTGGTAATAAACAGGTAATAGGTACTACCTCAACTACTTCCCAAACCCACAATTAATTAGATCCTAATCACGCAATGTGTAAGATTTGATCTAATGTAATAAAACTGGGTAGTAGAAGGTATGATCAAAGTGTTACTTGCCTTGCTGATGATCCGGGAAACCTAGCGATTCGAAGTAACAAGCGGCGCACTCCGGGTATTCTATTGCAAACAAACAAGCATACAATAAGTACTTCAACTAATGCACAGGTAAAACTCAAATAAGAGATCTACCCAGAAGGTTCAACTTAAGAACTCCGGTTGGCAAAAGAATCAAATCGAACGAAGCAACGAAAAACAAACGGCAAAAGAAACAGGCTTCGTTTACTATTCTGGATCTAAGGCAATTTTTACAGAAGCAAAAACTTGTTTAAGTTGCTTAAATGGAAAGACGGTTTCGAGATGAAACTCCAGGCGCTTGAATCGCCTGATTCCGATAAACGAGCGGGAAGTTATACTAAAACGAAAATCGGATTAGAAATCGCGATCAGAAAATCGCGGATTTAATCTGAGAAAAAGAAAAACGACGAACAGTTTAATGAACGAACGTTCGTCAACTGGATCTAAACGACGAACACGTTCATTAAAATGAACGAATGAGCGAACGCTCGCTAAATAACTAAACCGTAAAAAAACCGTTCTAATAAAAAAACTGATCTAAAAAAACCGACGAAAACCGACCGTTTTTCCGGGAAAACCGGCGGCGGGGTCGAGGTAAACCTCGGGCGGCGGGACGGCGGCGGCGGCGGCTGGGTGCGGCGGGGCGGCGGCGTCAGGCGGGGCG